>NW_017619354.1:2342500-2660000 GCF_001879475.1 Ipomoea nil
GGATTGTTTGGTTAGATGTAGTTGTAATTCAATTACAATATAATTCTATTCTTTTCTCACCGAATTACAATTTTTTTTCCCTTAATTCCTTCCTTCCAACCAAACGCGCTGATAATGTGTATATATTGCCAAAAGTAGGTTTACAATGTTATAAGAGTTGCATGTGAGTTGATGTGAAGTTACATGAGACTAAAAGTATAGAAAGAATAGAGAAATGGATGACAAAGAGAAGTTATATATAGTTCTTGTTTTTGTTTTTTAAAGAGAATATATATATATATATATATATATATATATATATATATATGTGTGTGTGTGTGTGTGTGTGTGTGTGTGTGTGTGTGTGTGTGTGTTTTGAACATTGCGCGTTGGGTGAAAAACTGTGTCTTGGATACTATATGTACTCTCAAATTTTACTCCCTCATTTGTACTCCCTAAGGTGGCAAACTAGAATTCGTTTTTTTTAACATGTGGGTCCACAGAAAATTGTCAACATCAAGAACATGTGAGAGGGAGTATAAGTTGGGAGTATAAGATGGGAGTGGCATTGGTGTGGGAGTACAAGAGGGGTTTTGTGGCATTGGTGTGTAGGAATCTTTTGTAGAGTAATTAATACGGAGTACTACTTTACACATACACTACATCTACCATCTATCTAACTTACCATGCCATGTGTCCACATATAGACCGGTGCATTAATGGAACAAAATTCATATGATTTTCCTTTTTAAAAAATAATTAAAGCTAAATATGCTGCATTCTATAGAAATTCATCATATGAGTTAACTCTGTATATTATTATACTATATACCAATAATTTTTTATGAGTATAAAATAATGTGTTTGGAAAAATTTAATTGAGATTATTATTATTTTAAACACAAAAGTACAATTATATCCCAAATTATATTTTTCAATAATAAAATACTTTCTCTTTTCTGTGTAACATATGCCAAAATGGCGCCTTGGAGACAATTTTGCGCCATTTCTTCCACCGCATTTTAAACAACATCCCATCTTAAGCAAATACTTATCACACAAACTAAGATAAGACTTGATCTTAAGTTAGCAGCAGAAAAGGCATTATGAATAGAAATGGTATTTGGTTTAGGGATTTGATGGGAGGTCTACAAAGAGGAGAAGAAAAGAATTTAGTTTAAAATTTTGTGTTGCTACTAGCTTTAATTAATTTGCTATTGAATGCCACCTATAAGCTATAATTATCCAATCAAATAAATGGAATGAATTTCCCCACCAAAAAAAAAAAAATGGAGTGAATTTGACGTATGAACTATGAAGTTCTCCCATTAATTAACAGTGAAGTTTACGTTTGAATTGAAAATGCATATTCAGTTCTACCACTTCTACTTACGTTTTGAAACAAAGCATAATAAGGAAGTCCAATAAAGATTAATCAATCTTGGAATATCGGCCACTGAACGTAACCTGAAAATGAAATTAGGTCATTGAACGAAATAAAAAATGCAATTAAACCACTGAACACTTCAAATATATGCAATTTCACTTGATAGCAGGTTACCATCAATTTTAACAGTTACATACTTACGTGGCAATTGAGTTGACATTTTTAATAATTTTTTTAAAATTTTTTTTTTTTTTTAAAAGGACGGGGTGACCGTCGACCACCCTCTTCCCCCACCCCCCTCTTCTTTCGTATCCGGTAGAGACGAAGGAGGGGGAAGGGGGTGGCCCGTCGTTTTATTTATTTATTTATTTTCAATTTTTAAAAAAATTATTATTAAAATTTATTAAAAATGCCAACTCAGCTATCACGTAAGCAGGTAACCTGCTATCCGGTGAAATTGCACACATTTAGAGTGTTCAGTGATCTAATTATATATTTTTTGAGTGTTCAATGACCTAATTACACTCTTTTTTCGTTCAATGACCTAATTATATTTTCATATTACGTTCAGTGACCAATTTGAACCCTATTCCATCAATCTTTTCTTATTCATGTATGTGGAAAAGTCATTCACGTTGTGTGACCATCCTCTCTCATCATAGAAGCAGCTACGTACTATCCATCAAGTACTTGCTCTCTAATCGGAGTACTATTCATTGGTATTGCCGTCCTTCAACAAGTTCCCATAAACCTTCAAAAATTTTACAATTTTCCTGCCTGGGGAAGTGTATTTATGACATCTCACCTCTTGATCTAAATAAATGTATAACTTGAAATTGTGCTATTATTTTACCCCATCCTTGCTAAGAGCATTCACATTTGTGGATAATAGGGAGATATTTCAGAATGAATTCTCCCCACTCAAGATAATAACTAATGTGGGGAAGAGATAATGTGAGAAATAATTGGTCTGCAAATGAAGAGATAATGCAGAAATGATGTGACAAGAGAGAAAAATTTCTTTTGCTTTGGTTTTTAGCTTACATGGATAGCAAGAGAAGAGTAAAATTGATAATTTAGCAAGTGGAGAGAGAAGCATTTTTGCTGCCATTCCTGCCAACAATTTCACTTTTTCACTTTTTGTTTTTTGTTTTTTGTTTTTTTTTTTTTAATTTCTTTTAATATTATTTTATTATTATATTTATAATATAATACGAAAGTGGGATCATTTTAGAAAGTGAGAGAATATTACAGGGATGTAGAATAAATAGTAGATAATTTATAAATTTGATGATGCGAAAGTCAGACCCATTTTAAAAAGTGAGAAATTTTTAGGATAAAGATAGCCTAAGAGCAACCCAGGGGATTATATATGGATTTTTGGTATATTTTATCTGTCTTATTATTATTATTTTTTTTAATTTGTTCTAAGATAGTGTCATCTTTCTATAATTAAACATATATAACTATCACTCTACATTTTCCAATTTACTCTTTTGACTTTTCAAATTTCTAGAGGTAAGTATCATTGTACTTTGTACAAATAACACATACTTTATAGGACAAAATTGAAAAGTTAGTAATATTTGTTATGTTGTATTAAAAATTGTGCAAAAAACAAATGAGACAATCAATTACGGACTGGGGAGTATAATACTTGCGCTGTTGCGCACTGTATGAACAATTTTGAAAAATGAAAATTATCTATAGTTTGTTATTGTAGATTTTAACAAATTAAATTTTATTATTTCATGCATGCGTAGTGTATTTTTTTTGTATACTCATGCGTAGTGTTAAGTGTATAGTGTTTAATTAATTTGGAAGACTCAAATTTTTGTAAAAAGGATGTATTTAACATTCAAAATATACATTCAAAAAAAAAAAAACATTCAAAATATAAATGACAGAATACGCATGAAAAGGTGTATTAGCAGATGAAAATATTAGCTATGTTGAATTCAAGTTCTTCAAAAAATAAGCCAATTTTGACTTATTTGACCACTATTAATTGTTTGATTTAGTTAAAATATTAATATAAATGTTTGGTTAATTAGTTTTTTGCAACTCCAAAAGGTTAAAATTCAAAAAGCTACTCTAAGCAACTTTTTCAATTAGCTTTTTGAGAAAAGAAATTATACCAAACAGCTATCACCTAACAGCTAATTTACCAAACACTTTTCTACAATCAGCTAATGTTATCAACAATTTATACTCTCTAATTAACACAATCAACTAACAGTTAACAGCTATCAGCTAACAGCCATTTTACCAAACAGGGCATAAATATTTTATTCCTAATATAAGTATTACATTTCATATTGATTCGACCTGTCTCACGGATAAGGATTAGTGAAACGGTGTTACATAAATTTTTACTTTTAAGTAATCTATCTAGATCGGTAATAGCCCGGAACATTAATGAATCCACTGATTATGTTTTGTATATTCAATTAAGAAAAGTGCTAAATATCACTTTACAAAGATACTCTCAATACGTGCTATTTAGAATGATGAATAGAAGGAAATAAAAATAAAACATAATAATAAGTGTAGATATTAAAAAAAAAAAGGCCTAATTGTTATTCCGCACCATGAACTATAACGGATTCTTCATATCGCACCCTGACATTTCATAACTGATGTCTCAATTTACAAATCATTAAAATTTTTTCAACTAGAATTTTTTACAAATTTTCATCAAGTTACAAGTTATAATATATTTTAGTAATCAATGTTACAAAATTATTATTAAAAATATCTAATTGAAATATTTGTAATGATACTCATATTAATTAATATATATTTTGAATCTTAGTTGTTTATTGATTAATTAACTATATGTCAAATTAATAAAAATTATAAAATAAATCATTTGCACTATGAAAATTAACCTCCAATATTCTTTTAATGAACCTATTTTAAGATACTCAGTATTATAATGTACTTACATTATTATTTAAAGATAAACGAACATTCAATTTTGTAAAAACCAATCATCAATATTGCGAAACAAAAACTGTAGAAATATTAATAACAATTGTATATTATTGTTACAAGCGTGGGCTGGCAATCCTATTTGAGACTAGACCACAAGAAACCTGCAGCCAATCATTAAGTAGCATACATGCAAATATGCACAATTGCATAATACATATATTATAAATCAATAACATATTTATAAATTTTTAAAAACATTTTTATATTAAAAAGCCTACAAAAATATTAAAAATTTAAATTGAATAGATCCTTGTAAACATTTCTTAACTTCTATTAATACATATGCATTATTTATAATGTTCTTACAAAATTTTTTATAATATATAATATATTTTTATAAATCATAAATAATTAAATTAATACATTGCAAAAAAAAAAAAAAAAGATTAACTGTCACAAAAAATAAAGTGTACTATACATAAAGACGATATCAATCAATTTTCACTAAATAGCTAATAATTATATGTCTGAATTTCAATTATGAGTCATCACATCCTAAGTACTTTAAAAACAACATAATCTAGTCCTTTTTATATTATATTCTATTCAACGCTAGTCATAACATACATACCAGATATTTGAATTGATGCATGTATCCAAAACTTTATTAATAGCATGTTACTTTGTACGTAAAACCATCGACGTATAACTTTCAAACCAATAAAGAAAATTAAAAATGTCGAATTTCAATAAACTTTATCTTTTATTGGGGTTGCTTGTATGGAGCGAAACAATACAATTTTCATCATGTGGTGATTTTGATCTAATTCCAGAATGTTCAAAATCGAAACCAACAACTGAATGCTGGAAACAAATTGTTAAAGCTGTTCAAGCAGATAGAAACTATGGCGGATTTTTTCCTCATGAATGTTGTTTAGAGCTTAGAACATACGGAAAAGATTGCTACCGGCTTTGGATGCTTTTTGAGAACAGTCAACTTCAAACTAGTTATGATCCTGAATTAGTATACTTCAATGGTAGGGATTTGTGGTCGAATTGTGGTGTTTAGTTCGTTCACGGGAATCGAAATTGGAATGAGTATTAAATACTTGCTAATGGTAATGAGTTTTAGTGAAAGTATTTTATTTGTTTGGTAGTAGGATGAAATGAGAATGGTTATCAATAATGCTGTTTGGTTATGTATGATCCAATGATGGAAATTAAGATTTTAAAAATATAAGAACACAAAATCAAGACAATTGATTATAATATAAAAGACATTCAAAACACCACTATGAGCAAAAAAATAAAAACAAAAATCTAAAAGCACTAATCAGTTGAGATGAGAAGAAATAAGGAAATGAAATGGGATGATACTTTTTATTTTATTTGGATATGAATTTTTCAATTAAGGGGATATTTAAAACTCATAATAGTATTCTAAAAACTTATCAACCAAATAATACCAATCACTTTGGTGCCCATTCCTTAGAACTAAACCTGTCAACCAAAACACACCCTTAATTATATTAAGATGTATACTTATATTTTTTTACTATTTTAAAGACATAATTTAAAACTATATAATATGCACATATATTAACAAAGCACATGCAATCTGAGGATGACAATTCCTTTTATCTATGAGATGAAGATCACACTTTTTATTCCATTCAATTCTTGATTTTTAATAATAATAATTAGGTTTTTCCAAGAAAGTTGCATTACTTAATTTGGTAAAATATTAGATTCAATTTGATGGATAGAATTTATGAATGGTGATTTATCAAAGATTGAGAACTCCAACTACACTGATTAGAAACTTAGGCTCCCATGAATTATTTCAGTCCGAAATTGATTAATATTAATAATTATACCAACCTTGTAGCCCTGGTAGTACGGTAGGTTTCCAAAAATTACCTCCTAAGGGAGTTTGATTATTGGTGGAGTTGATCAATGCACCTCCCACCATATATATACTCTTATGACTATGAATGATGATGGCAATTTTTAGAATTCAATTCTTGCCCCATATTTTTCCTTAGCTTAACCTATAATGTCATTTTGTCTATATTTATTTCTCATTCTTGACTCGGATTTTCTTTTTTTTTTTTTTTTACAAAACCAATCAGAATACTTCGTCAACTCTCAATTATGATAGAATGATATTTAATATTTCTTGTACTTTGAAAACATTTATCCCTTTGATTATATTGGATCAAATAGTAGAACTAAGGTAAAATTACATAGTACTTTCTATAATGTCGTATGCGCTCGAGAGAACTTTATTGTATTGATTCATAGTTGTTTTATAGACTCACGAGAGTTAGTTAGATGGCATTCTTAACTTGATATTAATTTCGCATTACGCCCTAGTCAGCGTGGGACTTAGAGATGTATGAGCTCTCAAAGGATAATAACGTGTTGTCGGATGAGGAGTCTAATAATATACTTTACTTTTTATTAATGGGATTGTATTGTAGACCAAGTCCATCAAAGTTTGTTTATACTTTATACAATATTCTACGAAAACATAATAATACATGAATGATAACGTTTTTCTTTTACCTAATAGAAAAAAAGATACAAATAGCAATCTTTAGGTGATATTTTATTATGTGTATGCCTAAAAATGATTTCAAATTTGGAGTAATACTTGTGTGAGATCGTCTCATGGGTCTCAATCCGTGAAACCGTCTCACGAATTTCAATTCGTGAGATGGGTCGAATCTTTTATTAATGGGTCAAGTATTTGATTAATTGGACGGGTCTTTGACCTCATTAATCAAAGATCCGACCTGTCTCACAGATTGAGACCTGTGAGACAGTCTTATACAAATTTTTGCCTCAAAATAGTGATTTTAATACTTTTCGTTGATATTACGCTACATTTAATCAAAAGCTAATGAGAATTTGTATGATAAGGTTAAAAATAGATGCTTGAAGGACTAAATGTATGTATACTTGGGTATAACTTAAGAATCAAATATATCATTTTAAAAAATAATTAGATAAATTGTCAACAGTAATTCTTAAATTTAAGTTAACACAAAAGTTTTCTTTAGAAATTATAGAAAAGATTAATTAGGAATTTTTATACAACGAAGATAAAATGGCATTATGGGTAAGGCTAAGGAAGAATATGGGGTGAGAATTGAATTCCAAAGTAGGTCATCATCATGCATAGAGTCATACTAGTAGGGGTGGGTCATATCCTCCCATATGAGAGAGATCACTACATGTCATTTAAGTTCAAGGTGCTTGGCGCTTAATTAGCAAATTGATCCAAGATAAGTTTTTAAATTAAACGTAATCTGTTTGTTAGTAATCGCATAGTATAAGGTTCAAATGTTATCATATTTTTTTGGGCCCAGAGATATATATCCTATAATAGAATAAGGTGTAAGGCGTATAAATCAATTCCCATCACTCATATTATGCACCGGCCGAATTTACATTATAAGGTGGATTCGAGTTTAAAATACACAATTTACATACTAAATACTCACAATTTACATATTAAAAGTTATAATTTGAATTGTAAATTTTTAGTATGTAAATTGCGAACATTTAGTATGTAAAATTGTAAACATTTAGTATGTAAATTGTGTATTTTTAGATCTGAATTCACCTCATAAGGTAATTGTTTGGGATGATTGGATTGAAATGGGCTTAAATTGATTAGCAGTATTAGATTGATGGAGTTAGCTTATGTAGAATATTTTTTAATTAATTATTTTATTTAAATTTATTAAAATAAAATTTTTTAAAAAAAATATTTTTAAATAATTTGGTAACTGCGACATCAATGTATTAACAGGTCAGTCATAGCTCATTTAATGATGAACAATAAAAATTATTATCAAACAAATGAATAAGTCTATTTACGAGAATGCTACCCTATTCTAGGCATATTCCGCGATATTCAAGTTACAAATCAATAAGCATATTTGTTATTTATTTATATTTTCTATCACCCTTGGATACATATTGAGCATTAACACATCTTATATTACTAGTTTTTTACGCGCATTGCGCGATTGAGATAATGTCCAATGTTTTTTTTTAATAAGTACTTTAAAGTATATCAAGGCAGGATTATATTAGAATTGTTCATGCATAAATAATTGAAACCAAATACGGGATATAAAGGGAGAGCAAATAAAAATTAGGGCATAAAATTTTAAATATATACTAATATTGAAGAACTAATTGTTGATTGTCAAACAAGGACATTGCAAGGTAGTTTTCCACTCCAATTTGTTGTGTAGTTTGAATACTCTTTTTGTAAATAAATCCCCCAAGTAGTTAATATGATTGGCTTAATTATATTTTTTATTTTTTTTTTATTTTGTAAAACAATTATTATTATTATTATTATTATTATTATTATTATTATTATTATTATTATTATTATTATATGTATACCCTTAGGTCATTTTACATGTTAATCTAAAAAGCTAATTTTTTCAAATATATCTTTTTACCAACCGTTGATATAATTCGCTGGTCAAATCAGCTAATATAATCCGCTAACGCTAACCGCTAACTACTAATTGTCAAACAAGGACATTACGAGATAGTTCTCACTTCAATTTGTTGTGTGATTTGAATACTCTCTTTGTCAACAAATTCCTCAAGTAGCTAATATGATTGGCTTTATTAATTATATTTTTCTTAATTTTTTCATGGTATTAATAAAATACTTGGTAAATAAATATATAACATTATTTTGTATTATAACTTTGATATTTAATTAAAAAATAGTGCACAAAAAAGATAATAGACAATGTAGTAAATATAATCAATTGATGAATTTGAATGTAAAGAATTTTTACATTGACGAAAAATAAAGACAATATAATATAATAAAATTATTTCTCTTAATTAATTTATTGATAATGAATATATATATATTTTTTAATAAAGACATTGTAGGGACAATGTAGCGAATATAATCAATTGATGAATTTGAATGTAAAGAATTTTTATATTGGAGAAAAATAAAGACAATATAACTAATGAAATTATTTCTCTTATTTAATTTATTGATAATGAATAATTTTTTTGAATAAAAACATTATAGATACATAATTCTAAATTAAAGATCGAAATGCATATGTATTATATTTTGTTGTAACTACTAAATTATTATTATTTGATTTAATAAAACTAAAATAGAGTACTAAATATGTCAACTTTGATTGGGATGGGGTTCGAACTTCAAACTTAATACCTTTCTTATTGAAATCAATGAATAAGTTAACGGTGAACTAACAGAAATTAACGGAAAAAATAATATTTAACGGAAAAGTTAACGGATAATCATATTCATTAAGGATAAATTAGTAAATCTTAAGAAAAAAATTAAAATCTGATCAATCTGAGCCATTCATTTGATTAAAAAACTTGACCGCCATTTTTTATACCTATTATAGGCCTAACTTTCTTGGCCTCTTATTAGTATAGTAGATATATTTTAAAGTAATTATTAAGGAACAACTTTATAGGCATTGCATTGGTGCGTATATCATTTCACTATTGATCATTAATTACGACAATTTTGTAATAAAAAATTAAACTCAAATTTCAAATATCTTCGAATTGAAAGAAAAAAATGTGTTGTGAATCCAAAGTTAAATTTGTAATTTTGCACAATAGCTATAATAAATTAAAACCTTAAATTAATGTTTTTGGGCCGGCCAGGTTCATGGGTCTATGATATGGCAAATTATGTTGCGAGCACGTGCCCACCTTGCAAGGTGGGCGGCCACGGTTTCATATCCATAAATTTTTATACTGTAAATTTATAATTTTTATACTGTAGATTCATAAATTTATACTTTAGATTCTAATTGTTGAACTCTGTTTTAACAAATCAAAAAACTATATGTTCATAATTTGATAACTATACAGTTTAGAAATTATGAATTTACAATACAGAAATTATGAATCTACAGTACAGGTATTATGAATCTGCAGTATAGAAATTATGAATCTGCAGTATAGAAATTATGAATTTACGGTTTAGAAATTATGAATCTAAAGTATAAACTTTATGAATCTACAGTATAGAAATTATGGATCTACAGTATAGAAATTATGAATCTACAGTATAGAAATTATGGATATGGAAGCGTGCCCACCTTAACGTTCCCTATGATATAGTCTAATAAAATCTGAAAGCTTGGTACAAATTATATCATGCACCAGGGTTCACTTTGCATAGTGGATTCTGGTCCAAAACGACACCGTTAATTAGTATATCATGTTTAATAAAATTATCTTGTATCAAATTCATAATAATTGTTCTATATGTTCATAAAAATAAATTTTAATGTACATAAATACTAAACTGAATGTACATCATATGTATTTTCACCCGCCCTATAGTAGGTTCATGTATTCATTTTATATATTCGAAAAAAACAAAGTTTAATAAACATAATTAGTACACTACATGCACATAATGTTTAATAAGATTATCTTGTACTATGTTTGTAATAATTGTTCTATATGATCATAAATCTAAACCTATATATGAGAGACTGCAAACAATGAAAGCTACATGCAATGTTAACTAAATAACAAAAGAGAAAAGATCGAGTTGAAATACACAATTGAGTATCCTTACTTAAAATTATAGTTGTATATATCCATCAACCTTAAGTGGATATATATATTATGGAACCTCTTGAAATAACCTTGTTATGCACCGTTGAATAACCTTGTGCTTCAAATACATGCACAAAATCAACCTTAGTTGGATATTAATCATATTATGGAACTTCTTGCAACTCAAAACACCCAACTTTACAAATGCAATTTCAAAATGATTTGTTAATTGAGCTTAAATATTGATCATAAGTTTTCACGTAAAGTATGTAGAAAATACTAAAATAGTAATTTCAGTATTAAAATTTTAAAATAATAAATGTCCAAATTAATAGTTTTGAGTTAAAAACTAAACTTTGATTTACTGAAAAATTTGTAGTTACTATCCAAAAGTGTGGAGTGAAATTCTCCTTCCTTATGAGGTAGCCGGCAAAGAATTACAATGAGATAAATGAGTCTAGGTTGTCCACAGTTGATCAACTCAAATCAAGAAAGTCAATAAACAATTTTTACGGGATAGATGTCTAATTTGAAACTTAATAATTACCAAGTCAACTGCACGACCAACTTCGTTGGGTTTGCTCCTTTAAAAATTAATAATTTACTTTAGTACCCATTTTACGTTTTATATGCGTTTAAAAATAATAAATGCCCAGTACATATTATTGTGTCATATAGTATATTATAATTATTAATAATTTAAAATAATAAATGTCCATATTAAATAGTTCAGTTAAAAATCAATACTCTACGTTAATAACCTTCTCCTAAGCGTTATGTATTCTTTATAATATAAATTAACTCTTATTTTTCTAAACAATTTTTTTATAATTTAAAATTTAATATTTATATAATGTTAAATATATAAATTTTATTTGATAGTTTAAAGAAATGAAAACCAAACTCATACTGCTCTTATTATTCTTCGTCTTTCAACTTACCACGTTAACTTCTAATGGTATAGGTCTCCCCTGCCCTAAGGCCTATTCGTAAATTAACTTTCAAGATCGAAAATATTTTACTTTCTTTTAATTTGTTGATCGATAACAAGGATTATATTTAATTTTCAGGAGTATATGTTAATCCAACATTTGTACAGCCTGATACGGGAGCTGGTAATATTTATTCAAATTATTCTAGTTTCTACCATGATTCTAAAACTCTTTAATTTCTATATATTTATTATTTCATTAATTAATTCTGTAATGTAGTAATAATATATATAATAATTGCCAACTTTTATATATATATATATATATATATATATATATATATATATATATATATATATATATGAGCGTGCTCAGGTGAAAACGAATGCCCAGAAAAAAAAAATGAGAACCAATCGCAGGCGTCTATGTATCCAGATTTAATGGATCAGATATAATTTTTTAAAAACGCAGAAGTATTTTCGTAAATAACTCAAACTTTGGTTCAAGTAACGTGTTAAAAATGCAACTGGTGTAAGTGTGCAAGTAAAATCACTTAAAAGTGCAACCATTTTCATTTAATAGTGCAAATAATTTACCTTTTTAACATTAGTGCACCTAATGATAATGTTTGTCACATTGGAGCACTTAATGATAACGTTTGGTGCAACTAATGATAACGTTAGATACACTTAATATTGATGCACAGTGTACATTGTTTGTTGCACTTTTAATACATTTTACTTACCTTTAGTGCACTAAATGAAACTATTAAATGCACTTTTAACATAGTTTATGCGCACTTCAAAATTCAATTATTTATAAAAATGCCACCGAATCTTTTTTTTTTTTTTTAAATAATGTTTCTGATCTATTAGATTTAGACACGTAGACGGTTGCGATTGATTCTAAGTTCTCTAATGGATAGGTTGGTTCTCACTTGATCCGTCTTTATATATATATATATATATATATATATATATATATATATATATATATATATATATATATATAATGATAATCATTTCAAATATTCCTCTCAGTTTGCTTGAGTGGGAAACCAGCATCATATTACTTTCTCCAGGGATTTGGCAAGGGAATTCACAATTGGCTAGTATTTCTTCCTGTAAGTATATATTAAATCCAACAGGAAAAAAAAAAAAAAAAACATACCAGTCAAATTTCTTTTTGAATTATTAGACACCATGAATCATTTACTTGGATAACAGGGAGGAGGATGGTGCGCTACCCCAGGATATTGCATCAAATATGCTAATAATACACCTTTTGGTATACCAGTCTATTTTGGTACAATTCTGAACAATAACAAAACAACAAATCCAGGTATATTTGTTTTAATTTAATACACCTTTTGATGAATCCACCTTTTTTTTGACTAATGGATTATTTTGTGACAAATTATGTTATAGATTTCTTCGACTGGAATAAAGTTGTGATCACTTATTGTGATGGCTCATCATTCACAGGCAACTCCCATACAATTTACAATGTATGTAGGCCTTTTGTGCGATATATATATATATATATATATATATATATATATATATATATATTTAGGTTCTGGCGCGGTTAGGGTGCCCAGGTGCGGTTGTGCGGTTTAATTTGGGCCTTTCATCTCGCTTAAATCAACGTTCAGGATTATCAAAGTTTAAAAAAAAAACGCGGTGACAATTTTGTAATTTTTGCACCTAGGTCAAAATTAAGGTGAGCGGATCTGTGATTAATGTGCGTGAGTTTTGTGCTTAATGTGCGTGTGTTTTTGTGCTTAATGTGCGTGAGTTTTGTGCTTAATGTGCATGGGGTTGTGCTTATCGTGAGTAGTTGTTAAAACTTAAAGTCTGTGAGTTAATACTTAAAGTGCGTGGGTTTTGTGCTTAATGTGCGTGATGTTTATGCTTAATGTGCGTGGGTTTTGTACTTAATGTGCGTGAGTTTTGTACTTAATGTTAGTAGTTGTTGAAACTTAGAGTCTGTGAGTTAATATTTAAAGTGCGTGGGTTTTGTACTTAATGTGCGTGAGGTTGTGCTTAATGTGTGTGGGTTTTGTACTTAATGTGCGTGAATTTGTGCTTAAGATCTAACACTTAAGGTGCGCCTTAGCTTATACTTCTTTGTTCCAGACACGCGTTTTTTTTTTTTTTTTTAAATTTTTCATTGATTTGAGCAGTTGATCTAAATTTGATCAACTGCTCAGATTTAACCGCACAACCGCACGGGAAGTTATACCCGCACCTGAACCCTTCCCTATATATATATATATATATATATATATATATATAGGGTCTCATTCATTCAAGTGAGAACACCTCTTAACATGAGTACATGTGAACTTCTTTAGTAATGTGCGGTAAGTTATTCATCAATGCACAATAGTTACTCCAGTCCTACGACTACTACACAATGCACCACATCTACTACATTAATGCATGGGAATTACTACACGAATGCATGGTACAAATCCACCTGTACATCCTCCAGACTTGTTTGGGAAGAATTCACTGTGCATTACTGAAGAAGTCCGCATGCATGTTCTCGAGATGTTCTCACCTGAAAATTAATTAATTAATTAATTAATTAATACTATATATATGTATGTGTATATATATATATATATATATATATATATATATATATATATATGTATGTATATACATATATGTATGTATGTATGTATGTTCATTTGCAAACTAATTTAACTAAAGTGTAAGTGTAATATTTTGCAGGGTACCAATCTCTACTTCAAAGGTGCTAGGATTTTCGATGTTGTTATGCAAGAGTTGCTTCAAAAGGGAATGGGAATGGCCCAAAATGTAAGAATTTCACACTTCACTGCACATCTCATCAGATATAAAATACACTCCAACTTTATATTGTTGCAGGCAATCTTTAAAAGATAATTATTTGTCATTTTCTTTAGGGAAAATTGCACTTTTCGTCCCTAAGTTATAGGGTAATTGTAGAATTCGTCCCTAAGTGTTGGGCATGCTCACTTTTCGTCCCTAAGTTATCCTCGACGTTGCACTTTTCGTCCTTGAGTTATAAGGTAATTGTAGGATTCGTCCTTAAGTGTTGGTCATGTTCACTTTTCGTCCTTAAGTTATCATTGACGTTGAACTTTTCGTCCCTGAGTTATACAAAAATTGCAAATTTCGTCCCTAATCACTATTACATAATTGGTATACTTACGTCACTTAATAGACGACGATTTTTTAAATAACCGTCATCTAATATATTGTGTTATACTACGTCACTTAATAGACGGCGGTTGTTTAAATAACTATCGTATATAGTTGACATACACGGCGGTTGTTTAACCGCCGTATATAGTTAACATAAACGGAAAGTGTATATTTACAACGGCAGTCACTTACACGCGTGACACTTCGAAAACTGCCGTGTATGTGTAAAAAAAAACAGCAGGTGGTTATTTAAAGTGTGTGATGTAAATAAATTAATTAAGGTATATACGACTTATATTTAAAAAACCGTTGTCTATTAAGTGACGTAATATAACAAAACATACTAGACGGTGGTTATTTGAAAAACATCCGTCTATTAAGTGACGTAGTATACCATTTGTGTAGTAGTGATTAGGGACGAAATTTGCAATTTTAGTATAACTAGGGACGAAAAGTGCAACGTCAATGATAACTTAGGGACAAAAGGTGAGCATGACCAACACTCAGGGACGAATTCCATAATTACTCTATAACTTAGGGACGAAAAATGCAACGCCAATGATAACTTAGGGACGAAAAGAGAGCATGACCAACACTCAGGGACGAAATCTACAATTACCCTATAACTTAGGGACGAAAAGTGCAATTTTCCCTTTTCTTTATATCTGATAAATTTTGCATTATTTGCCTTCCTATTGTACGTGCATGGTGTATTTAACCATGCAAAGTATTCAGGGCGGATCCAAAAAATTTTACGAGTGGGGGCCAAAGATGAAAATAAAAGAGACAATTTGGAAAATACTATTAATATTAAAGAAGGCTAAAAATTTAGGAAAAAACAATGAAATTCAACCCCTTGCCATTACTTAGGTTAAAGATTTAATTTACCATCTTAGCTCACATTTTGTTTACTTATGTCTATATATTTTATTTATATATCTAAACATCTACTATACATATATACACGCACGGGCTACTATATAAAGGGTGGATCCACCACCGGAAATGTTATTATTATTATTATTATAATTATTATTATTATTATTATTATTATTATTATTATTATTGTTGTTGTTGTTGTTGTTGTTGTTATTATTGTTGTTGTTATATTTTTTATTTTTATTGTTGTTGTTATACTGTAGGCACTTTTGGCTGGTAGCTCTGCGGGAGGGGTTGCAGCTACACTTCATTGTGATCGATTTCACAATTTGTTGCCTAATGCTACTCGAGTGAAATGCTTATCAGATGCTGGATATTTCTTTCCTTCGTAAGATTATTTACATATAATTAAACTTCTGTCTTCTTCTTTTTTTCTAGATTTTTAGTTTGATATATCATATAGTTCGTTGTAGCTAGTAAATTTTGAAAAAAAAAAATATTATAACTTTTGATATTTTTTATAAACGATAACTTTTGATATTTGTGTATATATAACTTTTGATATTTGTATAAAAGATTATAACTTTTGATAACAGGAAAAGATTCGATGATGAACACAACAGTTTTACGGCAACATTTCAAGGATTGATCACATTGCATGTAATTTTCTCTTCTTTTCTTTGTTTTACGCATCTTCAAAAAATTATATATAAAAGCATTGGTATATATATATATATATATATATATATATATATATATATATATATATATGTGTGTGTGTGTGTGTGTGTGTGTGTGTGTGTGTGTGTGTGTGTTTTGTACTTTACTAGGAGATAGCAAATAAAAATGAAACATGCTACACATTCTTAATTTCAGCTACTCTATGATGTGGCAAAATGTTAGACAATAAGTAAAGTTATAATTAAAAAATAATAATTAATGTCTAGAATTTTACCACATAAGGAAATAAGGAATGATTGTTTTGTGAGTGATAAATTAAGGGTAACAAAAAATTTTCAATAAAAAATTAATTTGCTTTTATATACAATTTATTTCTCGGGGAGATATCTTATAAAACCAATAAGTATGAATAGAGTCCGCATGAGTAGCTCAATTGGCTATAGAGGTAAAAGTTTGGAAGAATGACCAGGGATCGAGTTTCACCAGCCCACGGTGTGGGAGCAAACTCTCAAAGTGAGGGTAGCTCTTTGTGCGCAGTAACTAAAAGTTTAGTCGTCGGGGTGTGGGGGGCCCTTAGGGTGGTTGGGGTTCAACTTTTTGGAAGAATAAGTGTGAATGGATGTCGTTATACCTTTCATTCATGTCAAGTTTTTCATTATTTTTAATACATTAAGTGTTGTACTATACAATATTTTGGTAAAAATACTCCAACCGTTATAAGTTTCGTTATCTTTTCCAACTATTATTACCATTTACATGCATCTACCGTATATTTTTTTTTATCTTCTTCAATGGCAATAATATATAGACATTATATATTGAAATACTATATGATTTATTTCCTAAAATATAAATATCAAATTTATAGAAATGATTTACATCAATATTACATACAACTCTGTTTGGCATGTGTAGGTGAAAAGTTAGCTGATAAACTAGTAGCTAATAAACTAATAATTAAAGTGTTTGGTAAAATTAATTCTTGAATTAGCTTATAAGTCTAAAAGACAAATGGACAAATTAAGATATTAGAATTTTGATTAATGAAGGATAAATGATGTCAAATTTTTGTAAATCAATAAAGATAAAAAGGGAAAAAAAAAATTAAAAACCAGGAGTTTATTTCGAAATGCTACTTAGGATCACGTTTCAAAATAAACTCTTATTTTAACCCCTTCATGTTTACCAAACAGAGTTTATAACTTTTTTGTATAGTAGTTTAAAACAAGTATAAGATCTGAAATAAACTATTTTGATATTATCTAATTAAACAAATTAGATAATATCAATACTATCCAAAATATATTCAAATATTTTAATATTATCTTTATCAAATTTTTAATGTCAACAAAATTCTACCAAAAAGAGCCCATTACTATTATACAATAATATAAATATCTAAAATGTACATAAATCTTAGATTTTAATATAGATTACCAATATTAGACATCTATTTTAACACATCACGCATAAAAAAATACTATTTTTTTATACTATACAATCAAATCAAACGCTTAATTTTCTTTAATTTGTTTATATGGATCAGGGATCGACTGAGTCGTTACCCAAAACTTGCACATCGAGATTAAGTCCGCATCTGGTAATTAATATCTTAATTAGTTATTCTTAATTTTAATTGTTTCAGCTTTGATTATTTGGACATCATATAAGTATATTAATTATTGTGAATTTGTGCATGGATGCAGTGCTTCTTTGCTCAGAATGTGCAGCAAGACATCCAAACTCCTATCTTTTTCTTGATGTCTGCATTCGATACTTTTCAGGTTAGATGATAATATTTTACGCTAAATGCACCATATGATATATGACATTTGTTATATTAATAAAAAAAATTTGAAAATTAAGCAGTCCATATGTGTGTGTTTAATTTGCATTATATATATATATATATATATATATATATATATATATATATATATATATATATCTATTTGGTTTTTTTTTTTTTTTTTTTTTTTTTTTTTTTTTTTTTTTTTTGAGAATATATATCTATTTGTTTATGATCTAATTTCATTTGTCTTCCATTCATAGTGTGGGTTATATGTGTGTGTTATTATTATTAATTCCTTTAATATATTTCAGATATCATCAATTTTTATGCACAATAAAACGATACAAAATTGCATTGTGAATGAAACTACTTGTTCAAGTGAGATTTATAAAGTCTTACAAGGTTAGCATTACTTAATTCAAGTATAAAAAGTAACTATTACTATACATTCACACGTGTATATATAATAGAAACTACACACATCACGATCAAATAGTTTTGTGTTTTATGTATATATATGTTTCAGATCTAAGACTAGAAATGTTAAGTCTATTGCCAAATCAATCGAATTGTTCGTCAAAAGGGGTCTTGATTACCTCCCCTAAGGCTCATGGACAAGTACTATCTGGTAACTGGTACCTAGACATGGTCGTTGAGGGAAGCAATGAGGTATTATAATAAACCTAAACTAATTATTTATCCTTTATAATTGATCATATATTATTTTCACTACATATATATCTTCTTCTTCTTTTTTTTTTGACAGACAATTGCAAAACTATTTAGAGATTGGTACTTTGACGATAGAAATGTTTATATAATAGACAAATATCCATACTCGTACCCAAAAAATTGTTCAATAGTATCAAATAACAGCCTCGCCTGATTAATTAACAGTGCTTGCATGGATGACGTATAGTATGTGATCCTATGCTTTGTATGTATGTACTTAGCTTGTTATAGTCTACAGAATTTGAGCAACAAAAATTTATTAATCGAGAGGATGACTAAGCTTCTGCTACATATACTTTAAAAACCATGGTGAGTATCATAAATATTAAAAGGGATAAGAGTTTCAAATAACTATAGGTTAAGTGTAATTAGCCCCTTAAACTAACAAAAATTTCAAGTAGATCCTTCATCTTTTTACTTTTATGCAATTAAGTTACAGATAATTTCTTTTCTTCTTTTTTTCTTTTTAATTTTAAAAAATAATTAAAATAAAAATATATATTTTTAAAAGGCTCCTACGCAGATACATTTTCCCATTCAAAACTTCCATCATCTAGGAAAGCAGGAAGGGAACAAGATTTTTTTGAAAAATCAATTGCAGTTCACATGAAAGATTATAATACACCTGAATATCATATGCACAAGAACAGTTTTAATACACTGAAGTTTCTTGAATTTCAGTTTTTTTTTGTAATTTTTTTTAAAAAAAATCAATTTTACCTGTAAATTGAGCTAATTGCACAAATTTAAAAAGTTATGGACTTAATTGCATACAAGTAAAGAGATGAAGGACCTAATTGAAACTTTTGTTAGTTCATGGGGCTTTTTTTTGGCTAATTGCACTTTGGCTTATAGTTGGAAGGCCTATTTGACCCTTATCCCATATTAAAATATAGGATACTCTCTCCATCCCATTTGGTTCGATTAATGAGGCTTGATCGAAGTTATCTTTAATTCAAATTTTTATTAATATTTAATTTATTATTAGTATATAAAATTTATATATTTAGATACTACATTAAAAGTACTATTAAACAAAAAAAATTAAAAAATTAAAAATAAGTAAAAAAAGAATAGTAAAGAAAATAAATAAGGAAGAAAGAGTTGGTTTAACCAATGAATAGTATATATTTACTCTAAATTTACTTTGTTAATTTTGTAATTACTCACAACTAAAAGTGCATTTACATAAAAGTACAGACTTTATTATATAAAATAAAACTAGTAATATATTGACAAAACAAAATGTACCTTTGTACTAGAGTCATCAAATATTATACTGTTTGCATAATATTTTTTTTTTTGAAAATACTGTTTGTATGATATTTATAATATTGATTTCTCTTATGTCGTAACATACAAGATGTATTGATTAATGATTTCTCTTAATAATGCACTTGCTCCATAAGTGGGAGGTGATGAGTTCAAATCTCACTTGAAGCAAATAGTGATTATATAGGGTATCCCCTTCCTTATAATAATAAAAAAAAATAATAATAATAATAATGCATGTATCCGCCAAAAACATTATTAATAGCACATTTTGACATTTATTTGTGAAACCATTTACCTGCATGCTTTTGAATTGTTCGATCCGCACCAAATAATTTTTGAAGAGAAAAAAAAAATACCTTTGCCAAAAATAGAATCTTGTAGAAAAAATTATGACCAAAAGTGTCAAAAAGCGATAATTTGGGAGGATAAATGGTAGATAAAATATTATTTTAATCATGTGACAAATAATACCAAAGCATTCTTAATCCTGTATATATTGGCTTGTCAAGAAGAGACAAGAAAGAGCACCTTCACCTGACCATAATGTGTGAGTCATGTAAAAGTAGAAAAGTAGAAAATTGTAGCAGGCAAAGCACTAGAAGTATATAGATCAGATCAATGATTTATGAAGTAGCCGTACGTGTCGTCCAAATATCAAAACTTTAGTGAAGAAGAAGAGGAAGAAGAAGAACAAAGGCATTTTACATGATAAACGGAAACAACATCATATCATATAATAATATGATGAAAGAATTATTAGAGTTCCTTATTTATTAGCTTCAATGAATTCCCTGTATTCTCTCTTCATCTTTACCCCTGGTACTATCCTGCAGCATACACAATTAATTATATGACCACAGTTAAAACATTTCAACATAAATCTAAATCAGTAAAGAAGCAGGCATCCATCCTCAATATTTCCAAGGAACATAAAGGATAATAAAAAATAAAAAAGTAACCTACTTGAGCATTTCCTTATTTTTGAAGAACTGTACACATGGTGTACCCATGATTCCAGCTGCCTCGGCAATCTCTGGGTCTTCAGTAATGTCAATCTCAACAAAATGGACGCTCTCGTCAAATTCATCTATAACCTGCAAATCAGGGGCAGATTGAGCTGTTCAGCAAATGACGGGCTAGAAATTATGTTAAAACAGCTGAAGCTTAAACAAGACTGATTCAGCTATACATAAGTGTACTATGGTATCAAGACGGTTACACACCTTGCTGAGTATAGGTTTCAAGGTCCGACATGGACCACAAGTTGGTGCAGTATACAGTACACATACAATTCTTGGGCTCTCATGATACAGCTTCCTTAAGGCATACTGACAAGAGCACAGAGAGCAATAGTTTAAACAGACATTTCAATAAGATCCACAGAAAACATTTAAAAAAAAAAAAAAAAAGTCCTTGCACCTGTCCCTTGTGTTTTGTAAGTGTGATATCAAAACCTTCTTGTACATCTCTATCTGTGAGCTCCTTTTTAGCCTCTTCAGTTGGTTTCTGGCAAAATCAAGATAATATAGTTGAACATTTAATTTAAATTATACGCGTTTTCCCAATGAAGGTGTGTGTGATCTTGTAAAATTATCAGCTAGTCCATGAACAAGAAAGTATAGGCCAAGGCAATACCTGGTGGAATTCAACAAGCAGATCTTTGCTTGTAAGATATCTCTCAACAGATAGAGCAGCAACACACCCTGATCCAGCTGCAGTAATGGCTTGCCTCCATTCATGGTCCTACTTATTGAAGAGGGAACATTAGCCTAATAAATTACAAGTCTATGACTATTGCGGGTAAGGAGATATGTCAGAAGATTGTCTCTTATTTCACAACAGGATGGTATGCTCCCAGTGAATTTAATTTGGATGATAAAGCTCCAAAACCCAGTTGCTTATATCACAGATATAAAGATCGCATTCTCTTAGATTTTTCTGAAGGAAACACAAAGGAATGTAAAACCATTTACCTGTACATCTCCAGCCGCAAAGACACCTTCAGCAGAGGTTTTTGCTGTGCCATGCTCAACCAATATATAGCCTAAGCTATCAAGTTCGATTTGCCCTTCCAAGAGCTGACTATTTGGAGAATGACCTATCCCATAAAATAACCCCTTTGCCTCTAGCACAGATTCCTCTTGAGTGTCTAGTCTCCTGACCAAAATCCCTGACATCTGCCCTTTCTGGTTGCTAACAACATCCACAGTCTCTGTGTTGAAATGCACGGTGATGTTTGGATTGTTGAAAACTCTGAAACATTCGCCATAAGCAACCTGTTAAACAAACATTTAGGGAGTTGAAACTTGAAATACATTGCTCATTAGTAATTTGATTCATTTAAGAAAGTAAAGATATAATGACAAGGCCAAACAGTTCCCTAGTTTGTAAAATAGCAGATTTGGAATGTATCCAAAATAAAGAAAAACATTTATACAAACAAATTAAAAGCTAATCAGACAGCTATGCTTGCTTTAGAAACTCCACAAAATCTAACACACTAAACTAAAAACACCCATCATTTGGAAGTTCAAACATAAAATAATGAAAGAAACAAGCAGGGCTTAACCTGAAATCATGCAGCGATAATATTATCATAGAACCAGAAAGACATCTTGTCCAGAATACAAAATCAGTTAATCTCCCAATACCAAATCTAAGGATTATAATATGAAACTCAAGCTATTTCTTATATGTATAAGTTATAAAAATTAAATAGATTAAAAAACAAAACAAAATAAAAATAAAAGCTATATATTTATCTTATTTACCTATCTTGCATTGCCTTTGATGCTCTTAGTTGGTCTTTGCGGACGAGTAAATGCACATGACGTGCATACTTTGTTAAGTATATTGCTTCCTCAGTTGCTGTATCACCACCTCCAACCACAGCAAGGACCTGGCCCTTAAAAAGTGGTGAGGCTCCATCACAAATTGCACAGGCACTAATTCCTCTACTCCAAAATTCATCTTCCCGAGGTAATCTGAGTCTCTTTGCAGTGGCTCCTGTGGCAACAATGATACTATGGCACCTTACCTGCAAAAATAAAGGAATGAGCAGTAAATGAGTTGTATGAATACTAAGGAGCTCAAGAGTGTCCAAAAAGGGAAAAACAGATAGTAAAGAAAGGATGTTAACCCTTGACTCTAAACATCAAAGCGCAGGAACCTTTTCAGGAGATAATGTGGGGTAGCACTACACTAGTAAAATATCTGACACCAATGGCTGTTGATTGGTCTTTAAATAAAAGAAATAGTTTCGTTTGAATCAAAATTTTAAAGAAAATGAAATAATAAATAAATTAAAAAAAATCGATTTTTTTGGCAACAGCAACTGGAAGTAAAATTAATGCAACATTTACTATGACAACAGTTGGATGGACACTCAAACCACATTAGCATTGCCAACAAAAGATTTTTTGGGGCATAAAATTAAATTTCACCAGGCTCTATATAACAGCAAAGAATGTCTCTCATAGAAAAATATAGGAAAAAGATGACAAGGATACCAGCTCAAACCAAAGTGATTCAAGATAAAAGCTCTTGTCTTTTTTAAGGACCAGTTGGAGCTTATTAAGATAGAGGCTACCAAAAAAGCCTCATTATTGGAGCTTCTTGAAAAAGAGGGCTTTGGCTCTTATCTAGTTCTAGTTGAAATCTCTCTTTTAGTGTTTGGACCAACTCATTTTTTGAAGTAGATAAGCTCGGTGGACCAGATAAGCATTTGTGCTTTTTGGAGAAGATAAGCTTTGAAATAAGTTTGACCAAATAACCGCTCAATGCAGTGACAAACTGCAGCAAGAATTAGTTTAGTAGCAACATAATAGGTTAACCTGTCAACAAAAGGAAATTTCACCTTACGTTCACTACTTTGCACAGTAAAAGGAGCATTTTTTACATCAATAAATTCCACATCTTCCTGATACAGTTCAGCTCCCCAACGTTCTGCCTGCCGCCGCATCCTGGATAAAAATATACACCGTAATTAAGAGTTGCACGTGTCCATAATTTCAAAAATATTTATACTACTAGCGACAATATGCGCATTGTGCAAAAATAAATGTCCGATATATTTGTCAAATATTAAAATGATGACTATATTAAAATAGATTAAATAAAATAATTCTAAAAATTTGTAAAATTGAAAACACATATATATAGATCAAGTTAGCTGGAAGCATTTAATAGGGTTAGCTAAATTTTAAGCAAAAAGACTTGATAGAAGTTTTTTTGCATCTACCTTAGTTTTGATGTTAGTAGAAAACATAATTGTTTAAATAATATATTAGTCAATTGTGTTCAATAGAAATATTTTTTGCCTATATTTTAGTTTTGAAGGTATTAAGATGTTATTTCAAAACTTAAAACTTACATATACATTTCTCATTCAAATTTATATTGTACAAATATAGTATTTTATATCTCTTTAATTTAAATTATAGTAACGACACAATTTTTTCTCTCATTTGTCATCGTATATAGTAACCAATAAATCTTTTCCCATTTTATTACACTTGACTTGTTTGTGAATATGCCAACGATTAAGTTTCATATGAAGTTCCAAAAGAAATTTTTCAAGAAATTCAAATTTCAATAGAAGACATTGAGACAAAGCTAAAATTCTATACAGGATTCTGACAAGTATAATACTAATTCTTTGAAATCATAGTTTCAAAATAAGAATTATATTTTACTTATTGGGATAGAAATAAACATTTTATACTTTTTTCAAGTTATTAAGTCAAAATTTGAAACAAGAGAGTTAGTAATTACGACAGTACTAATCAAGAGTTGTTTGGATGTATCTATTTGAGAAAAAAGAATGTAAAAGATTAAAACTAAAAACTTAACAGGTAAAGACATATATCTTTACAAAACTGAATGTACAATTTTTAAAGCAAAAGATACAAATTATTTAGATGGTAAATGAGCATAAATTTAAGGATATAACATTTATTGATTTCATTCCCTCTTTATATATATAGTTAGAAGTATGATGGATAGACAAAAGCAAAAAGGGATCAAGAATTTCACATACCTATCCATCAAGTCTGGACCCGTTATCCCGTCTGGAAATCCTGGAAAATTTTCTACTTCTGTTGTAGTCATCAACTGACCCCCTGGAACACCACCCACTTGATATCCCTCAAACACCACTGGCTTCAAGTTGGCTCGAGCCGCATAAATTGCTGCTGTATATCCAGCAGGTCCTGACCCTATGATTACTAAATTCTCAACACTCTGCTCTGCAAGAACAAAGAGTAATGGAAATCCAGAAATGAAGTTTAAATCATATGTCTGTCCGAATACATTACTTAGCAATGTAAAATTTTCATTACAGGACATGATAGGCAACAATTAGAGGTAAACCGCATTTTGAACACTAAAATTGGCGTCTAACCAAATATCGGCACATTAGTATCTATCAGATGAACGTAATCCGTAGTTCTACTATTCTAACCCTACAAATTCAATGCGCATATTTAAAAACCGGATTCAAGAAATATAAAGAAGAGCGGAAATGGTATGCTAAGATTTCATATTCAAATGCCAGAAAGAATTCCAGACAAAAATACCTGATGAGCTAGTTTGCACTTGTTCCTCGGTGGCGACGGCGGCGGAGATTCGAAGTGATAAGTGCGAGGTACGGCGGCGAGTGAAGAAACCACCAAGTGAGTGAGCTCGAATGGGACGGCGCGTAGTGGAGGCAGACTTGAGGACGAGGAGACCATTGGGAATGGGGGAGAGAGTAGAAGGAGTGGCCATAGAGGAGGTGGATGCAGGTCGACGAGTCAAGCAGGAACAACCGAGTCTGACTCGGGTACCGATTCCGATTCCGATGCCGTTCGTTATCTTGGGATGAGAAGAAGCTGTGGTGGCAGCCATTGGTTTCGGACCATACAATATCCAGCACAGTCCAACTACAATATAGGGAGAGGTGTCACTTTGTTGCTAACTTTTGGGCCTCCTCATTACCATAGATTAAGGTCCATCTAATATTATAAACTCTTATTTAAAACGGCGTTCACGTATTAGGCAAATTATAGATCGGGTCTACCTTGCATTGTAAACTCTGGTCCAAAAATAACCTTCAGATTATGTATTTATAAATTGACATATTCATATTATGTGTCAGCAATTACCAAGTCAAATTCGATATCTATAGTTGACACATTTTATACCTGTAGTTGATAGTTTCTGTACATATATCTATGTTTGCATGTACAGAAACTATTAATTATAGGTACAGAATATGTTAACTGAATGTACAAAATTTTTGTTTTAGAATTCACAATGCAATATGAACTTTGGTCCAATCAAGCAAATTTTATTTCACTTCAACCAAATGTGTAGGGTGTGTAAACTTTGGTAAAAATCAATTAACCTATCAAATCAAAGAACTTCGATTAACTATTTTTTAACCAATATAATTTAATTTGATTAATAGTTAAGAATTTTACATAGTTCTGGTTATTGGTTAATGGCTAGGGATTTTACATAGTTATTTATTTATTTATTCCTTAATATTAAAGGATATTAATTTTTGTAAGTATTGATGTAATAGGTAATATTAATTTTTATTTATAATTTTCAGGATTTCAAAATTTAATTAACAATTTTGGTTAATCGGTTAAAAAAAAAAAAAAAAAAAAAAAAAAAAAAAAAAACTGTTGGGTAAAACTTTTTTTTTTTTTTTTTTTTTTGGAAGAGAAAAACTGTTCGGTAAATTTGATAATAGAAATTTCAATTTGATAAACGGTTAAAGATTTTCGATTAATTCAGTTAGGTTAACTAGAATGTGCTTACTTTTATGTACGTATTCAATTTGTTACATTGTGATTCTTATACAACGGAGTATCTATTTACGCTCCAATCAAGTTACATTGTGGGAAAGAAAAAAAAAAAAAATAGTCCATATATAGTTTCTTGATCACTTTCTCCTATCTTACAACATCTCCTAGTTTAAGAAATATGAACAGCTCCTCTTTAGCAAAAAGCAAAGAGGATAGTTAGCTCACTCAGGCAGAATTAGCTGCAAAATGGTTGAAGATTGTATCAAGTGTAGACTGACTCACACTGTATTCTGAAATGCCCAACTGCTCTCTGTAACAAATCAATAATTTGCAGCACAATGAACATGATGTATAAATATATATATACGTGATTATAATTATCATTAATGATCATTTTGTGAGTCACCTGTTCATCTCTATGTGCCCAAATACATCAGCGAGTGAGAGATCTTCTCCATATGGCAACTGCAAGAATTTCAAGACTCATCACCATGCTAACTGTAAAGGTAATAATAGCACACACAGATTTGCAGTAAAAAATTAATCTTGCAAACTCGTTCTTAGGCACTTGTTTGGACTAGTAAAACAAGGCTTCTTGTTTGAACCGGTAATATACGAGGGAATCATCATATGCTTCCCAATCAAACTAAAAGCATCAGCACACGCTCATCGTGTTGGCTTCACATTACCTGATACTTAACACTCAGTCCATTGCAACCTTGAAATGTTGCACCGGGAAACGAAGATTGAATGAATGCATCAATTGCTGAAAACTTCTCTTTAGCCAACCACCACTCGCAAAATATTGGCACCGGGATTCCACCTACTCATAAGTGCAAAAAATATAAGTAGTCAATAGAACTACCTAGCAAAGACCGTATTGGGTGAGTGGGGAGATGGATAGTTCGCATTATTGGAAAATGCAGAGAGCACAAGAAAGTTTAATGATTTAAGTTGAGAGTTGAATGAGGTCAGAACCTACCATCCCGAACCAACTGCTCTGTTAACTGCTCAATATAACCCGAAGAATCATCAGGTGCAAATGCAAGCGCTTTTACTCTTTCTTCATTGCCAAGCCATCTTCCAACTGCCATTATCATCTCTTTTGATAAGCTAATCTCTGCCACAGATGCATTTTCTGATGCTGGGGAGGACTCAATACCTCCTATGCACACTTCAATGTCATCAAGTATACTCCTTGGAAGGGGAGGGAGGTCAAATAGTTTCTCTTTAACTATTCGGCACAGATTTTCCAAGTCATTTGAGCTGACTTCAATTGGTTTAACCTAAATACATGTGATTCAAAGTATATAAATATATGAATATCAGTTTCAAGGACATTACAGTCACTATTACCTCAAGTTCAAGATGATTCCCAAAACGCGTTTTTAAATGTTGTGGACTTCCTATGCATCTCAGCTTTCCACCAACCTTTGAAATGTTTTAATAACATGCAAAAAAATAAAATATGTAAGGAGATAAAACAGTTTATTATATTAATCCTCAGTCAGTGGTTATGAACTTTTTCTTCTGTTTCAGAAGGGGGTAAACTCCTTCAGTTGCATTAAGGAAGCATATAAATAGTCAACTTTCTCTTAGAGGTTATGAGATTTTTGTTCTTTTGTGCCAGAAGAGGTAACTCCTTCATTTGCAGTACCAACATGTGTAAACATATAGTCAACTAGTAAACAAATGGAATAAGTACCATTATCCCAATCCTTGTACAGAGTGCTTGAGCTTCATTCATGCTGTGAGTAGTTAGGATGACAGCTGTCTTCCCACGTCTAGTTGATAGACGAGATATTACTTCCCACATGAAACGTTTGGCAATAGGATCCATACCTAAAAGTTAACAAATTTTCAGATATGGGAACCAAATATCAAGAAAGAAACTGATGCTTGATCAATTTATACATTAAGCATCTAATTACTAGTCAAAATATGTAAAAGTAAACAAACAGTATCTATGGTTTGAAACTACAAATGATTAGAAAAGCAAGAGGACTTGGAAAACAGAAAATTTAAATAAACAAAGCATGGAATAAAGTAAATGTAATTACCAGTGGATGGCTCATCAAGGATAACAATAGGTGGATTTCCAATCATTGCAATTGCAACAGACAACTTCCGTTTGTTCCCTCCACTAAGGGCGAAGGATGGTTTATTAGCATGCTTCAACAGGTCAAACTCCACTAACTTTCCCATAACAATCTGTCCAAATTACTTAGCATTAATCATCCATGGATTAATTAATATGAACAAAATTCTATCAGTCATTTGAGCATGCACAGATCATGCAGTAAATAAATTTGACTAATTTCCAGACATGGAGTTAATATGTCCAATGCTGGTTTTCTTAGTGTTACAGTACTTGGAGAGAAAAAGAATACCTCTTGAGAGTTCTCCCTCTTTCTGTATGTCTTTAGGGTTAGTCAACCTCCCCTTAAATACTAGCTTGATCTAGACTGATATGGCATGCTAATATTCTAGTTTCCTAAAATATAAGATACTCAATCACACAGAATATTCTATAACACTTAGCAAGGACCTCCTTGTTTTCATTTTTAGTACCCTTTTCTCCTTTCCTGGTAATGGAGGCAAGAACCTTTTTTGGAAGTGTGGCAAATGATCTCTTTTTCAGTATAAATATAAATGAAAAGTTTAAGAAACACATACATCCTCCAGTTCATACTCTGGAACTCCTTTAATTCTTGCATAGAGCTCAAGATGTTCTCGGACTGTTAAGAATTCTAGTAGAGCATCAAATTGTGGACAATACCCAATCTGCAAAGAAGGAAAAAAAAAAAAAAGAAAAAAAAAAAAGAGTTGTATGGGTATAATAATATAGAGCTAAGTAATTAAGATTTTTGACAATTATAAAAAGTAAAATAAAATGATAAGGTCAACAAATATCACTGCATACGTGTCTACGAGCAATCTTTGGGTTTGAACATATGTCTCTGCCAAAAATAAATGCAGTTCCATCACTTGGTTGTTCTTCTCCTGTTCAGTAAGTCAACAGTTTAGAAAAGGAGAAAAGAGGTGCTAATCTCATTGACATATTCACATAGTATATCCATTTCAAAATTAAAGTGAGGTGAAAGTAAAAAAGATCATAGAATATATATATATATATAGGCTAATATTCAAGTGCATCCACCTGTTCCCGTGAGTCACGTGAGACTTTTCGAAAATGCACAAAAGCTACTACGCGAATGCACACAATCTAGAATGTGTGTATTCATGTAGTAGCTTGTGTGCATTTATGAAGGGTCTCACGGAAGAGGTGGTCTCTATATAGCACTTTTATAATGAACAAAATGACCAACTCATGAGATAGTGTCCTCTACTAAAAGATAAAGGAATTCCTGTTCAGTTGCAAAAGCAAAAGTAAAACATGTTGAACCAATCTCTTAGAAACATATTTTCTAATGGTGATGAGCAGATGATACCAGATAGCATTGACAGAGTTGTTGTCTTCCCTGCCCCATTTGTCCCTAGAAAACCAAAACATTCTCCTTCTTGGACTGAGAATGTCAATGAATGAACTGCAATTTTTGGACCATGATGCTTCCCTCCAGCATATACCTGAAATGTATGAATTGCTACTGAAAATGCCCAATACCCAGTACTCACTGAACAGTGAACATTTAATATTTAAACCCTAATTCAACATACCTTCCGAAGATTACACAGGCATATAATTGCATTATCTGTTGAGCCTGATAGAACCCGAATTCTCTCCGTTTTAACATCTATGTCCTCATCAAGTTCAAGACTTGCGTCTTCAGAAGATTGTAGAAGAGGTTCTGATGAGATACTGGAAGTTGCATAGACAGAATTTTTTAATCCTTTCCACCATTCATAAGCTCTTGATAGGTTCATCCTTTGATGTGGCAAATACTCAAGCCCAAGTGTTAAAAGGAAATACACAATGGCCTGTCAGACATCAGAGCAGTTACCCCATTTCCAAAATTTAGTGGCCATTCATATTTAGAACATAACAAATAAAACAGAAAAGAAAACAATGAAAAGCAGGAAGGCACTCTGGTCATCTGGTGCTTTGGATTTTTTTTAATATACGAAAACATCTTCCTTGCAACTTCTGGTAGGATCAAGTTCCAAGATCCCACTCCCCTTCCCCAGCTTTATTATTTATACACCAACTTATGAAGAGGGTTTGCATCATTTCTCAAAATACAGCTGACCATGACTAGTCTTTGAGGTTACTAGTCTTTGAGGTTACATCCAGCCTTTCATTTTCCTCATCCTTTTTGCCTTCCAATCCATAGGAATGATAGATTCCCAATATTGAAAAACAACCTTGATGTTTCTGCAGTTTAACACTCAATTTTCTTAACCCTCACCCCCACCCCCCTCTTTTTTCTTCCCTCCTCTCATTATTCAGTGAAATAAATAAATTCCCATGGGAATGGTAAATGAATGATTCAATGATCTAATCATACATGTGCCAAAGAAAAGATAATCTGTTTTTTCTCCAATTCACATGATCCCTTTTAGCTAAGAGATATAAAGTCATATATAGGGAAAAAAGATTATTGAGAAGCTTGCACCTAAGTAAGGATGGATGCTCAGGCTTTCAAAATAAGTACTGCCACGTTAAAGAAAGGACTTCTATTGATTTTCAATGAACAGTAATTTGGAGCAACTTTATACTAAAAAGTGTCCTCAGTTTTATACAGTACTAAGAATTTAGAGTTTCAATCATGTTTATTCATGTGGAAACATAGTCCTCATTTAAAAGTTTGGAGAATTGTCCCTAGATCTCAATAAAGCTTTATAGAATAGACAAGGACAAAATTAGTGGTCAACGAATGACATTATACATTTACACCATGGTAATGATACTTTCTATCAACATTTATACAACATCTATACCTGTCACCCAAAATAAATAACTTAAAAATAAAATAAAAAATAAATAAATAAATAACAAACAAACACTAAAACCCATACTTAATATTGCGTAATAATGGCTTTAAGTATAAGAGAACATAGCAGCAAGAAACTTTCACGCATTCATAGGATCAGATAAGTACCTCTGCAGCTAAATAACAAATAGAGGCACCAGTGACATCCCAATCAAGAACTTTATCATCAGAATCAGTCTTCATTCCTTGCCGTAGAAGGGCTAATGAAGCTAGCCCATCAGCAAAGCAAAACCCCGGAGACAATCTGAAGAAGATCTGAAAAAGTAAATGACAGGTTATGAAGATGATGCATTGCTAAAGTATCATAGAGCATATATGCAGGAACAGGTAGTGGGTACAAAGAACGAAGTTGTAACATTTCAGAGACTCATACTACAACCAAATGAATTGTGAATCTGTTTATATTTTGCAGAACAAAAAAAGGTGTCATAAAGATTTAAAGTAGATCATAGAATTGTGAAGTAAACTGGTTTACATTCTTCAATATCCTAGCCAATTATAAGATGAAACGATCATTGAGGTAGTTGCATATGTTAATATCTCTCTTTTTCTTTTTCTTTTTCTTTTTTCTTCTTTTTCTTTGTTAACTATTTTCAAGATGAGCAAGTAAGAATACATGGGCATAAGGTGCAGAAAGGGGGAAAAAGTAACAAAGGAGTTCTTTTAGAAGATCACTGAGGTCTAAAGAAATCATGCATGACTAAATGTGAGATTTAAAGAAAGATAAATACTTCAAATTTTCCAACCTTTAGAAGAGAATTCAAATGTGCTGTTGACTCTATTAGACCCATTATAAATGATATAACCATAAGAATGAGCCCGGTGAAGAAATGGACCATGAGTACCACATTCTGCAAGCATCACATGAAAATCAGCATCAACAGTAATCTGCACCCTGCTTGATGCTTTTTGTGAATAACATATTATACTTAACAAAGAGAAAAATAAAAAATAAAAAATCATGGAGTTTTAATATTTATCTATCACACAGAATAAATACCTGTGCCATGCTGTGCTCAGAAAAGAAGAAAGTAAGGCAATATGTTGAAGAGGCAATTGCTAGTCCATATTCCACAAACATGAGAGCAGTAGGGAAGAGAGAATTCTTTCCAACAAATTGATCAAGTCCTGTGCAGGACCAAATGAAATTTCCAAAATATTAGGTAAAATTTACTCTTTGTTGCATACAACCCAAGCTTAATTATTTTCTTTGATCTCTGCATTATTTTCTTGTCAGTCAAGCCTATTCTCATATAAATTTGAGGATCAATTTATTTGTTATCACAGCATTACCATAGCACTATTAGACCAACTTGTTTTATATAAGCTTTGGTGCTTGCCATCAATTCTCTAGGAGGTTGGGCAAGGAACTTCCCCAGTTCTAAAATGTAATTGATATCTCAGATATTATGTTTCAAAGATCATAAATCATTTACAAATTTGGAAGTCCTTATGTTAGCCTATGTATGTAGCCATTCACCCCATGCAATAACAATCTCACCAAATACATAGAAGTTGCATTCCTAGGACATCTAAGGACTGGATGCCTATAAGAACTAATGTAGCATTTGGTTCGCAGAGTGAAATAAGAGAAATAGGAATAGTATTCCAAAGGAAATAGAATATTATTGTATAGGAATATTATTCCATTGTTTGGTTCAAGGGAATTAATATAGAATTAAAAAATGAATGAAATTTTAATGTTTGGTGAGTTGAAGAATACAAAAAGAACAAACTGTCAAATAACTAAAATATCTACACAAAGCATATAAATACAGATAACTATAGACACATGGATATACATACACCCATATAAAATTTATTAAATATAAGTATATTAATTTATTATTATATATTAATTTAATTTAAATATATAAATAAATATTTATATTACACACACACATACCGATCTATACCAAGAATATAAATAAAATAACAAATAAATAATTGTGTGTGTGTGTGTGTGTGTGTGTGTGTGTGTGTGTGTGTGTGTGTGTGTATATATATATATTCACATGCAAGGGGGTATTGTTGGTATTATGAAAAAGTAGCTATTCTTAATAGGCCAGGAATAACTATTCCATTGCAAAGAGAATAGATAATTCCATGGAATTTCATTTTGCGGAATAGAAAATGAACTAAACAGCAAAATGGGCCTATTTATCGGAATACTATTCCATTCCCGGCCTATTCCACAAACCAAATGGCACGCAAGAATTAAACTCTTGCAAATAATCTCAATATAGTCCACTATACCAGTAATAGAAAGCTGCAAAGGTCCAATGGACTGACATACCAAAGATGCAAAAGAAAACAAGGGCAAGGGAGGAAGGAAATAAAAAGCTGATGAAGTCCCATATATATGTTGAAGTCCAATAAGAAAGTATAGACACCTGAGAAGGCATTAAGCAGTTAAGAAAAAAATTAGAGCACTGGGAAATGGAAAAAGACAAATCTGAGGCTATCAGAGATAATAAGTATACCCCACTAATTAGTTGCTGATGCTTAGCTTTTACTTCGCGTTCCTGCATCATGTAAGTACACATTTTATAGTGTAGTTATCAGTCCTAGCATCCTAACATGATGTTTACATAATTCATTCTTCACATTAGCAATTCAGAAAAAAATCTTGCTCATAACATACTAATGTGATTACCAAAGATTAGATGCTTGCATAAATCTATAAACTTTGAGATAACCCCTCAATACTGGAAACAACTGCCAACAGAGAGTTCAAACACACAGAAATAGTGGCAAATTGCAAAATGGTGTTACTTGTAAGCTAAGAAATATGCACTTTAAATAATATTGGAAGAGTTTTGCTTAATATTAGAAGGCTTTAAAATGAAAAATGGCGTTACCTGTTGCTGCTATTATATTGGAAGATTTTTGCCTACTTTAAATAATTAGAAACCAAATAAAATCTTATACACTGCCTACTTAGAGGGTAGGTAAAAACAGTGTGGCATAGATCTACTCCCTCATTCTAAAATAAAGTCAAACAGATTGCGCATCTTGTGAGAGCATTTATGTATGTTTCATTTCATCTGAAATTGGTGTGTGTGTGTGTGCGCGCACGTGCAAACTACAGTGATACTTTGGGGAACTCCAAATGTTTGTATAAAGTATAATGTCACAGACAGTGTACCTTTACAATGGCCACAGCAAATGATGCAGGAATAAAAGAAAATGCAATGGCAACAACTATTGCAGCAGAGAACGCATCCAAATCCTACACATTGAAATATTCAAGATTTTAGTATAAATATAAATAAATAAGCCCAGTAGCAACATAACAAGTTTAACAACATGAACTGCTAAGTTACCAACAATCTTAAAACATGAGGAGACATAATAAATCACAACTTTTATTGCATCAATGAATGGAAAAATTCATGTCAAACATCATAGAGGGAACAAAACTTTCAGTTCGCAAACTACTACATGCAGTGCAATAAATTGATAAAAGAACCTATGTAGTATTTACCATTTAATACTCCGTAAAGTTTCTACCCAAAATTTCAAAAAAGATCAGAAAGAGTTTAGCAGAACTTGATGAGTAAGAAGAAATCACACTAGCCATGCACATCAATGCAGTATTTAATAAAAATTAATTGGTGATTGTTAGAAGGTTGTTAGGAAATAACTCTCAGCTACTCATTTTGAAATTCAAATGAGTGGATGAGTCCTGCTATTAGTATGTATATATAGGCTCCTTTGTACATCTTGTAAATCATCAGCTTTCATAGTAAACACTTCTATATACACATTCTACAGTGATCGAAGCAAGCAGGACCTTCTACTTTAAGAAAACCTATCATGCTACAATGTCATGAGCAGGCTACACCAAGTATATCCTAAGAAAACAAAAGGAAACATAAAATAAAAAGAAAAGAAAAACCATACATGGCGTTGCTGGTGTTGGCTTTCAGTCATAGGCAACGGGTGGTTACGTGTAACAATTGTCATATTGTCATTATGCGTAGCAAGCCTGAGTATCGCTGAATTCATCACATTGATGAAGGTTGGAGCAGAATGTTGACAAGAACTATTATGCAGAATAGTATATCCTAGACTGCCATCATCATTCTGATTATCCATCAGAATTGCTCCATACCTGTTTCAGGAATATGCTCAATAATCCAAAGAGCTAAATAATACAGGCAACAACTAGGCATTAACTAATTTAATCAAAAAGTAAACAGCATGTAACTATGTAATGCATGCATCAAAAGTCTTCTTATGAGATAGGGCTAGTTTTACTTTTACAACTTAAAAATTGAATTGGGAAATCAAATGGAAATGATATAATCACATTCCTATGGAATTATAAATACCAAAGCCCCATACATGGACTTGTAGGGCATGTTCCTACTTTCTCATGTATACACCCAATCACTGGCACTAATTGCTTCCTTGTCAAAAGGAAGCACAGGACAGATTTAAGTGTTGAAAGCAGGGGAGTGCCACTGCTTACCTGTTTTGGTTGTTGGTTTCCTTGATCTTGGAAAAGCCCTAACTATAGATTATAGCGTGGTAATACTACTGCTCTTAGTATTACACAGAATATGATATCTCAATAATAGGACTTGAATTTTTTAAGGAAGGGAAGGAAGGAGAAAAGGGAAGGCAGCTTGAGCATCTTCATTGATAGAAACTAAGAAGATATATTAGTCTGCCATGTTACAGCTTTCCACGTGAACAGAAAGCATTAAAGAGAAATGGATGGCCAGAACTGAAGTAAATCTGTAAATGAGTGACAACATAATGATTTTGCTAATGTGATTCAAACCACTATAGCATATTGAATAATTACTAGATGGAATGATGTCATGTTAAACTGAAGGTAAATTTGTAAATAATGATGTGGCATTCTGGAGATTTTAAAGTTCCACAACATATGGAGAATACAACTTCTGAACCACTGACCTTGATTGATATGATTCATTGAAGCTAGACATTAGATATTCACTCATAGAAAGCAAGATAGGTCCCAAGGTAGATCCTGCTGCCTCGATAGCATCACTTAATGCCTTTTCAGAATCTGGGAATCTATATGTCGTTTGTTGAAACTTTTGTATCCAGCCTCCCTGAACATAGTTTGCAACCTGCAGATTACGAAACAGGCTAGGTAAAGAACCCTTAGAAATAACCAGTTACAGCATGAAAGTGTAAAAGATCACAAACCTCCTTTTCAATAGGCCAGTTAAGATCAAAAGGAATTGGGCAACCGCCACCACCACCACTTAGTAAAGGATTAAAGTATGAAGTTGTAAAGGTGACTGACTGCTGATCAGGATGTGGTTTAAGTTTGAGAAACAGTAGACCAAAAAGCAAAAACACAGCAGGAATTAGAAGCTGGAAAACAATTGTTTTCATATCTCTCTGAGCAGATTTTGCTCTCTTTATGAGTAATGCCTTCGAATGTTTCCAAAACATTGACCTTGAAAGTATACAGCAGCAACAGCACTGCATACTTAGGAACCTAAGAGCACTTAAAACTGTAGTGAAGATTAGATAAGAAGCCCTTCCAATTATGGTGGCTATAAAACAAATGATTCTAAAATAGGTTCCGCAAAACTTAGAACGGAAGGTTCTTTTTGGAGCATAAGATTGGCAGGGTTGCAAAGTAGCCGTATCACATGAAACTGGTCCTTCTCTCTCCTCATGGCTCTCGTCTTGATCAAAATCACCTCCGGCAACTCTTAGAAATACTTCCTCTAGAGTTGTGACAGATATGCCATAACTTTCAATACCCAGATTTTCTTCTCCACGGTTCTCAGTTCCATAATTAGGCATGGACCTTTTCATGAAGCACTCTATTTCACGAAACATGCTTCCGAAAGAAGATGAGGATGCAAGAGGGAGTTTGAAGGAAATTTCAGTTCCAACCTAGATACAAAACATTAATTAATGACACAACATTTACTGTTATTCAACCCCCAATACAACAGTGAAATATACGTCAGATGCAATAAAATATTTGCCTCATTTATGCAAGAACTGAAGAATTAATTTAGCCTCTAAAAGTTGGAAGAATACTTCGCTCACACATGTAGCAGATGGAATATGCTTGTAAACAATATCCGCTACTGCAGTGGGTCCAGGTGCAGCCTGAAAGCAGAGTAGTAAATTAATATATTATAGCAAGAAGGATGATACACCATCAAAGAAAAGCTAATAAAATAATTTAACACAGTAAATAGGCTAAGATGGGCACCTTAACCAAAGTAAGGGTATAACCAACTCCGAAGTGATGCTTTAAGAAGAGAGAACTGTGAGTAGAGTTAAAACTCAAGTTAAGAACACATGATAAGGAAAGAAGATGAAAGAAGTTTGGCCCCAGAGCCCAGGTGTACATGGAAGCAACCCATCTTACAATTCAATTTAATCCAAACAATTAAGATCCACATATTATGACATATATGAATTAAAAATTGGTTCTAAATCTAAGTTGAAATCACCTTCCACAGCATTTTAAAGAACCATTGGCCATGATAGCTATTCTATCTCCTAATACATCTGCTTCATCCATGGAGTGAGTTGTTAGTAAGATTATTCTTCCCTTCTTTTTCCTTTTTATCAGCTGCCAGGTCAACCGCATTGAATATGGATCCATTCCACTGGTCGGTTCATCAAGAACAATTATCTAAACCACGAAGCATCAGATTTAAGCAAGTTCCGGAACAACTAAATAAAGAGCATTACTTTTGAACATGCACTCACCTTACTGTTTCCTATTAGTGCTATTCCAAGGGATAGCTTCCTTTTCATACCCCCAGAAAGAGCTCTTACTACAGTATTAAGTTTGTCTGCTAAGCCAACCTAATGATACATGAGAAATGAAGAAGTTTGCTCAAATTCAAAATAAACCAAGGAGAAATGCAAAAGATCAATCTTAATTGAAATAAATCTTCCTGTCCACAAAAATAAAGCCCTTACAGGTAAACTACAACTCAATACAATCTTCAAGCTTATCAAGCTGTGTTTTTATAAATGATCAGAATGACTGAAAATTTCTGTAAAAACCTAATTATTTTAACCAGACCATTCATTTAAAGGTGCAGCACACAGATGGTAGAAAGTTGGGTTTCAAGAGGTTAGGGCCTGAGGAAAAAGGCCCAAAGTTAAAATAACTTTATCTTCCTTTGCAATGTACTCTATTGCTCATGTAAAATATTACTCCCTCTGTCCTAGTTTATATGTCTTATTTACTATTCATAGGTCAACCCAACTCTTTTTCTTCACTTATTTTCTTTAGCATTTTTCTTACAATTTTTAAATTTGGATTTTTGTGTTTAATAGCACTTTTAATACAGTTTCTAAATATATAAATTTTGTTCACTGTTATTAAATCAAATATTACAAAAAAAAAAATAAATTGTAAATAACTTGAATCAAGCTTTCATTAATTGAAACAGATATATAAAGTGCAACAGAGGGAGTATAATAAAAGATCCAGCTGCTGTTTCATTTAGTTTGACAGTAATGATTCTTTCTTAGGTTCAACACTTGTATACAAATGAATCATGTGCAAGGAGCAGCATTCTCTGGATTTTGGTACTGTAACACTAATTGAACTAGCATTCTGAAAATGTCAAACGAAGTTTGAAGAAACAATAGCCAATGCATTGAGAAAAGAGATAACTTTGCACCAAGTAAGTCTAGCCAGGAAGACAATAGCCAATGCATTGAGAAAAGAGATAACTTTGCACCAAGTAAGTCTAGCCAGGAATGAGCGGAACATAAATTGAATCAAAGAAGAAATGTGAGGTCACCTAATAATGAGCAGGGATAACTTACTTCATCAACCATTTCAGTCACAACACTATCAATCTTGTCTTCACTCACTCCCTTTATATTAGCGAACATTTCTAAATGTTCCTTCACCTGGACAGAAAAGTAGGCAAAGCATGATATGGTTATGGATATCAAAAGCAACAACAAGAATTAATAAAGAAATAAATAAATAGATAAACCTTCAGAAACAGAAAAACTTTCAATCACAACTAGACAGAAAGAAAGGAGGTGATAGATAATAGGCATGGAAAACCTAACAAAATTAAAATTTTCTCCTCTACTTTCCTAGACAACTACGGTAGGATAACAGAGAACACTAAACACTATTTGAGGTAAAAAATCATAAAGCTACTAGATTATATGAGACCAATAGGGACTATATAGCTTCAGTAACCCATCGTATGTCTTGGAAAATATATATTTTAGTTGTAGGCAACAATATGAAAGTAATTTCACTTGTGCTGACATAGAGACAATTTTCAATTCTTCAACATTAGTTTTCTGAGTAGGATTAAGTGATGCAACAAGTGGTCCCAAATCCAATTACTACCAAAGTATAAAACTACTAAGATCCAGGAATACAGCAGTATTACAAAGTAAGTTTTTTTCTTGGCAATTAAAAAAAAAAAGCATGTCAGCATTCAACCATCTGCAGGGAGCATTTCACTGTATTACGAACAAATTCATTCCCTCATTCTTGTTCATTTCAGGTGGTAAGAGGAGGAATGTAGATTCGGCAAACACTTTTGGCAAAGAGTGGAGGGTAGAGGGAGAGTCAAGTAATAGTTACAGCACTAAGTACATCAAACAAAACTTTTCTTACAGTTAATTCTGAAAAAAGAATGTCATATTGAGGACACACACCCAAACTCTTCCGTATCTCATCCTGCAAAACCAACAACTAGCAATAAACCTTTCCATCCAGAAAAGAAATTTGAAAAATAAGATAGGCATGGACCAAGAAACATAAAATAAGATCATCAAGCTAGGCTCCTCATCACATCATATTATCATAATAAACATATAAAGCCAAAATGTAGATTAATTACCATATCAGTTAAGATGTTTTTCCCAAAAACCAAAGCATCACCGGAAGTAGGAGGAAGAAGACCAACAAGCATAGATATTGTCGTGCTTTTACCAGCCCCATTGTGTCCTTCAAAATAGTAAAGTATTGTAATCAAGAAAACAAGAAGAATGCAACTGGTTCATAAGCTTCCTCTATTTTTTTTTTTGTTTTGAAAGAAGCAGAAGCAGAAGCAGCAAAGCACATTAATTTTTTTTTTTTTAATATATAGTAAACACCTTAAGGTATTAAACTGGACTAGTGATAAACAAAGAGAGCAAGTGCAATACACTTTAAGGATGAAACAATATTTAGCAGTCCTGAGAGAAAACAGAGTTTTGGCAATAGATCATGCATTTCCAAAGATACACTAATATATAAAGCTTATCCAAGCCATTGAAGGAAACATGTCAAGTTTCATTAATTAATCACAGTACTTCCTTCACCCATAACTAAATGTTTGAAAGCTTATCCAAGCCATTGAAGGAAACATGTCAATTCTTTACAGAAATAGCTCGCAGTTACAGATTACTAAAGGCCTTGAGCCTTCTGTTATAGAATATTCTGTGATATTGAGAATCCTATATATTAGGAAATCAAGAAATTAGAGTTTGAGGTATATGGAAACTTCCATATCAGTTGTCCTCTAGCCCTGCATTTATAGAGAGCTGAAATCCTCCCTAAAGGTGTGAGAGACAGTGAGAGAGAGCTGCTCAAGAGGTATAGCACTCTAAACCTAATTACATGGTATCGGAGCCCCTTCAATAAATTTTTTTTCCGGCGGTCTCCTGTCGTCACCGCCCACTCAGAAAGGTCCGCCGGCGTCCGGCGACCACATCTGCAGCGTTTCCCGGTGTTCTGCCCTGCGCGTGGGCCTCACGCGCCACCACCACCACCGCCTCCTCCGTCACGCGCCGGCGCGTGCGGCTGCTCCGGTGACCGGAAACTTCTCCGGTCAGGTCTACCAGGGTCGCCTAAGTCCTGCCGTCTCAGTTCCGGACTTAGTTTGGACCATTGCCACTTCGGTTCTAAGGTTAGGTTGTTTCGTACCCCTTAGGCTCACTTTTTGGCGTAGTTTCTGATCTGTTTGGGCTCAAGTTTTGGTGGGTATGGCTGATAATAAATCTGTTGTTGTCACTGATATTGTTCCTGTGACTTCTAAGATCACGGACTGTAAGCTTAATGACTCTAATTACTTGGAATGGACTCAAGTCATTACTCTTTATCTCACTAGTTTGGATAAGACAGATCACCTAACATCATCTTTGGCTGACCAAGAGCCTACTTGGGTGCGGGATGATGCACGTTTATTTCTGCAGATTCGTAATTCTATTGATGAGAGTATTGTTGGTTTCATTAGTCATTGTGGTTCTGTTAAGGAATTGATGGAGTATTTGGATTATTTGTACTCTGGGAAAGGGAATATTACTCGTATTTATGATGTTTGCAAGTCTTTTTATCGTGCTGAGAAACGAGATTTATTTCTTATGGCATACTTTATGGAATTTAAGAAAACATATGAGGCGCTTAATAAGCTTATGCCTTTCACTACTGACATTAAAACACAGCAACAACAACGTGAACAACTGGCTGTTATGAGTTTTTTGGCAGGTCTCCCTTCTGAGTTTGATACAGCTAGGTCTGCCATTCTGAGTACCTCAGACGTCCCTACTCTGGCTGCTGTATTCCCACGTTTGATTCGTTCGGAGCAATTGCAACCGAGTCTTTCCGGTGTAACCATCCCACCAAGCAGTGCTCTCGTTGGCCGCCATCCTCGTAGTGGGAACTCCCAGGGGCAATCATCCAATCCGCCTCATAGTGGGAATAGTAGAAATTCTCAGGGGTACAGTTCTGGTGGTATTGTATGTCATTATTGCCATAAGCCTGGGCATATAAAAAGGGATTGTAGGAAGTGGTTGAGGGAGCGGGGAAATTCTGCTGCTAATATTGCATATACACCTGAGGCATCTTCCAAAACGGTCATGGTCTCTGCGGATGAGTTTGCCAAGTTCTCTCAGTACCAAGAATCCTTGAAACATTCATCCTCTTCGGTCACTGCTATTGCTGACTCAGGTAATACAACCACATGCCTTCTCTCATCCTCATCCAAATGGGTTATAGATTCGGGTGCTACAGATCATATGACAGGTAACTCTAGTTTATTTTCCACGCTCTCTTCCCATCCACATAGTTCCCCTGTCACCTTAGCGGATGGATCCTCCTCTCGTGTACTTGGGTCTGGGTCCATTACGCCAATCCCCACGCTTCCTTTGTCATCTGTCTTGCACCTACCTAATTTTTCGTTCAATTTAATTTCAGTCAGCCGTCTTACTCGTGTTTTGAATTGCTCCGTTACGTTTTTCCCTGATCATTGTGTGTTTCAGGATCTTATGACGAAGAGGGTTATTGGTAAGGGGCGCGAGTCTGGAGGTCTCTACGTTCTTGACACAGCGAGGCCGGAGTCTGTTGCGTGTTCTGGTGCTGTCACTCCAGTTGAAGCACATTGTCGTTTGGGGCATCCTTCCCTTCCCTTGTTGAAGAAATTGTGTCCGCAGTTTTCTAGTTTGTCTTTTTTACATTGTGAGTCGTGTGAGTTTTCTAAGCACCATCGTGTGCATTTGAGTCCTAGAGTTCACAAACGAGCGTCTGCTCCTTTTGAGTTAGTACATTCTGATGTTTGGGGTCCATGTTCTGTGACATCTAAACTCGGTTATAAGTATTTTGTTACTTTTGTTGATGATTTTTCCCGCATGACATGGTTATACCTACTGCAGTCTCGTTCTCAATTGTTTGATGTGTTTTGTGGGTTCTGTTCTGAAATTGAAACTCAATTTGGTATTCCTGTCAAAATTTTACGTAGTGACAATGCTAGAGAATATTTTTCACATCCTTTTGCCTCTTATATGCGTGGGAAAGGTATGATACATCAGTCCTCTTGTGTTGACACACCTTCCCAAAACGGGGTGGCTGAGCGGAAAAATCGGCATCTGCTTGAAACTGCGAGGGCCTTGATGTTTCAGAGGGGGGTTCCCAAGCAGTTCTGGGCTGATGCTGTTTCCACAGCCTGTTTCTTGATCAATCGTATGCCCTCTGCGGTTTTGGATGGGAAAATACCTTGTCATACTCTGTATCCTTCGAAACCTTTGTTTCATATTGACCCACGGATATTTGGTTGCGTGTGTTTTGTTCGGGATGTCCGTCCCAATGTCTCCAAGTTAGATCCAAAGTCTTTGAAGTGTGTATTTCTTGGTTATTCTCGTGTGCAAAAGGGTTACAAATGTTACTCTCCTGAGCTTGGTAGGTACCTTGTTTCCATTGATGTCACCTTTCATGAGGATGTTCCTTTCTTTCCTGCATCTCCTGATGTTCTCCGTGAGGGGGAGAGAGATGATATCTTGATGTATACGGTCACGTCCTCTGTTCCTATCTCTGTTCCTACTCCTCCTGTCTTACAGGTGTATTCTCGTAGACCTCGGCCTACTGCACCCGTTCCGGCACCACCTCCTGCTTCCCTTCCGGATCCAGTACCAGCTCAATGCCCTGAAACCACCTCTGTGTCATTTGATCCAGTCTTGGATGATGATCTTCCGATTGCTCAACGGAAAGGTAAACGTAGTTGTACTTATCCTATTTCCTCTTTTGCGAAATATGATCGGCTGTCATCTGCCTCGTGTTCTTTTATTGCTTCCCTTGATTCTATTCTAATCCCTAAAACTGTTACGGAAGCCTTATCCCATCCTGGGTGGCGTAATGGCATGATTGAAGAGATGACTGCTTTGGATCACAATGGTACTTGGGAGTTGGTCACTAAGCCTGCAAATAAGAAGCCTATTGGTTGTAAATGGGTGTTTACCGTCAAAGTTAATTCTGATGGGTCTGTGGCTCGTTTGAAAGCCCGCCTTGTGGCTAAGGGATATGCCCAAACTTATGGGGTTGATTATTCTGACACTTTTTCTCCTGTGGCTAAGCTTACTTCTGTCAGATTACTCATTTCAATGGCTGCCATCAATGATTGGCCTTTACATCAGCTTGATATCAAGAATGCTTTTCTGCATGGGGATCTTCTTGAAGAGGTATATATGGAGCAACCTCCTGGGTTTGTTGCTCAGGGGGAGTCTGGAAAGGTATGCCGACTTCGGCGATCGTTGTATGGGTTGAAACAAAGCCCACGTGCATGGTTTGGAAAATTTAGTCAAGCTGTTGAGAGCTTTGGGATGGTGAAAGGGAAATCGGATCACTCCATGTTTTACAAGTGGTCCAAAACAGGTATCATCTGGTTGGTAGTCTACGTAGATGACATTGTCATTACAGGGAGTGACACCGAAGGGATTTCATCTCTCAAGTCATTTCTTCATAGTCAATTTCAAACTAAAGATTTGGGACCACTGAAGTACTTCCTGGGTATTGAAGTTATGAGAAACAAAACAGGTATATTACTATCTCAACGGAAGTATGTACTTGACTTACTCTCTGAAACAGGAAAATTAGGTACTAAACCATGTAATACTCCCATGACACCGAACTTGCAATTGTCAAAGGAGGGGGAGTTGTTTGAAGATCCTGAGAGGTATAGAAGACTAGTTGGGAAGCTAAACTACTTGACAGTAACTCGTCCAGATATTGCATACCCAGTTAGTGTTTTGAGTCAGTACATGGCATCCCCAACTATTGATCACTGGGCAGCTGTAGAGCACATTTTGAGTTACTTAAAGGGAGCCCCAGGACATGGAATCTTGTATAAGAATCATGGTCACACTAGGATTGAGTGTTTTACTGATGCTGATTGGGCAGGGTCCAAAGAGGATCGTAGATCAACAACTGGATATTGTGTGTTCTTTGGAGGTAATCTGGTTTCCTGGAAGAGCAAGAAGCAGAATGTAGTCTCTCGTTCGAGTGCAGAGTCTGAATATAGAGCGATGGCACAATCAACGAGTGAAGTGATGTGGATACACAACCTTTTGTATGAGTCTGGTTTCAAAGCTCCAATTCCTGCAAAGCTATGGTGTGATAACCAAGCTGCTCTTCATATTGCATCAAACCCGGTGTTCCATGAACGAACTAAGCACATAGAGATTGACTGTCATTTTGTACGTGAAAAGATACAACAAGGGTTAATCTCCACATGATTTGTGAAGACAGGAGAACAACTCGGGGACTTATTCACGAAGGCCCTTACTGGAACCCGAGTCAGTTATTTGTGTAACAAGTTGGGCATGATCAATATCTTTGCTCCAACTTGAGGGGGAGTGTTATAGAATATTCTGTGATATTGAGAATCCTATATATTAGGAAATCAAGAAATTAGAGTTTGAGGTATATGGAAACTTCCATATCAGTTGTCCTCTAGCCCTGCATTTATAGAGAGCTGAAATCCTCCCTAAAGGTGTGAGAGACAGTGAGAGAGAGCTGCTCAAGAGGTATAGCACTCTAAACCTAATTACACCTTCCATAGCATCCATATAGGATATAGCTCAGAACTAAATTCACTTTGCAGTTAAAACAATAAAAGCAACAAAAGAGCCAGTTATATACTCATTGAAAAGTAGCTCAGCAGTCAAGAAGAGAACTGAACATAGCTACCTAGAAGAGCAAGAATCTGATTCTCATATAAGGACAGTTGTAAGGACTTAACAGCGGAACAGTTTCCCCTATTTGTACTGTACACCTTCTGCAGATTCCTGATCTGTATACATCTGCAAATCATGAAGATAGGCGTAATTGTACAACATAATACTTGTACAGAATGCATGCACAACTAAGTTACGGAAATTCACTTGGAGATAATATGTAAAAATTACCTCCCATCAATTTCTTGTTGTTTCATTTCCAAACTGATAGTTTCCCTGACCGGTTTGTATATCTCTTCTCCAAATAGATTTGCACTCTCATTATCTGAGTTGTCAATTAAATTGACTTCTGAGGTTGAAGCATAATGTTCTCCAGTATTTTTTGTCCTCCAAAAGGATTTCCAGAATGTGGAATTCCATGGGAAGTGCAATCCATTCTCCCTACTAAGAACCTGATTGTATGTATAAACTCCTGAGCTTTTCTCTTGATAAAATCATTGAGACAGCATAAATGTATTTATTTTCAGTTTTATCTGAAATAGCTTAGGATTTTAAAGAGGATGAGGACTGCTTTTATCTATAAAAAATCTCACTCAGGATCATGAACTTAGAGTTCTGTCCTGTTTCCCTAATTTTACAAAAGAAGCTTTCATGTTCAGGTCCCTTAAATGAAAGCATTACTCTATTGATCAGGAAAATACTTAAACTTAAGAATGATTGAATGAATTTGACTCAGGATTTTCAATTTAAAGGAAAAGTATTAAGTCACTGCAGTTATGCCTTCCTCTTGACCAATAAAACTTACAGGACAAAGAAGAAAGTAGTCCAGAAAATATACCTTATCTAGATAAAGACCAATAGCACCATAGAGTACTGTGTCAAATAACATCATCAAGAGACAGACCAAAAAGCAAACTCCAGAAGATTCCTGCATTATTAATAAACTATATACCTTTAAAATTAAGAACTATATAACAGAGAAAGGCCAGAACATGAATAAAGAGAATACCCGCCAAATGTTACTCCATCTGAGTCCAACATGACCACGCTCATAGTCAGCAAAGTTGATAGAGCCCAATGCAAAGGCTGTGGGTGAAAGAAATGAAGCCATCACTTTTAATACCCTACAAATACAAAATGCAGTTACATAATTACATTACTCCCAGAAGAAAAAATATTGGGAAGTGTCTTAATAGCAAAAGGACTGACATGGAAACAGTCTCATCATTGACTGTATAATAAGGGAAAAATGCCCCAATGAAAGAAAGCGTCCCAACAGCTATGGCAGTTTTTGCTCGTGTGAAAAATGTAGAGATCAGAAAGGACATTGTGATGGCACTGAGTCCAAAAGCAAAGAAGTAGACAAACACCAGTGACTTGTCGCTGTACTGGAAAAGGGTAGTCATAGTGCAGAGAGTAATGATCACAGAAGAAACTGCAAACTGCCAAGGAAATGAAAGCATTAAAATAAGATAAACTGGTAAATTCATTCTCACAAAACAATATATAGAAGAAATCGCAACTAAAAGGATGTATCAGGACAACATCCACAGTTGCAAAGATGATAAACCTAAAAGTTAGATTAGATAGAAAGGGGAGAACTCAAATGAGATTTTTTATTAGAAATGCTACACAAGCACAAAATATGTTCCAAACTTCTTTAGAATGAAGCAAACACAGCGGAATCACTCATTCACTCCTAACAGCTCATGCTACAGAAGCAGCTTCTTTTGTGTGAGTGTGTGCAACACACACATGCATGTTCAGATTCTCCAATTACAATTTTTTGTCTTTCTTCTTTCATTAGGAGGATTGTGGGGAGGGATAATTTGGATGGATACATGCAGCAGAAGTATTTGACAAAAAGAAACATTACCTGCAAAGCATATGTTATAAACCAAGAGAGATGAAATATCTCATCCTTGAGCCCCATCATGTATAGGCCCTCTTTAATCTTCAGCTCCTAAAGAATTAATAGTTATAAGCATTCAGCTAAGAAATTTTCAAGTCCTCAATTTCCCCTTATTTTAAAACTTTTACAATATAAAGATATTCAATGAGCAAAATAAATTTCAGTGTACTTACCTTTTCTAAGACAGAATAACTTATAAGACGGGAGATTGGATAGAGAAATCCCAGTAAGTACCTGGAGATTTCATGATATGTAATTGAATAAACTTTCAATGAGAAAGATCAGTTAAACCACAGAAATTTGTGCAGAAATAGATAATTGTAATTAAAAAAAAATTAAAAAAAAATTAAAAAAATAAAATAAAATAAAAAAATAAAAAAATAAAAAATAAAAACAGAGAAAGAAAATACATACAGAATCCCCATAACTTCCTTGACTATGGATTGGAACTCATCATCAGTATATTCACGAGTTGGAAAAGGAGCAATTCTTATGTTTGAAGGACTAAACTCAGTCCAAGGTATTTTGACTGGGAAGTCTGTACCAGAAGAGCCCCATTGCAAGAATGATGAATTTGTCATAATTTGTTGAGCAGCATAGATAATGAATGAATCCATGACTTGTTGGAGCTGTGAAAGAAGATGAAATTTTTTTTACCAAAAATGCTTTATTTCTTACTGCAACTCAAAGTTAGTGGAAAGACATTATTGCATTTGGTGATGCCAAAAACATGCAAAACCACAGTTTACCCATCAGACAGAAATGATTTCAACCTCCTTTATGTAGGCATTTATAAAAATACAAGTAATGCTTATAAAATTCATTTAGAGACACCAAGGGAGGAATATTTTAAGTTTTTAACTAAGATAACATTCAGAAAATGACCCAAAAAACGGCTCTTTATCACAATTTTAATTTCATAGGCTGTCAATAACAATATGATTTATGAACAACAAACTTGAAGTGCAATTTAGAAACATGTTGTATAGAAAGAGCATTAACAGTGAATGAAATATTTTGAGCAGTTTGACCAAGACTATAAGTTATCAAATGCTAAGGAGAGGGTGCAACATAAATACATACAGTGAAAAATCCACTTAAGCTGTATTGCAGGATTGGTACAGGATTCACGCCTAATTCCAAGTCATTAAGAAAGGGACCATTTGTGTCCATGATGGTGCTAACATCAGGAAATCCTGAGAAGGCCCATGTATGGTTTAGGCGTATGCTATAATCAAACACTTGAGGACCTTGTTCATGAAATATAATGGCTCCTTTAATTTTTGGATTTGTACAATTCCTGGAAAAAGGAAAATATTAACAAGTACTAAAGTTAACAGATATTTGATAATATAAAAATATAGGGGATAAAGGAAGAGCAAACCAGTCAGGTCTAAAAGAACATGAGAAGGCATCTGGGATCATCATAATTCACAACTAATGAGTGGAAAGGCACGTAGATCTCTCACAGCCAAACATTTACAGACATAACACATCAGTCAATTAGAAAGACTGTTCACTAAGGTTACTGCAAATGTATGGAAAGTACTTTCCACCACAACAGTATAAAAGCGCCACCTGAAGCCATCAATCACATGCACCTAATTTATGCAAGAAAGCAAGACTTCAACTCTAGCACTCATGCCACGGGTTCACATAATCACTGTATTAGCCTTTTGTTTGTTTAAAATAATCACTTTGCCTACTATTTTCTTTTCTCAGTCCCAATTGGAGGAAAGCTAAATGCAGTCAATGTATTTAACTATATAAGCAAAAGTACATATGTACTTGATCAATAAATTGAGGGTGAATGTGTTATTTTAAGCAAGTTTTTTTTTTCCAATTTCTTACTGCTTTATTTAGAGGGGAAATTCTGACTAGGTTGAGATGAAAAAGAAAGAAACCAACAATGTGTGAAGAAGAAATCAAAAAATTGGATGGTTGCTCAAGTTCATTCGCTGTTAATGCTAGATGTCTTCATGGACAGCCAGAACTGATTTTACTGAGGTGGTCAAAGCAAAGCTATGGTCTGGAGGAGTCTGGACATAATGTGGCTGGAGAGGAACCTTTCATTGGGAATTGCGTGCTGAGTGCAAATGTAATCTTTTTCCCCTAACTTGATTGAGGAGCAAACTCATAAATAATTCCAGCAACAACAAAGAACAAAAGCAATAATACCCCCATAATAGTAATACAGAGCAGAGGAATGGAAACAGTAAGTTCCACTCTGCACTATCTGTTTACTGTACGAATAGATAGCCACCTCCTGCACACACCATAAAGAAAAATAACAGCTGGACATATTACTCACTTCTTCTGATCACAAGTTCCATAATCATATGACCGTATGTATGTTTCAAGCTCTTCTTCATCATTGTAAACTCTAGAAACAAGCTGTATATAGTAAATAGACCAAATTATCACTAAAAACAGTAATCTGAAAGTTTTTTTAAAAAAATTAAAATTAAAATGCCCTAGAAGGACCTGGCATATAAATTCTTATTCAGAAAGTGGCAGAGAAAACTGTTGAAATAGGCAGGCCAAACTTTCATTCTTGACTTTTAGGTATGCTAGATAAATTGAAGATCACTCGTGTTTTCAGTTATCCTCTCTTCTGGACATCGTAAATATTTTATTTTTTTTTAAAGTAATTTTTGGAGAAATTCTTTTTTAGGTAAATGACTTCTGGAGATATAGAGATTATTTTACCTAGTATGCAAATATGTGTTAAGATAAATAACAAGAATGCCCATAAACAGCAAGCTTCCTGCAGTAGAAGTAATCGCTCCCTTCCCCACATTTTGCTACCAATTTATTTCACAAGCTCTCTCTAACTCAAAATTCAACAGAGTTGAAACTAATTCAAGAAAAACTATGATGGAGGAAACTAACTGACAACAGAATATGGGAGAAAACAATAAGATGTGAGAAACATAAGCCATAAATAGGAATTACCTGCAGCAGAGGAAATTTAAGAGAGAGAATATTGATCATCATCCTTGTTTCAGGTGTATCCGGTGCAAAAGCCAAATACTCATTATTGGCCATCAACAGCTCCAAAATTTGGTTGAAAGTTACAGATTTATCACCTTTTCCTATTTCCAAAAACATCCCTTTCTGGATATACCTGCATATCATGTTGTATTTTATTTTCTATATCATTTAATGAATTCCCTTCAAACTGTTGTAGAAACAATTAAGCTAAGAAAGTGCTTGCTTCATTTTGGTCGCCTCCAAAATATCATGTGATGGCTATTGGTACAACCCAAAGAAGCTTACTTGCAGGTAACAAACCAAATGTAAACACATAAAAATAATACTAATAAGAAAGTCACTCCAAGAATACAAATCCAAGTGTGCTTAAACATAAATTAAAGCACCAAGTTGATGGAATTCGTACGCCTGTGCTGGGTGGATTTGAGTATCAGATTGTGTTCTCACTGCTATTAGCAACAGCATGACAATAGTTGGTAGAAAAATCTGTGATTAAAAGTAAACACGCCATTAGCTACTTTACCTCTTGGTAATAAATAGTGATCAATGCTAATGGAGTAACTAGTAAGTCCAAAAAAAAAAAAAAAAAAAAAAAAAACACACTAATAATTTTGCTAGGAAGGGAGACATTATATTACAGCCACCTACAAAGAGCATGATCATCAAATAAAGATAATAATATGGTGAAAATAAAATAAAATAAAATAAAAACGAAATGAACTCCCAGGAAAAGAAAAACGCAAAATTTAAGTATTTAAATGTAATTAAAAGGATTTAAATGCGAAATCGTTGCTAACATGCATTTAAAAAAAATAAATAAAATAAAATTGCAGGAGATGAAAGAAGTCAAAGAACCTCAGCGCAGGTGATATAAGGATGGCGAATTTTGAGGAGCCAGTTCTTGCGAAGCATCGCCCTGAGCTGTCTCTTACTCGAGTTCTTCCTAATTTCCCTCTCTTCCTTCTCCTTCTGCTTCTCCATAGTAGCGAGAATTCCGGATTACACTGGAGTACTGATCACTCAACACAGCAATTTTCCTGTCGTCTTAGCTTATTTCTCTTCTTCAGACTTCACTGAAGCTAGCTAGGGCAACTGCCCAATGATGCATGCATCCATATTCTTAGAGAGAGAACAAGGTTTGGTGTGTGAGTGTATATAGGGAGCTATAAGCCTATTGCAGAGCTTAGAGAGAGAAAGCGTGAAGGGGTGAGACTTGGGAGAAGGAGGAAGAAATCCTTTAATGGGTCCACGGAAGTGACAATAGGAAGTTCGGTTTGGCGTCTGCTGAAAATCAGCATATATACATTAAATAGATTAGTTTTTTTTTTTTTTTTTTGAAAGCCAACTGTCTTGCGGTCTTGGTATATATTAATGAATGAACGAAACAATAGAGTCAGGAGGGATATCATCATAATACAAAGACTGTTCTTGATCGAAAGCTAACGAAACTAGTGTATGAGCATGTAAATTAACTGATCTAGAAATAACGCTTAATGAGCAATAACTGAACGAGGATAAAGTCGATCGACACTGATCCACAACCATCCCAACATAAGACAAGATAGTCGTAGGACCCGAGTGCAAGGAACTACGTAACTCTGAGCAATCTGTGAGGAGATCCACATTTAACTCGTTCCGTGTCATGAGCCAAGATAGAGCCTCTTTGTATGTCAGTGCCTCCACCATAAGGGATGAGAAACAGCCGGGGAGTTTGCCATTTGTTGCCACCTTGAACGAGCCGTCCGAATTGAGGAGTACCACGTCATAAGTTGCGTCGCCGGTAGCCGATCGGTATCCGGCATCCACATAGCACCGCGGCCGGGTCCAAGGCGTTTTTTTTTTATTATTATTTTCTTTGTTTTATAATGTTTTATTCTAAAAAGAATAGATCTATTTTTGTTTTACTTTTTTAAATTTTCTTTGTTTTCTAATGTTTTATTCTAAAAAAAGTTCAATTTAAATTTTTAATCAAATAAATTCAAGTTTTCTTAACTGGAGCCAAATGTCTTACGGGTTATTTTGATCTAAATTAGGGTGTATTTAGAAATCGAAAAAATATTGTTTTTCAGATTTTCAGTGTTGGGCTAGAGAGGGAAAAGACGGAAGTCAATGAAATATAAGGATGTGGTTAGTGAAAAATAGAGAGGATTTTCTAAAAAATGACTTCCTTTTTTTGAGGGAGAAGTCATTTTTTCAAACTCTACCATCGTCGAGCTGAGGCTATCGTCAATTTGCCTCAACCACCGCCTGCTATTGCCGTCACAACTAAGTCTGTCATGCCGTTAACCGTGGTAGTGTTAGTGCTAGAATCAACAAGGAATTAGTGATGCATTCCTACTCAAGAAAGAAAGAAGACGAATAAAGATGGGGGAGGTGGACAAGAAGATAGAGGAAATGGAGATAGGGTAGGAGAATGAAATTTCTTTGTTTTCGGTGCTAGCTAGCTGCAATCTACTCATATCTAGAGGTAGACGAGAAGATAGAAAAAAATATTTATTGATTATTAATTCTACTTATTTTTTAAAAAATAAATCAAACACACTAAAACAGTTTTATATCATGCAATCAAATACTGAAAATGAAAATATTTTCTATAATTCATTTTTATGGTTTCCACACCCTTAATGTGAATTATTAATGAATTTTGACACATTTCATAAGTATTGTGTTTTAAATTACATAATATAATTCATCCGTTATGTACACTATTTATTATTTACTTGTATATTATACGTAGTACTAAAAAAGACAAAACACATTACTTACACAACATGGTTTATTTATTTATTTATTTAAAGCGACATATTAATTGTTTATAATTTTGTTAGCACTCCGGACAGTGGATGGAATTTCCTTTTTAACGGAAGCATCGTATTCGTTGGACGCATAATACTCTCACCAACTCATTGCGAGGGGTAACATAGTCAAGCACAAGCCGCCACCCCGGCGGCTTCTATTTTGACGTCACAATCGATTTTGCGTTGAGGTTGCGCTACGTGGATTTTAATTTTGGATTAATTGCATATTTTGTTGTGTATTATTGACTCTGTTAAAATATAATATATGTTTATATATGTTTTCTCAATCTGTTGAAGCACAAATAATTAATGTCCCCATTAACGGGGCGTTTGGTTGGAGGGGGGGAGTTATGTGGGAAAGAAATTGCAATTTTATGAGAGATGAATTACTCGGAATAAAATGGAAATTTAAATTCCAGTGTTTAGTTTACATGAATAAAATTACTGAGAATTTCAATTCCAATGTTTTGTATACATGGAAATTGCACATTGTTATTGTCAAGCATCAATTTTAGGTTTAAAAATGTGAGGAGTAATTTTGTCTCATCATTATTTTTTATTCTTCCTAAAATCTATGGAATTAAAATCCCAAGAGAGCATGGGATTTTAATTCCATAAAAATGATGGAATTGCAATTCCGTGAAATTACAATTCCTTCCAACCAAACTAATAAATTTAGTGGCCTTTGGAATTAGGTGAAAATTAAGTGAAAATGGAATTTAAATTCCCTCCAACCAAACGTCTTGTTAAGATTTGAACTTGTGATCTCCCCAGTTATCCCTCTTGACACAATTCGTCTTTGATCCCTAAGACCCTAAGGAAAAATATTAGATTATGAAATTGAGTTAATGTGATCCATAATTATCAATCAACATGACAATTTCATAAATATTATAGGAATAAGGATCAAATAGGCCATCGAACTACACACGAAAATACAATCAGACCATTAAATTCAAAAAAAAAAAAATACAATTGAGTCCCTGAACAACACAAAATATTACGGTTAAGCCAAAAATGACTTGTTTACATGATAGGGAGATTACCATATTAAAATAATACTTTTTAATTTTACTTTAATAATTTAAAATAACAAAACTAAATTTTTAAAATAAATAAATAAATAATAAAAAAGAGAAAAACAGGTTTTCTGTTTACCAGTCTTCGTCTCCGACAGCCTGGAGACGAAGGGACACGAAGAGGTCCCTTCGTCTCCGGCCAGGGACGAAGAGCTCTTCGTCCCCGGTCGGAGACAATGAAGATTTTTCGTCTCCAAACTGCCGAAGAAGAAGCGGCAAACCTTTTTTTTTTTTGTTATTTTAAATTATTATAATAAAATAAAAAATTATTATTTTAACATGATAACCTCTACATCAGCAAGTTAACAAGTAAACAGGCCATTTTTTGTTCAATTGTAACAATTTGCGTTGTTCAGTGACTCAATTGTATTCTTTTTGAGTTCAATGGCCTAATTGCATTTTCTTACGTAGTTCGATGGCATATTTAACTCTTATTCCAATATTATATGATATATTCTGTTAAAATTTAAACGGCCACACATGTTTTGTATGTTCTGTATTTTTATATAAGTTTTAGAAAACATGACACTTTTTGTTATTGAATTATAGGGAACTAAGAATTTACGTCTCCAAATTATATCGTCATTACTTTTTGTCTCTCATTTATTTACGAACTAGCTTGTTTTGTTCCTCAATTGTCTGTGACATGATTTTTTAACCAAATTTAACCCTAATATAACTTATACATTAAAAAAGTTACTTCAAAAATAATTGAGAAACAAAAGTGATAATAAGTATAATTGAATGACGAAAAGTGCTATTGTTTAATTAGTTTTATATGCATGATGCATCTATAAATTCAATGATCAAAATACTTGTAAATTTTAAGACATAACTAATGATTACCATGATAAGAGAGACCAAACTATCGCATATTAAGAGTGGAATTAATTTACATATTGAACGAGTAAATTTTTATATGTACTATATGTTGAACACACGTATCAAGTGATGCAGAAATTCGAACGCATGATCTTTGGCATAACTTTAATACCAAATTAAAGTATATGCTTTATCTTAACTAAAAATCTAAGCTTACAGTTGGATTGCACATTTATATCTACTATCTACTATACTAATAAGAGCCCAAGAGAGTTAGGCCTATAATGGGTAGAAAAAATGGCGGTCACAGATTTTAATCAAATGAATGGCTCAAATTGATTAAAAGATTGATAAGATTTAAATTTTACACTAAAATTTCCTAAAATACCCACACACCGTTACTAATTCCGTTAAAATTTTAAGAATTGCCGTTAGTTCACCGTTAACTTACTCATTGATTTCAATAAAAAAAAAAAAAAAAAAAAGATCTTAGGTTCGAACCTCATCCCAATCAAAGTTGGCATAATTAGTACTCTATTTTACAAAAAAAAAAAAAAAAGATCTTAGGTTCGAACCTCATCCCAATCAAAGTTGGCATAGTTAGTACTCTATTTTACTCTTATTAAATTATATATAAACAATAATTTAGTAGCTACAACAAAAAATTATAGATATGCATTTATTTAATTTAGAATTATGTGTCCACAATGCCTTTATTCAAAAAAAAATTATTCATTATCAATAAATTAAATAAGAGAAATAATTGTATTAGTTATATTGTCTTTATTTTTCTACAATATAAAAATTCTTTATATTCAAATTTATTAATTGATTATATTCGCTACATTGTCCTTACAATGTCTTAATTCAGTGAAAAAAAATTATTCATTATCAATAAATTAATTAAGAGAAATATTTTTATTAGTTATATTGTCTTTATTTTTCTCAAATGTAAAAATTTTTACATTCAAATTCATCAATTGATTATATTCACTACATTCTCTATTATCTTTTTTGTGCACTATTTTTCTAATTAAATATCAAAGTTATAATACAAAATAATGCTATATATTTATTTACCAAGTATTTTATTAATACCATGAAAAAATTTAAAAAATATATAATTAATAAAGCCAACCATATTAACTACTTGAGAGATTTTGTGACAGAGAGTATTCAAATCACACAACAAATTGAAGTTAGAACTACCTTGCAATGTCCTTGTTTGACAATCAGCAGTTAGCGCGCGGATTATATTAGCGGATTTGACCAACGAATTTATTTAATTATTAACATTGGGTAGAAAAAATGACCGCCAAATTATTAAATCAAATGAATGGTTCAAATTGTTCAGGTTTTAATTTTTTTAAAAATTTTTCTAATTTATCCTTAATTATATGATTATCCAATTAACTTTTTCGTTAAATACCGTTAATTCACCGTTAGTCTAATTATAATATTAACGTCTAATATAGAATTATAATTACACCATTAATCTAATTCTAATATTAAAGTCTTAATAGAACTTAACCACAAATCTTAATGTCGAACAATATTAGTATATATTTAATATTTTATGCCCTAATTTGTATTTGTTCTCCCTTATGTCTCGTATTTGGTTTCAACCATACATATACAATTATAATCAATCTTTTTGGTTTCAACCATACATATACAATTATAATCAATCTTGACTATATTATCTTGCATTGGTTTAGTGGACAGTATTTGGGAGAAGAGACCAAGGTTTGAACCTCGGCGGCGATCTTGCATTGGTTTATTGGACAGTATTTGGGAGAAGAGACCAAGGTTTGAACCTCGGCGGCGGCAGTGCGGGAATTATGTCCAAAGTGGGCAGATTCCTTGTTCGCACCGACATTTGGTCCTGTCTGCTGAACATTGAGTCACCGTGATTTACAACTTCCTACAATGCTCTGTCGGGTCAGAGTGTGGGGGGCCCTTGGGGTAGGGTACTCAAGCTTGCTGGTTCCATTACACTGTAGTATCTGTTCGTACTTTCTTAACCTACTGAAACACAAAGAACCAATAACGCCTCCACTGAGACTCGAACTTACAACCTTCCAAGTTGAAGTCCAACCCGGGTACCATTAGACCACATAGTCCTGGTAACCTTCAATTATCTATGCATGAACAATTTCAATATAATCTTGCCTTAATATACTTTAAAGTACTTATTTAAAAAAAAAAGCCTTAATATACTTTAAAATACTTATTTAAAAAAAAAAACATTAAGCATTATCCCAATCGCGCAATGCGCGTAAAAAACTAGTATATATATATATATATATATATATATATATATATATTAATCAACATTAAGAAGCGTGCATGTGTTTGACCATGTACTATTTTCTATTTTGAAAACATAATTTAATTGTATCAATTCTATCATAACGTTACAAGTTCGACTCTCAACATGAAGCAATTTATTGACATTTTAATTTAAGTCGATTAGCTATATATATATATATATATATATATATATATATATATATATATATAATCTTTATTAGTTTACCCCTTATGGGCTTTTACTAGCTTAGAGTTACAAGACAGAATTTGTACAATACATACCATTAAATAGTGATTGCGGGATGAAGATTTAATTGGCAGGCCGTCTAATACTCTTGATTCAAGTCATAGAGTTAGCCTTAGCGTATGGAGTTATTAGCTTTAATCAAGACTCTATGCATGTTGTCAAGGTGTTAACATGTCCGCAAAACTCGAAAATTAGTTATTGAGCAATACGCACAAGTAACGATTATGACTTAGCTTTGTAGAAATAACTTTGTGTTGTAATATATAGACACTCAATTCACTTGTATTGACCTTAATATACGAACATGCAGAAAACATTTACCCCGTGCAATATAATTATATGTTTTTATAATTGTTCTCTCATCGTTGTTGTGTTGTTTCACGTACATACTCACTAAGCTTCCTTAACTATTTTAGGTGTTTTTTTTTTTTTTTTGAAGATTATTTTCGGTGTTAAATAGCATTAATATTATATCGTTAACTAATGTAAAGGAAAAATAATAAGTAATATATATTTTTTTTTTATGTAGAATGTTATAATAAAAACAAGAAAACAAAAAACAAAATTTAGTTGGGTGTTGCATGTCCTTCAAAGTTCAAACTATTACAACATGCTTTGCGGGCTAAACACGCTATTTTGAGGTATACTATCATCATGGAAGTTTCATGGTTGTCGCTGGGTCCGGTACATCATCGTCATTTTCATTTTTCATCAATTATTAATACAAGTTGACTCAAGCCAGGCCACTTAAACAGGATGAATACAATATATATAATTACTAAAATATTAACCTTATTAATACAAGTTGACTCAAGCCAGGCCACTTAAACAGGATGAATACAATATATATAATTACTAAAATATTAACCTTATTAATACAAGTTGACTCAAGCCAGGCCACTTAAACAGGATGAATACAATATATATAATTACTAAAATATTAACCTTATTAATACAAGTTGACTCAAGCCAGGCCACTTAAACAGGATGAATACAATATATATAATTACTAAAATATTAACCTTAAATTCATTAATATTCTTCCAAAAGGCTGAACCCCAACCTTCACTGCGCACAAGGAATCCCCACTCACTTTGAGATGTTGTTCCCACACTGTGGCTGGTGAGACTCAATCCCTGATAATTCTTCCAAAGTTTCACCTCTGTGACCAGTTGAGCTACCCATGCTGGTTTAAATTCATTAATATTATTTTTAGTAAAAGTCGATTTTTTCCTTTTTCTCATTGTTAGTCTCGTAGTGTTTTCTTACTTGAACACCATCAATTAAAAAAAAAAAAAAAAAACAAACAAAGAGAGAGAGAGAGAGAGAGAATGCCATGTAGCTTATTCTTATCTTAAAGAAAAGAAAAAATAATTTTATTATTCAATCATCCTGATTTTCTTGGCAAATTGTACTGTGGAATATAGTTTAAGGCGAATCACTGATAAATGTTCATTTTTAATATACTAAATATTTATTTTTAGGTAGTATACAAAAAATAAATATATGATACACCAAAATTTAATATTTAGTATATTAAAAATAAAAAATGTGACAGTATAATAATTGAATTTTGTAATTTAAATGTTGATATAATTATTTATTGAAGTTTAGGGTCTGTTTGGAAACCCGGAAAATGACTTCTGGAAGTCATTTTCCAAGTTTTTGGTGTTTGGGAAGGCTGAAAATGAAAAAGTCAAAGGAAAATGACTTCTTGTCAATGGAAAATAAGGGCTGAAATCAGGAAAATGACTTCCCTTTTTTTTGGCGGAAGTCATTTTCCATCTTTCAATCAACATCCGCGACACGCGTCTTCTCCCTTCACTGGTTCTTCTCCCTTCACCGCTTCTTCAACATTCAACAAAGACCTACCCACGCATCTCCTTCAACAAAGATCTTAGTACTTGTTATATTGAATCCTAACACTTTGTGGATTTTAATTTTCAACACTTGATTACTTATGCGTTTATGATGTTTCTAACAAGTAATTGTGATCTCAAATTGTCATATTGTGACAATAATTTTAGTACTACAAAGATAGAGAGTAATGACATTAGAATTAAATACAATCAAAATTTATGTTGCATATAATTTGTAATAAAAATTGTTATATTCTACAAACAAAAATAAAAATATATTATTCGGTATATAATAATTAAAATGTTTAATAAAAATAAGTGTGCCATTCTATTCATTTTCTGGAAAATGAACCAAACACCAAAAGACAGTTTTCCATCATTTTCTGGAAAATGAACCAAACACCAAAAGACAGTTTTCCATTGTGCAGCCAAACACAGGAAAGGAAAATGACTTCTGAAAAATGACTCATTTTCCAGAAGTCATTTTCTGGATTTCCAAACAGACCCTTAGAGTATTCAATCGGGTGTAATTTTATGTATGAATTGAACTAATATATTTACTCAATTATTGTAATTTGTGAATTCATATGCTTTGAGCACAATTGATGAAGCTAGCTAATACAAAGTAATGATGACATAAAAAAAAAATATAAGTATATAAGTAAAATCTACAAATATAATAAAAGCTCACAGAATTAGGTAGGGGAACTAAAAAATGTTGGTGGAATTGTTTGTTGAAATGAATGGTTCATATTATTTTAATTTTAGTATTGTTTTTATTTTTCTTATTTTACCCTCTATTAATTATATCATTTACTTGAAGATCTTTCATTGAGATGATAATTTTACTGCTAAAAATATAAAATCTGGCAACGTTTCGTTGTCGATTTGGTCGAAAGGACCAAAACTTATAAAAATAACAAAGTTATGCACCAAAATTTTAAAAATTGTAAAGTTTTGCACCAAAAGTGAAAAAACCTTAAAAGTCGTGGAATTAAAAATAATTTTTTTTTCCAAATCATCCCCAATAAGAGGATTTTTCTTGATTTTTTCAGACACTTTTGCCACATGAAAGAGAGGGAGGGAGTGGATTGCTCGTCTTGCTCTTGCAGGGACTCAAGTTTTTGCAAGTTTGTGGGTCCCACTGTGTGAAGAGAGAGATGCGCCTCACAATGCGTGACGCGCAACTCTCGCGCGGGCGCGGTCTGGGCGCGTAAATGTGTACTTCTTTTGTTTTTTCAACTTTTGATTTTGTTTTTTTTTTCTTTTTTTTTTTTAAATTTATTTCCTCGCTCCCATTTTTTTTCCCTAATCACACCTGCAAAAACTCCTCAAAAATCTCACAATACTGAGGATGCTATAAGGGGGGAGTATTCAGTCATGACTTTTATAGACTTTTAAAATATTTTAAAATGATAGATTTTAATAAACTTTGATCGACTTTCATAGAGTCGTTCAAAATTTTTTAAAACTTTATAAGACTCTATAAAAGTTCATATAAAAAACATTCATAAAATTTTATCAACTTTTTATTTTAAAAAGTCTACACAAGTCATTGAAATTCTAAATTAAATACATCCTTACAAACTTTCAATGATTTCGATTCTTATCATTTATAATTTTCTTACAAAACATGTTAAAATATATCATATAATTCAAATTAAAAGTACATTAAACACAAAATTCAAATTTAAAAATAAGTAAAAAAAAAAAAAATAAACAAAGAAGAAAGAGTTGATTTGACCAATGAATAGTAAGTAAAACAGATAAAATAAGACAGAGTGAGTAGTAATTTGAGACTGCGAACAACAACAAGGTACTACTATATGCAGCTCCAAATTATTGTATCGAACAGTAGTTCGCTATTCATAGTAACATGTTGTTAATATATATATATATATATATATATATATATATATATCACGAATATAAATATAAAAAGAATAAAAATAAAAATATATAAGTATTTATATAAATATTATAAAACATATAATAAAATTTGACGATGATAGATGAAAATTTTGGTTTGTTCATGTATTTATGGAGAATTAGAGAAAGTTTAGAAGTTACGGAGAAAAGTTCGTAGAGAAAGTTTAGAAGTTAGGGATAAAAATTTATTAGAAAAAATAAAAAATCAAAATAAACAAACAATAATGAAGTAAAAATAATATTATTTCAAATTTTTAGATGAAGATTGTAAAGTTTAGGAGAGAAAAAAATTAGTAGAGTTTATGTATGAAGAAAATATAGGATAATGAAGAAAAAATAATAATTTTATTGAATTTAGATATGTTTATAAAGTTTAAATAGGGGGAAAAATAGAGTTTAAATAGAGAGAGAACGTTCATAGTTGGTGGAAAGAAAATTTTGAAATATTGGGGTTGGTGGTTGGATTTCAACTATTTATATTTGAGAAGTAAAAGTCTACAAAAGTCCTAAAATTAAAAAGTTTTCAAAAAATTTATATATTTTTTAATACGGCATGACTTTTAAAGACTCTAAAAATCTTAATTGAATATCACCCGACTTTTAAATACTCTTTAAAAATCTTGATTGAATACTGTCTGACTTTTAAAGACTTCCTAAAAGTTTAAATTGAATATCTCCAAACTTTTAAAGTACATAAAAGTTTTTAAAACTTTATTAAAGCCATGATTGAATACGCTCCCTACGTTTAGTCTTTGAATATTAATTATTTTTATTCGTAATCTAACACTAGCTTTTACCTGTGTGAATTATTAGCATTGACATTAAAATAAAAAAAAAATCATGATCATTACGCCAATTATTTTTTTATACGCAAAAAACAAAGTCATAATCTTTTTTTATTCTAATGACCTTAATTTCACCCTCAATTTTAACTGTTCACATAAAAAAAAAAAAAAAAAACTTAAAAACTTACCGTAAATTACAATTGAAAAACGATTTAGTACTCAAGAACTAGGGCATCCTCAATAATGGGGATTTTGGTGTGGTTTTTGATGAGTTTTTGTAGCTGTGATTAGGAAAGAGAAAAGGATAGGAAATAAAAAATAGAGAAAAAAAAAAAAAAAAAACAGCCTAAGGCTGTAATGAACGCGCTCAGCTGGCGCGTGCAGTGCTGGGCGCAAGTTGGCCTTCACGTAGTCAGTTGCAATTCTTTATTTCATAAGATGTGCCCATCAACTGACAAAACTCCCAAAATAACAAAAGCAACTCAACCCTTCTCTCACATATTTCTCTCTCATCTACTATGGCATTTTTTTCTCAAATACCGTGAACAATCCCCCTAATGGGTTGCTCTAAGAGCAACATTATCAGGTGTTATTTTGGAGTTAATGTCAGAAAAATATGCCAACTAAGCACAGAGAGAAGCAAGAGAAACATCATCAAGGGTTGGGAATAATGCAGAAAAGTGAGACCCATAAAAAAAAAGGGTGCATTGTGACAGCCTCGCGTGGCTATCACAATGGCGCTCGGCTGGGCGCGTCAGGCGGGCTGTCACACTATCTTTTATTTATTTATTTATTTTTCAAAATTATTTTTTTTTTCACTTTTTCTCTCCCATCCTATATTATCTTTCTTAATCACACTTACAAAAACTCCTTAAAAATTGTGAAATAACTCCACCATTGTGGATGCTCTAAGTTTGATAATTTAAAAAATTAATGATTAAAATAAAAAAAATAGTAGAGTTCTACTACATGTACTTCCTAATTTTACTCTCTAAATTTTACTTATTGATGTGACAGATTCTGATAAGTTATTTCTTCCATGTCGGTCCTAATACACTCTATATTAAGATTTAGTGTGTGAAAGTACAAGTTGAAAGTACAATATAAGAGTATATGTAGCATTTTCCAAAATACTAATAGTGAAAGGAGTAAATCCTGAATAATTATTTTTCTATGGTAACAATGAAATTTAGGTAGCGGGTTGGGGCATTGAGAGAATTACCAAAATACCACGTTGTTCAGTAACAGTAACTCAGCTGCGTTCGTGAAGTCAAAAGTTTCTCCTAATACATTTCCTCTCCTAAGTAACTCATCCACCGCAATCACCCCCGCCGCCGCCGCCGCCGCCACCGTCAAACGCCCCTCCTCATGAACCAATAATGGTAACTCCATTCCTCCGGCGGGAAGCCCCCTTCTACCGAAACGATGAAACTCCTATCTCCACTCCGCTTGCTAACTGCGAAGCCCAATTGTGGCCTTACACATCCTGATTTTTTGCCCAACGAAGTCCTCAACATCATTGACACTGTCACCCCCATGGAGCCCGCTCTCGACAAGGTATCTCATTTTCTATCATCTCAAGCGGTGGCCTCTGTTATTCGGGAACAACGAAAGCCTGAGCTGGGTTTTCGATTTTTCATCTGGACAACGAATAAAAAGCTTTTCCGCAGCTGGGATTCGCATAATTTGATTATCGATATGCTCGCCAAGGGCGGGCATTTTGATCTGTATTGGAAGACGCTCGAGGAAGTAAAGAATTCTGCAATGCCAATTTGTTCTGACGCTTTTGCGGTGCTGATCTCTGCGTATTGGAAGCTAAATAAGGCTGAGATGGCGGTGGAATGCTTCGGTAGAATGAAAGATTTCGACTGCAAAGCCAATCCTTTTACGTACAATGTCATCCTTCACGTCATGGTTCAGAAAGGTGTAATTTTGTTAGCTTTAGCTGTGTATAATATGATGTTGAAGTCGAATTGTTTGCCGAATAGCTCTACATTTAGCATTTTGATTGATGGGTTATGTAAGAGTGGGAATACACTGGATGCACTTAAGCTGTTTGATGAAATGAGTGGGAGAGGGATATTGCCAAATAGAATCACATATACCGTTATTCTTTCGGGATTGTGTCAGGCCAAGAGAATAGATGATGCATGTAGGCTGTTTAACTTGATGAAGACTAGGGGGTGTAGTGCAGATTTTGTAACTTACAACGTTTTGCTCAATGGGTTCTGTAAGTTAGGTAGGGTTGATGAAGCACTTGCATTGTTGAAGTCTTTTAAAAGTGAAGGTTATGTTGTTGGGCTGGAGGGATACAGTTGCTTGATTGATGGTTTGGTTAGAACTAAAAGGATTAGTGAAGCTCATTCTTTGTTTCAAAAGCTATTTGAAAATAATATTGCACCTGACGTTGTTTTATATACTATCATGATTAAGGGGTTATCTCAGGAAGGTAGGGTGAAGGAGGCGCTGGATTTGCTGAGGGAAATGACAGGGAGAGGTGTACTGCCAGATACTCAATGTTACAATACTCTGATTAAGGGGTTCTGTGATATGGGTCTGCTAGATGAAGCAGGATCTCTTCGGCTAGAAATTTCACAGAACGGTTGTTTTCCAAACACTTACACTACCACTTTTCTTATTTGTGGTATGTGCAGGAATGGTATGGTGAAGGAGGCAACGGATATCTTCAATGAAATGGAGAAGCTAGGATGCTCTCCTTCGGTTGAAAATTTTAATGCTCTTATAGATGGCCTATGTAAGGCTGGTGAGCTTGACGAAGCTCGTATCATGTTTTACAAAATGGAGATTGGAAAAAAGCCATCATTGTTTCTTCGGCTTTCTCAAGGCATTGATCCGGTTCATGACAGTGCAAGCCTCCAGTCAAGGGTTAAGAAGTTATGTGAGTCAGGGTTGATTCTTGAGGCTTACCAGCTCCTTATGCAGCTTGCAGATAGTGGGGCTGTTCCTAACATCATTACTTACAATATACTGATAAATGCCTTGTGCAAAGCTGGAAAGATTAATGGTGCTTTTAAACTCTTTGAGGAACTTCAAATTAGGGGGCATTCCCCTGATTCAATTACTTACGGGACACTCATTGATGGACTACAAAGGGTTGGGCGGGAAGATGATTCTCTTAAACTCTTTGACCATATCAGCAAGAATGGGCATGCACCTGGTTCCAGTGTTTACAGATCACTGATGACTTGGTCGTGTCGTAGGGGGAAGATTGCAGTAGCATTTAATCTCTGGTTGAGGTATTTGAGGAGCCAAGGTGTCCGGAGTGAAGAAGCAATTGAATTGGTTGAGAAACATTTTGAGAGAGAGGACACGGTAAAAGCTATCAGAACTTTACTGGAAATGGAAATAAAGTTAGCGGACTTTGATTCAGCCCCTTATAACATTTGGTTAGTTGGGTTGTGTCAGACGGCTAGACCAGAGGAGGCAGTAAAGATTTTCTATATCCTCCAGGAGTTCGGTCTGAATGTGTCTGCCCCAAGCTGTGTGATGTTGATTCACAGTCTCAGCAAGAACAGAAACTTGGACCAGGCTGTCAATGTTTTCCTTTACACTGTGGAGAAAGGTATCCGTCTGATGCCACGAATCTGCAACAATTTGCTCCGATCCCTTCTTCGTTCTCAAGATAGTGCAGAGCTTGTCTACGTAGTCTTAAATGGTATGAAGTCTGCAGGTTATGACTTAAGTGCCTATCTTCAATACGGTACAAGACCTCTTCTACGGCATTGGAACATAAGGGAATCAGAGAACACGTCACCTGGATAAGATTGATTTTTCCACTGGTATTAATTATGTCCAGGTCAAGTTTCCTCCTCTTCCAATCCTATATCCATCAAGATTGTTGTAAAACATGTGCCTCCTGCATTTTCTGTGCTTCACTAACCCAGTTTTAAATTTGTGTAACCCCATTGAGAAAGTTTTGTTTAGATTTCAAATATACTAAGTTTATTGGAGGTAGGGTGTAGCACGGATGTTTGTCCAACATCCCCAAGGTTTTTGACACACAGGATATTGTTCATTGAAATAAATTCATCACAGAAAGGTACATTCTACCATTTTGTTTCTTTAACTCTTATCAAACATGCATAAAACGTGTTATATAATATATATAAGGGCTAAATCAGGAGAGTGATTGCATTGCATGATGGTTTTGTGCATTAAGTATGGTCGAGATTTCCTTCCAGTTTCTTTAAGATAAAAAATTTATTTTCCTTCCAGTTACTTAGGGGCAAGTGGACAACCCAACCAAGTAGTTCAGATTCATAAATGAACTTGTTCACATCTTTACATAAACAACTAAACAAGTGCAATAAGGCTGTCAGCAACACTGGAAAAATATTGCTAGCGAAGCTGCATTTTACTCTGCATGTTGGGCATCACTTAACATCATCGATGCAGCAGATATTCATCAATGCAATTTAAGGTGGTGCAGTGCAGTGTTCAGTATAAGCATGAACGCAATGAGGCCAGCCCGCTAAACATGCTCTATTGAGAAATGGTGGTATGCCCCGCGTTCTGTGGAGCTATGACACAACTGTCTGTGGTCTCACGCTAACACATATTCAGCCTTGCTGCCATACTTCCTGTTAAATTAGCAACTCACTATTCTGCACAGGCTAAGTATTGAAGTAGTATCTTTTGGTCTTTTGGACTCCAAACATATCTCCAGGAGAAACTATTTGAGAATTGCTATGCCAGTATTTTCAACTCTCTCAATGTGTCGGTGTGGAGAGATCCAGGCAGGCTGGTTGTCTGATCTCCATATTTTGTTTTCATGGCTTCTGTCAAACAAACAAACATGTTACTAGCAAGACTGGAAATTGAAGCTTCAACCAGATATTATTCATATCCCCAATTACTTTAAGACAAGCAATAATTTCCCATTCCACTAATAGATGGTAAAAATGGTAATCAGTTATTTTAAGTTGGGTGAATCTAGTCTAGGGATTAATTCAAGAATGATGTATTATAAGTGGAGAAAGGACTTCACTTTTTTAAACTCATGATAATATATATAAACTAAAAGAATTATAGTTGCAATGTTCGAAAACTCTGTGGCCCAAGGGCATTCTAATAAAACAAATCCTGCCAAATTGCCACTTATAGAACTGACAAAATTCAAACATAATTTGGCAATATATTTAGAATCAAATTCACAGTTGTGTAATATGCAGATGAATGAATCAAAACTGAACATACTTACATACCTACTCGTTCTTTTATTATAGCAGCATACTCAGTTCCAACACTTCTCTGAGCAAAGAAGAGTATGTTTTGATACATTTCTTTTGAAGGTTGGATTCCTCCATCCAACATCCATTGCATCACCTACATCAAAATATTGTCAAGGGATTACTTTCCTCAAGTTTTTGAAAGAGAACATTTGTGAAATTGGATAAGTCAAAGGAGTTTGTGAATAATAGAAGCAAACATCTATACTGCAATAACAAAGCTCTGGAGTCTTATAAACTCAGCAAGAACAGACACTGTTGCGCTATTTACTGGGACAACATATTGCTATTTCTTTGAGGACTGAGATATGTCCAGATGGGAGGTCTGAAATATTTTCTTCTCCTTGTGTAGAGATGGAAATATCTCATGAACCATTTCAACTAGTCAACATAAAAGAGAATGTGAAGAAAGACCACTGTTCTTCAAATAATTAAATCAAGCTTTCTTCTCGGAGCAAAATACTTACATGATTTAAAAGTTAAAACATTAGTGCCTGTGCAAGGTTTGGAAAGTGGGTCAAGTGAATCTCCCAAGCAGAAAAATGCATCCAAACTTCCAAAGTTTTTGGGCATGTTGGAGATTCTCTCTTTGGTCGGGTTGCATTAGGGAGTATAATCTTTTACCTGATCGAAATTCTATTGAGCTTAATTCCACTAGTATAGGAATAGATCTCAGTTCTTTACTCTCTGAGTATCTACCTCTAGCTATAATATTTTACTCTTCTCCTGGATCTTATTCATATGTAGCATGTAAAGGAATGTTAATATTTTGCCTTTCTGTAATGTTCTTTTGCCTTAATTTTATACAATTGGGATAGCTCAACCAAACTCCAAAATCAGAACATGAAAATTGGATTTTGCAAATCCAACTTCAAGTTAGGTTGGATTTCAAGAACTGAATATTAATATTTGGGTTTGGTCATCCTGGTATCCAGCTCTCTAGCTGCCCAAATTCCACCATAGCATGCTCTAGAAATTCTGTTTAGTTGCACATGTGGTTTCAATATATTTTGCAAATCTACCTGCTTAATTGATGCCAAGACCATAATTAAGGAGTTCTCACTGACACCATATATATCCATACCTCAATGTATTTCCTCCAATTTCCAGCACTCAAAAGATTCTTCAACAAAATTGAGTACGTAGTTAAGTTGATTTCTGCACCTGATGTGACTATTTTGTAGTAAAACTGCATACACAGGAACAAATGTATTGGAAATTTTCAGTACCCAAATAACCATTTGAGAACTTCTGAATTACCTTTATCATGGTCTCAATCTTGCCGGATTTTCCAATGCACTGGAGAAGCTGATTCAGAATTCCAACTGAGATACCAGGGAGTGAAGCCTCCATCATACTAATAATTTCAGTCGTCATCTTCCAATCTCGTAATCTTTGGATATATAAAGTAACATTTTAGTTTCTTGGAAAATAAATAATATACCATAATTCATGACAAGAACACCTTTTAAGAACCATTAGAAGAAAAAGGAAAACTCCAGCAATTTCTTGTCAAAGCAGCCAACTTATACCCAAACATGTTATGAAAGTTAGAATCAGTTAAAGAGATGAACTTATAATGCATACATTCACATTTCTAATAAAACAAATAAAATTGAGAAACAGATTCCTATCTCGCAAATTTATTCAGGTGAATTTCTAGGGTTGTGGCTAGCATGTACAACTATCTTTCCATAGTGCAGATCAAAGAGATCAAGAAACATCATCCTGTAAAAAGAACGATATAATGTAGCAATTATATGACAGAAATCTAAAGAGCTATGTATGAAGTGCCAGACCAAGAGAAGCAGTTTGTAATGGTTAATAGTAAGCACTTTCTGCTTCCTAACTTTTATTCTTAGTTTTTTTTTTTTACCAAAGTAGATACTGCTTTGTGTTAAAGAAGTTCTTTGTAACTAACATTTGAACTTGACAACTTGTATCTCAAACATACAGCAGATATCATAAGTCAGCATGAGTTCATTTTTTCATGAATGCAAATGAAAATGCAAAAGTGAAATGCATAATTTTTAGCATCAACTTTCTGCGGGCATTAAGGGTGCTGAACAAGCAGGACTCACATGCTGCATGCAGAAACCATTTCAAAGAAAACAGCATCAATGAAAGGGATTTTCCTTTCTCTCATAAATTCTGCCACAATAAAAACTTTGGCTGGTTGACATCCTTTGTTGAAGGCTCTCATAAGAGATGAACAAGCAATGGAGTCTGGGATCACATTGTTTGATTCCATTTCTTTAAATACTTCAAAAACCTTCTCCAAATTGCCTGTAAAATCAATTTCACACATATTCATGATGTATATATTCTTTCAGCCAATATAAAACAAATTATTATGTAGCCAGTAGCCTATAACTCACCAGCGACACTGTAAGCATGTAACATTGTGGTATATGCAATAACATCAGGCTGAAAGCCAGCCATTTTCATCATGGAGAACATAGATTCTGCCCTTGCAAGTTCATCCTGAGAGGTAGGAAGTGAGGTAAGATTCCAGACAAGGTTGTAAAACGTATGAGCAAAATTATGTCAGTTACTTGCCTGTTTACTGTATGCACAGATTGCAGATGAATACACTTCCCTTGACAAAGGAATTTTCATTTCCATCATTTCATCAAGAAATTTTAGTGCCTCAGTATATTTTGACATTTTGCAGCATCCACTTATTAACACATTATATGTAACAGAATCTGGCATAACTTTCTTTTTCCTCATTGAATGGTACAGATCCAAAGCTTTTTCATATTCTCCAATATTCATATAACTTCCAACAGCTGAGTTATAGGCAACTGTGTTCAACTGTATTCCACGCATTTCAGCAGCTGAAAGAATGGATTCGATTTTCACCTTTTGACCACAGCGTCCACAGGCAGCCAATAAAGTACCTATTGTGACAACATTTGCTTGCAGACCATTCTGTTCCATTTCACGCATCACTTGTACTGCTTTAGCTAGATCACCATTAGAACCATAAGCATCAATTAGTGCATTGTAAGTCACTAAATTTGGTTTCAAGTTTTTTCTCTTCATTGTTTCAAATATTTCCGTTGCCTTCTCAGGTTGCTGTGATCGTCCATAGGCATTGAGTAAAGATGTATAAGATACAACATTAGGGTGTACTCCACTACATTTCATCTCATCAAAAACTAACAAAGCTTTTTGACTCATACCATGTTTAGCATAAGCACCTAGTAGTGTGTTATATGCGACAATGTTTGGTCTCACACCTTCTGCTAAAATTAAACTGAAAACAGCTTCAGAGTTTTCAATCTGTCCACAAACAGAATACATGTGCATAATAGTAGTGAATGTGACAATATCAGGATGGCATTCAGCCTTTTTCTCTCGCATTGAATTAAAAATTTCAACAGCTTTATCATATTTTCCAAGCTTCACTAGGCAATGCATCACAATATTAAGGGTTGTAGTGTCAGGACGGATATTGGTTCCTTTCATCAGCTCAAAATAGGATAGTGCTTTTGAATACTGTGCCCCAGTTTTATAGGCAGAAAGCACAATATTATGAGTTACCAGATCAGGTCCACACCCATTTTCTGTCATTTTCTTGCAAACTTTCAAAGCCTCTCTCCAATTTCCACTAGACCCACATGCATTGATCAAGTTGTTGTAGGTTGACCTACTTGGGGGAATCTGTAATTAAGACCAAAAAGGATGTCTATGGAGATCAAGATATCAAAAGCATGGTAGAGAGAAAAATGAATACTGTATTGAAATTCAAATAAAAGTATCTTCCTAAAGGTTAGCTTTATATCTAAGAGCTAATAAAAAACACAACGCAGAGAAATTATTGCAGATCAGATAATGAGAAATAAATAAAAGTTCACATCAAAACCAAAAATGTCTAATAAGGAAAAGTACACACCGCTGCACGGAGCATGTCTTCCATGATATTTTTCGCCCAACGCCACTGGCCAGCTCGACCATGTGCATTGATGAGAGCATTATAGGTTTCCGCATCAGGTTGACACCTAAAGGAACAAGGTGGGAGCATAAATTAGTATCAGCACTGAAAGTCAGCCAGCTTAAATTAGTATCAGCAGTGAAAGTCAATAAGTATGAATTTAATATGTTCTAACAATTTATAAACAGGGTGAAAAAACAAAACTGAAATGGCATCTGATGATGAATATTATTTTCCAGTATAGTAAATCAAACAATCTGACTGCAATAAATGATAGCAATGACCTAGTAGTTTCCTTACGATGACAGGTTTCACTTCTGCACTAGAAATGCATTCTGCAAACAACCTTGCAGATATTTTGGATATCTTTTGTCAGCACCTAAAGATGGAGAGAAAAGAAAAAGAAGGATTTTACACTATGAAGACCGGAAACTAAGCCACCAAAACCCACACCCACCTCAAATTCAGTTATTAAAAAAATAAAAATAAAAAATAAAACAAAGAACTTTAACTTTTAAGAATGACAGAATAGATTGCATATCTTCACAATTTACCAGCAGTAGCTTCAAACACAATAAAACCACCTAAAGTCTTGATAATGAATAAGCTTATGACCCCAGACCCCTCATTTCTTGTGGAGATAATAATACAACTAAGAACAAAAGATTTTTAATATTAAAAAGCTACCAGCTTACCTCCATTTTTGCATTTCAAAAAACAAGCCACGAGCTTGGTCAATCTGATTATGCCTTGCATGCAACCTGATCATCATGTTGTAAATATCACTGCGTGCACAATAGTTCTTTTGGTTCTTCATCCAATTGAAAACATGTACACTGTGCTCTATTGAACCGAGCTGTGTTATTTCCTATACCATTTCGAATTGATAACTCAGAGAGATTCCCATCACACTACTCTTCATTCAAAAGGATAGTTCATAATCATAACTCAAGCTTATAAATGACAAATGCCAAATAAAGATCATCATAGCAGTAACAATAAAAGCATTTCTACATATTACATTTAAAATTTTCTTAGTAGTGAACTGAATTGATATCACAATTAGACTAAATGAACAAATGCGGAGCAATTATAATCCTCCAAAGTTTCAAATTAAATTATTAGACTTTCGGTTGGAATTACCTTTATAAGAACTGGAAAATTCTTTCGGGCAAATCGACCGGCCCACCGGTTTAAGAGGCCATCAATATCTTCCCAGTGATTGAGCTTCATGATATTGGCTACCACCTCAGAGAGTGGCCAATCCTTCTGGAACCGGTCTCCGTCGACTCGCAAAAGGTTCCGTTTCGGCAAGTCGGATTTCCTGAGCCCGTCGATTCGTACGGAAACACTGTGGGTCCCTGTGTCGTAGTCCACTGCAGCTTGCTTCTTCTCCACGAATGCGTCCTCATTCTTGGACTTTCTGCAGTAGATTACAGACGTTCCAGGTCCGGTTTGAAATGGCGTGAGTTTAGGTTTGCACTGTGATGCCTTTGAGTCGAGCCTGAAAATGTCTAAGCTGTTGGGGAAGGTAGCCATGGAGATAAAGATAAACCTCTTTGTGAGATGGGTTTTAACTAACGTTAATGGAGGAGAAGGGTAGAATCGGAAGGACGAGGACGCCTTTCAATCTTTTGAATTTATAACATACACCCCTGAGCTTTTATTAATTTGGTTATGGACGCAAAGTTGTAGAATTTGAGTATTTGACACTAACCACTTGGCATCTATTTTAATTTTTAAAGCATATATTTCTCTTCAAATTCAATCAAGCAAACATTATCTTGAATTAAGATATACAAATTTTTATCATTACTTGCTATACATATACATTTGAACTTTTAGTCAAATTTAAGTGCAAATTTTAAAACCTTTAAAAAAAATAAATGCAATTTTAAAATAGTTCAAAAGTTCATTTACTTTTCCCTCTAGTTGAAAGTTAAAAAGTTGTTGATAAATTAACTAATTGAAATTAAAATATTTGATAAAATTAATTATTAAATTAGTTGATAAATGTAAAAAGATAAAAAAATAATTAAGATATTATTACTTTATTTAATGAAAGGTAGATAATGTCATTTTAATTCATTAATAAAAATTTAAAAAGAAAAAGGAAAAAAAAAAATAAATAGTCATGAGCCTTATTTTGAAACACTATTTGAAATAGTGTTTCAAAATAAACTATTATTTCTTATAGCTTAAGTCAATTGAATTCCGTAAATATTGAAAAAAAAAAAAAAAAACCTCTAATAAATTACTTTGAACTGGCAAAAATAGTATAATTAACTCTTAATATTTTTTAAAAATAGCATTATTAAATCTTAATATTACCTATTCTAAGTAAATTATGTAAATTCTAAGTGTACATTTGTTGTTGTTTTTTTGGTTAAGAACAACCACCTGTCAATTGGTAAGAGAAGAAAGCAGCTGGCATGAAACTGTAAACATTGGTTTCAAATGTGAATGATGAAAATATAATGCCAAATCGCATGAATGTCTGAATGTGGGGGGAAGAGGAGAAAGATGCAGCTAATAAAAAATTGCATTAAAAGGAAATGGTCGGGTGGAAAGTCCGAGTCCAAACCACTATTTGTCTGCATTTCATCATTCTGAGTACAAAGCAAAATACATATACACCCTTTTTGATCAACGAATAAATGATTGAAAGAAACTTAACTTCGAAAAATCACAAACTGCGCAAATCAAAGAATCGACCTGGCTGCTGTCATTGTAACTGCAATCTTTGGATCTCGGCAAAATGGCAGTATTAAAAGAGGGGAGTAAAAAAATCACTCTTCAAGCAGGCAGATAGCAGAAATTTGAAACTACCAAAAGCTAAAGGTATTTCAAAGGAAGATTGTAGAAATGCTAGATATTCTATCCAGGCATTATGTACCTATAAAAGATAGGTGGTTGCTCTGGCAAGAAAAACTTGTAGAACGAAAGATGAGCTTGAAAGAGGGGAAGAGTGGGAGAAGTTGCTTGGCTTTGGATGTGGAATCTAGAAGAGATCAGCCTTCTTTTTCTGCATGTCTTGTTTCCATTTTGGTATCTTATAGAAGGCTTCCTTCTTCATTCCAAGAACAGCCTCAAATTCCCCATCAGATAGATAAGCCTGGAAATCAATCATAACAATCAGAAACAGCAATGGAAAATAACCATTAACAATCAGAATGAAATATTGGATGCAGTTGTTACTGTTTAAGCCACAAACCTCTCTCCGTTTAAAATCAATCCCAGTAACAGGGTTCGCAGATTTAACCTTCAACCTTTCATAACTGAATATGGTCGGACTACCTTCACTGTTATTGTCATCCTGTTCTTGCTGTGTCTTTAATTCACACCCCTCACCATTGGCCACCGCCACAGGTTTAACCACCTCTGTTTCCTTAACTACAGGAGATCCTTTGGGATCTTCAAACGGAGAATATGTTTTTTCGTTCTCATTTACAGCTGCAAACAATTTTAAAACATGTCACCTTGTCCAAGTCTTTGATTCAGAAAATAAAATACACAAGTATATAATGATCAAATTTAACAAATGCTAGATATATGCACTTCTAAAATATTAAAAATTTCTTAGGCTGGAAATAGTTTGCAAAGATCAACATTATTAACATAGAAAATAATCAAAAGATCAAAACCTGTAATGCTATTTGTGCAGATATAATCATTCATGAGTTAGGAAATAAACACAAGCAATTTGATAGAGGAGAAAATCACAAAAATGGACGCAGAAAAACAGAGAGTAAACAGTTCAGATTTTGATACCAGTAGGACTTGCTTCTCTTTGTGTTAGAGGACTTTTACTTGATCGTGCAGGAGAGCGAGGAGTGGGAGAGCGAGTAGGAGAGGTATCAGTTGACTGTTTGTTTTCAGCAGTAAGAACAGAAGATAAAGCTGCTACTGCAGCTGCTCTTTGCGAACTCGATCGCGGACTTCTCGCTGCTGGCCTTGATGTTGCAACAGGTTTTGATGCAGAAGATGAACTAAATGCAGAGTTCAAAGCAGCTAAGGCTGAAGCTCGTTGTGTTGGTCCTGTACGATTTGTCCCATTGGATCTTGGATGATTCTGAAAAATAATAAAGAAATTCAGGATACATGCAATTCATAAGAGGTGACCAGCATAAATATACAGACTTCACATGTGCAATAAAATGTGATTACAAACTTCAGAAGGCTAACGTTCTAAGTGCCATTCCAAAAAAAAAAAAAAAAAGGTCCGCCAGACCCTTAGCATCCTTCCATTTGGTATTTAACTTGTTATGACTTCACCAAATTGGATGAGTCCACACTTTAAGAGAACTCAGATAAGATTATAGTAGTGATAGTTATTTATAGTTACTTATTATATAAAGGAATTTAAAAAATGGGCGATAGTTATATATTGCATTATAAATTTGAATAAGCATAACTATATCAATTTTCTATTGCCTTTCCCTCATATACCAAGTGGGTCTATTTTAGATATCCACCCCGAGAATCTATCTTCAATTGATATGGACATATGGTAGTACAGAAGAGAATTTACAGAAGAAATTGAATGCAACTCAAATCTACCAATTACCTCTGCACCCTGACCTGTTCCAAATAGTAGCGTGACCTTCTTTTGGAACGAGTTTCCAAGTGCCTAATTGCATAAAGATAAAAATAAATAACACGGAACTTGAAAGTAAGTTGTATTAGAGAAAAATGGACAGGTCACCACCACAAGACATTTGATGAGGCAGGCACATCAATGTCCAGAAACAGTTTATCCATCAAATAAATAATGTAATAATTACTCATCATGACAGTCAATAATATTGACAATGGTGAAGAGTTAGAAATCAGATATCACTGATCTATGGCATCATGGAATTGCACCTATGAAATAGGAAATTTGGAACTTACAACTTTTCTACTCAAACAGTTTTCTACCCTAAAACTAGATTTACTCTTTCCCATCAATACTGAACAGAAAATTTTGCTTCCAATCCTTTCATCAACAAAGAATAGTCAAAATGGAAAATCCCTTCTTTTAAATATTAAAGATTTATTAAAACAATTTGGTAGAATCCTATCTGGCTAACATTCTTGGAGGATTGTTTGGTTAAAAAATGAGATTAGTTATCCCAAACTTCCACCTTCCCAAAGACTATTCTTGTCCCTACTTTTAGTCCAATCTTCCAATCCCATGAACCAAACCCCTTTGCAGTATGAAATTCTAGCATCTTATCAGTTATCACTACTACATTATTCTGGACTGACTATCTAAAAATTTCTCTCATCTGATGCTTTATGTTTCTGGCTTTCACTAATATTCCCAAATAATGCATAGTTTAACCTGTTCAGCATGTACATTTAAAGCTCTAAATGTGCCCAAGTCTACAGCTTCAGAGTGAAAAACCAACACTTGCATGCCAAGAACATTTTTCCCTCAAGAATCATTCAAATCATGAATTCTGAGAATTATCAAAAGTAACACTGAAATTATAAGATAGACTTTGCAACATACAATAGCTTTTGCAGGATCCCACGAAAAATATGTCGTAAAGAAGCAAGGCTCATTTCCTTCTGTGACTTTATACAATGGAGCATTAGAAGATAATCCTTCTAAGCATGTAGCCATCTCAATGTATTTCTGCAATGAAACCCAATGATCATTAAAGCCTAATAAGAATGAATACACTTATGAGTATGCAACAGCAGTAGTAACTTGTGAATTACCTGCCCAATTTCAAAAGCATTTTGCTTTTCATTGGGATCAGTTGATTGACCAACCCAAACAAACACTTCTGCACGCGTGTCTAGTACTAAGACATCCTCAGTCAACAGATCGTCTTGAGAGAAGTTGTATACTTCTTCAACCTGGCCCAGGCAAGGATTGGTTTGAACTTTGAAGAATGAGGGCAGGGCGTAGGAATGAAATGTTTATACAAGGAAAGAAATTCAAGAACTTTAAGCTCAAGTTCCAGAACTCACCTCAAATTTTCCTGTGGAGGAAAAAACATTATTAAAGAAAATGTTAGTACAGAAACATAAATTCTTCTTGAATGGAATATATAAAAGGGCAAATCACAAGACCAGTAAAAATAAAAGCACTTTTACTACATCAAAGAAAACAATGTACCTTTGTTGATAGAATACGTGAATAAGTGAGGATCACGGACAGCCTCTGGGGCTACTTTCTTGCTGGTATAACTTTGTTTACCACCAATAGCAAACCAGAAAGCAGAGCTCTCAGTTCCTTCTTTAGTGTGTTTTGCAGCCACTCCTGGCTGAGTTCATTATGAAAATAAGAGCACATTAATTTTCATTATGCAGTAAAATTTATTAACACAACAAAAAACTATGAATCCCCTATGATTAACTGATCAAACAGATTCAGTTGGTAAACATGTATGAACCCTATTAAGGCAGCTGAATATGAAAGAGCAATGGAGAACTGACTTGCAAAAAGTGGGCAAGCACTGAGTAAAAATGAACTCACTTAATATGCTTAAGCGAGGCAACTTTATGATAACACAAGCTTTTTGCCTTTTTTGAGCTGAAGCAATGAAGCACAAATCACTAAAGTAGTAAAGTTATGCATTTCATTGAAATTTTTTCTGCTTTCAGCGAATCAGTTCCAAATTGCAAAGAAAATCCTTAAATTGAATAATTGATCCATGTTGCCATGTATGAAGTATCATTTTCTGGACTTCCTCTTCTTCCTTTTTTATTTTTTTAACTTGCAACAAAAAGCCATGAGACTACAATCGTGTAAATAACTTTCATTTTATTAGCATACATCAACCATTCAATGAAACACCTGAACTAATTTTCTAATAATATGAAGGCTATTAGAATTTATTTTAATTTCATAATTGTTGAAAATAGTTATTTTAAAGTTGTTGATTGTTAAGAAACTGGAACTCAATCAACATTTCTTTGATTTACTCATTTTTGAAAATTTGAAATTTAAATATTTTATTCTCTGATTATTGTTAATTGATTAGGAAATATTTATCCAATTTGGTAACTATTGCAAACTGAAATTGTGCAGAAGCATACTTTGTATAGCTTGTGGCCCATCCCATTGCACATTTAACTCATCCAGTCAATTTATTGAGTTGTCAGTCCACTGCATTCAATTTCTAGTACAACTACATGATTCAATTTCTCCTTTTTTATTACTTTTCTATTTCCGAAACTTAGAGTCCCTTCTTCATAGGCTTTGTTGCATGTATTGCTCCTTTGTTTACCCATGTCATGACAATTGAAGATATTGTGATGGTTAAAAAGTAAATTAGACAAATGGTGCAAAAGCTATAAGATTTTAGTATGCCTCTATATAAATATTTATTTTATTTTTTCCAATATGTGAAATTGGTGCTTTAGGCCATAGGAAAGAGGGAAGGGGGTATGTCAAAAGAAGGAACATCTTTTATCACAAAATCTCCATAAAGCATACCTTCAAGAATTCAGCAATCTTTGATGCTAATTGCTGCTGCTCATAGGTACTCTGGTTTCCATGCCAAGTGAACATTGAAGAGCCAGATTGAGCAAGAAAACACTCATTGGAGTTCAGAGAAGTTGCCACCTGATAATACACAAAACAAAAGAACTTTGAAATATAAGCCGTGCAACAAAGAACATGTGGTTAGCACGCCTTGCTTACACTCTAAGTTGTGAGTTTGTCTCACCATGGAATGTTAGGGGGTGTTTGGTTGGGAGGAAGGAATTAGGGAGGAAAGGAATTGTAATTCGGTGGGAAAAGAATAAGGTATGAATAATGTAGGAATTCAAATTACATTGTTTGGTAGGGAGAAATAGAATTATTGGAATTGAGAAGGAAAGAAGTGGTGTAAATACTAAAATGCCCTTGTGTAATAATAATAGTAATAATAATCAAGGATAGTAGTGTCATTTCATCTAGTTTTTCCTTTCCCACATCCATTGAATTGCAATTCATTGGGGTACCCCATGAATTGCAATTCAACAAAAGGAAGGAATTGCAATTCCCTCCAACCAAACAATGTAATTGAGGCTTTCATTGAATTACAATTCAATTACAACTAAACTACATCCAACCAAACGCCATGTAAGTGGGAAACATCCAACCTTGGGAGGGAGGGAGGTGGGGGGGGGGGGGGGGGGGGGGAGGTGGGGGATATGAAATTCATAATTACTTGCAAAACAGTGTAGAACCAGACTATGAAAAACAGAGTAAAAGAAAGAAACCTCTTTGGAGATTGCTTTCAAAGACCACTACCCAAGAAAGGACCAAATTATTGAAAGATCCATTGTTTTAAACATAACCTCACTGACTTTCTTTTTCTTTTTATTCATTTATTTGGCTGCAAAAAAAGGATTCTTATCTTGAGCCAGTGTACATGGTTTCAACCATACAAGATAGTAATGTGAAGTTCAGCAACAAGAAAAGTGGTTTGTTGAACAGGATAGATAATATTCAATATCAAGTTATCTTTAAAGAATCAACAGATAAAGCAACTGCTTCAAGAATATCTTGAAAATTACAAGTCAGAGTAGCCTAGATGGAAAAGTTGAAAGGCTTAAATTAAAAGCATACCGCATCAACTTGAACTGCTTTGTTATTATGTTCTGAAGTTCCAGATATCCGAATAAGAGCAACCGAATCAGCAGTGTAGGTTTCATCATTTAAGCCTTTGTCAGAAATGTAGTTCTTGTAGCCGGAGCTTAACCCACCCTATTTTTTTTTTTAAGGATATGAGGTAAAATTCAAGCCTTCTAGATTAGAGTTTAGCATTAAGATACCATAAAATAAGAAGGGAGGAGAAGTACCTTAAGGACCACCATTGGCTGGAAGATTGCAACAAATTGTGGTGGCTCTTTCCCTTGGAAAATTCGGCCCTGATTGATATCCATGTTAAATTCAATCTGACAATATCCAATTCCATATGGATCAAAACACAAGTAATAACCAATATTACCAGTACAGGTCTCCCTTTCAGTGAGTTGCACATTGTGGTAGCCAACCGAGAAGCCATCTTCTGGTCCTCCTGGATGCATAAAAACAGAACTCAAAGAAACAGAATACATCCTCTACTAATAACAAGATAAAAGAAGCAATATACTAATAATATAGTCGAAATGAAATTTTAAAACATCAATTTAGTTATCCTGGTCAGCTTGATTTATGATAGATTGGAATTACTAGAGTAGCTTCATAAATAATGTCATTAGCATGAAAACACTATATTTGCACAAGAAAAAAAAAAATGAAAGTTGATGTATAAGTTTTTGTTACCTCAACACTATCCTTCCCAATCCACCAGCACAAGTAATAATCTTCTTTCTTATCATTTGAGGGGTAGGTATATAGGACTATGTAGCAATCTCCACTGTAGAATTTACCGACATCATCTTTGGGAACTGGAGTCTTTGCACTTCCATTAATGCGCCAAACCTGATAAAGACCTCTGTTAGCATTCCATAACAAGTAGATAAAAAACAGCCAAATAAACACATCTTGACCAGTATGAACCATAAAGATAAGAACACCTCTAATTTTCCACCTCCTTCAAGCAAAGGGGGGACTTCCTCGTTTACAGTAACAGTCTTGCTTGCAGCCTTGATTCCAACACCTTGTTGCTTCAGCAAAGCTACAAGGATGAAGAAAGGACAAACTCAAAGTTAGTTCCTTGAAAACAAAATTCTGTATTTTATCAATCACTTTAATCTACCTGCAACTTTTCCTCTTCCCTCCTCAGGGGCAGGTGCTGACGATCCTGATGGCCAAGAATCAAACTTAGCCTTGAAGGAGTTTGTCTCGTTACCCTGAATGAGCTGAGTGATATGTGTTGACTTGGGTCTCTTTTGACTGCCAACAAATTCCTGAGAATACCATTCAGCATGTAGGCATAAGAGCCACTATCAGATTAAACATGGGGATTTAACAGCTAAATTTCTACCTCTGAAGTTTGAATAGCAGCTTTCTTCTCATCCAATTGTGTTAAACGGCCAACCCAAACAAATACCTCAGCACCACAATCCAATAAATAGCACCTGTTATTTTCCAAAATAGATTTGGAAAGTTCGCCATCTACAGGATTGACCTGACCATTAGTAATGCTGAAACAGAGGAAGAGGGCATTAGCACCTTGTGTGAGCATGTAAAGAGTATTTAACAGTTAACACAGGCAAATAGTGCAAAGCAAACAAGGGATGCCTATTCACAAACAAAGCAAGACTAAAGCTTTGGGACACTTAGAGTTGACCTAAAGAAAAAATTGGAACCTCACCATTTCAAGCTCAGAGTTATGCCAGCTTAGAATGTTTCTAACCATATAATCAGAGCTTCATCCAGTTCAGAAAGGGACATAATCTAAACTCCTTCAATTGATTGATAGTTCATGGAAGGTTTTTGGCTAAATTAATATATAGAAGAAACTATTAAACCCAAAGCTAGTTTACCATTTCAGTATTTCTAGAAGAAAGGTAAGTTTATGGAAAATTTTGATTAACATATCACATGGAAGGAACTATTGAAATAATAGTTAGTGTTAGAATTTTCTAGATGGAACATTTCATCATGATGACTTAAATCCTTTTGGCTTCCTAAGAAAAGGAAGTATGCCCAATAAACTGGGACTAAAAGAAACATGTGGATTAAGTGGTATGCAGAAATCACCTTGTTCAGTGATAGATCTCAAATCTGTAAAAGACAACTTTTATGTCTCTAATCATCAAGGAAAAATGGAAACATTAAAATAATTCCCTTATACCCTATTATATATTCCCTCTGCCCCATTTTGTGTGTCCAGTTCGATTAATGAGACTTGACTCAAGTTATTTACAATTCAACTTTTTGTAATACTTAATTTAGTATTAATAAATTAAATTTCATATTTAGAACCTATTTAGGCATTTAGCTCAAGAAATCATAATAGAAAAGTTGAAATTTTTAATAAAATGTTTATATCATCTTCAAACAAGAGTAAACTCAATGCTTTAAGTTTCCCTGCTTTATCAGAGCTATCAGCCATTTCAAGGAAATACTCCATATATAAATAACACATAATTTATGTAAATTACGCTCCTATTTGAAATACTTAAAAACTATAAACACACCTAAATAGCTTAGCAGGAGTCCTCTCCGGAACGATATCATCTTCGGTAGTAACCTTCTTGCCAATTGGAGCAAACCCACCAAAAAGCACCCAGAATTCACCAGAATCTGGCTCTGCCTGTAAATTTCCATCATCTGGAAAACGCAATTTCAGAATTTCATATAACCATTGGCGAATTATGCATAACTATTATTTTAGAGAAGCACAAAGGGGCATAATATTTTTCTTAGCCTTAAAACACTTACCTATAATAGCAACACCACACTTCCCCTCATGATATTTGTCCTTCAAAAACTGAATTACTTCTAATGCTTTGGCCCTTTCCTGAATATTGGAGTTTTCACCATTGAACTGATATATCTTATCTTTTGTATCCAGAATGAACACATCGTCATGGTTTAGTGTGGATCGAGCAAATGGGACCTGTGACAATTTGAATAGCATTCTCTTTACTGTTGTAGAACTGTAGCATAGCATATCTTATCAAAACAACGCAAGAGACATGAATTTAGTTGTATGTTTCCCTACCTGCTTCAATCTAACAACTCTTTTTCCTTTACAAATATATAACCGCGTTTCAAATTCTTCTTCCTCTGGTTTCTTAAATCCAGTTGCAACACCACCTTCCAACGGTATAATACATGGCTTAAAGTAGGACAAGAATTTATCAGACTCATGACCTTGTATTTCTCTGTGTTGTACTGCTCGCCCTCCAAGAGTTGCATCAAGCTCTACAGTTTTGATAGCAGCAGTTCCCGCTTCATCCTAAAGAATTGTCAACATTTTAGGAAAATGAAAATGGTAATTGATAGAGCTGTTGATAAGAAGAAATGTTATGCAATACCTGGCTAGTATCCTTTCCAATCCAAAAGTGTATGTCATACAAATAAGCACCTCCTTTACCAGCAGTTATCTGCAAATAGAATTGCAAACATTAAGAGGGAGTCGGTTACTGCTTCTATCCTAAAAGCTAAGTTCAGCCAGATAAAAAATAAATATATAAATAACGAAACTAGCATGCACCTGCAAGACGATGTAAGAATCACCCGAGTAGAATTTACCATGATCAGATTTTGGCAAAGGAACTGGTTGAAAATTCTCAATTCTCCAGATCTCAGTCCCTCTGCATACAGTTAGGGAGAACAGAGCAAAAATCTCTAACAAAGAAATAGCTCATAAAAGGCAGACAAGGCATAACGCATGTTCATTGCACTATTTCCTATCCACATGTGTAACATAAATAATCAATTTACTTATAAAGATACTGTAGCAAAAAAAGGATACGCTTTTTGTCCTGCTCCTTGAAATGCAGGTTCCAAACCTTTCACAGAGCCAGACATTGTGTACAATAATTAAAGTGCCTTCAAGAAAGGATAGTTAGACCTTCAAAGCTCCTAACTTCAGCTATCAAAAAAGTTCCACAAAATGAACTGCAAAGCAGAAAAGGAAGAATGAAAAATTAAGGAATATGGAAAAGACAAAATAATAATAATAATAATAATAATAATAATAATAATATTATTATTATTATTATTATTATTATTATAATTATAATAATAGTAATAATAATAATAATAATAATAATAATAATAATAATAATAATAATGGTAAGTGAACACTAATAACTTCCTGTAAGTTTATTAGTCTATCATGCAAAATAAGAACCAACTATGGTAAAAGGGAAACTAAAAGAGCCTTATCAATCGGAAACTTAAGAATCAAGGTGCTCCTTTCCCATCGCTATACAACCTTTCAGGAAAGTTACACAAGAAACTACAGAAGTTCAACCAATTGTTTGCAGTCCTCAAACAACGTCCATGGTTAACATTAATATTTGCAGTGTATATCTTCCGCCTATATCAAAGAATCTTCCTCATGCATTATTTGCGTACATTATGCTTAAATACTCTTGAACTTATTTGCAGACTTGTGATGGGTATAAATCAGAAATGCAGATAGAGCATGTATCATTCTTGCTAATGTTCCTATCTGGGCCTTTATCATGCACAAAATTAAAATCATATAAATGCTAAAGGAACATCAAAACAGATACTACCAGAAGAACATCCTCTACCTACAATCTTTACTCGGATAGAAGTAGAGCTAAATATAAGCAAAATATCTTCTTTTTTTTCTCCTTATTTGAACACCCCCGAACCCCAAATGTACCTCTAAAACTACTGCTTTATTTAATGCAATGCTATGACTAGGTAAAACGCAATGGTCTAGGTAGCCACCTTGCATATCGGGACACAGGGAAAAGCATTATCTTCAGAATCTGCATGCAAATCTCAAAAAATTGGCTATGGAGTCCATTAATCAAATTCACAAATTAGCGGACCCACAATTCATTAATCAATCATCTTCCGAAACAACAATCAGAAATAAAGCTCAAAACAAATAAAAACAGAACGAGATCGTGACCCACGTTCAACTCAACGAGCAAAACGAGATTGGCATTAACGAATGCGCACAATAAGCACATAAACAACAAACAGACACGGGATTAAAAAAAAAAAAAAAAAAAAAAGGCAGCAGCATTCCAAACACGATAAAATCGAAACAAACAATCAATCAATTCACGAGAGATCTGAACAATCTTCGAAATGGTCGATCGGCTCACCTTCTGAGATCTCCGCGTCCCTCCAGAAGATTAGCTGATGTTCAAAATTGTGGTTTTAGACATGGAAAATAAGGGAGAGAGTTTGACAGAGCTGACAAATTAAGAATAAAAATGAATAATGAATAATTGAAAATATGGCAAAATTTCTCTCTCTTGAAACCTTTACGAGATTTGAATGCGCAGAAGTTCTGGTATTCCTTTGCCGGGCAGAGAGTATATGCGAAAATGGAAAGAGAAGAAGATATATATATTATACGTAGGTATATATATATATATATATATATACGCAAACAGGTATATAGCTCCAGTCGGATAGAAAATGGTGATGAAGGTGAGAGAGAAAACACTGCATATGTTTTTTCTAATTGTCTAGCGAGAATAAGAATGTCAATCGGACTAATCTACTTAAATTTGTACTAATTTGCTTGATCGAACTTACAAATTTTTTATTAATCTAATTAATTTTTACAAATTAAAATTGGTTTACCCAACCCTAAAACATCATATTAATTATAACATTATTTAATCAATTCAAATCTTCAATTACAAATTCCAATTCAATACATAATGTGGTGTTTGTCAGCGGTTAGCAAATTGAGTTAGGGGGTTTAACTAGCTAATAGCATTGTTCTGTATTATATTTTTCAATTTAGAACTCAGCCAGGGCTGGTCTTGGACATGTCTGGTTAGGGCGACCACACATGCCCTAGTTTTTTTTAAAAATATTTTAGATATAATCTATTATTTTTTATTCTTACTAGGATTTTTTTAAAAAAAATTCATAGCTTAGTCTTAATTGTAATTGAAAATAAAACTGTAGAAAGAATTGACATCGAAATTTTGGTGAATAATTTTGTATTTAAATATGAACAAAAAATTACAATTTTAAATTAACTTTTGAAATGTACTCTTTCTTTGTTAAATTTTTATGCATTATATTTGGACAGAAATTTTTAATTACATTGTTTTTTTTGTCATCGAATACAATGACTTGAAGTTCAAATAGATTTGAACTCAATTATAGAGATTTTCTAAATCTTCTAGACTTCTATCTTATTTTTTCAGATGTATTTTGAGATAATGTTTTTACCTTTATAAATAGAAAATCTCTATCATTATAGCAACATTTAAATATTAAAAAATCTATCTCCAGACATATGTTATTGTCTCTCTATTATTGTATTTGTCTTTGTAGTTTACTCTATTATATTTTACAGAGTAATAGTTATTATGTGAACCGTGGTCCACACAGCTGTGTGGACCACGGTCCAAAAACGACGTCGTTTTGTGTATTTTTTTCACACAACCCGCTGCAACATATATTTTTATAACTCATAATGTACATTATTCTAACGCATAATTTACATTATTCTAAAATATAATACACATTATATTACCCAAGAAATTTCATTATTCTAACACGTAATGTATGTTATTTTGACATATAATGTACATTATTCTAACAAAAAATGTACATTATTCTTACTCATAATATTCAACGACGTCCTTTTGGACTATGATCCATACAATAATTTGCCATTATATTTAAGTTATATCTCGAAATAAAAAACAATGAAAGTCTAAATTAAACTATTAGACAATATCCCTATTTTTAATGAAACGGCCTTGAACTCGGCACATATATTAACCAGGGAATCCTCTCTAATACGATTGATAGATATATTCTCAGACTCAATATGTAATATTTATAAGCTTAAGATATAATATTACACACTACACATTTACTATTAATTTTTTCACAAGTTCAATATGTATTATTAAATTTTTCACAAATTCAGTATGTAACGTACGTTGCTCGAGCATAAATTATTTTGTTTTTAAATTTCATTTTCAACTCGTATAACATTTACTTGTGTAACATTTCATATTAATATCCGCATTCAAAGTTGGTTGAATATCAAATTTTACAAAGTTGCAATCTAAAAATTTGTAAGGGAAGGTAAGAAGACAAATAGAAATAAGAAAAAAAAAAAAAAAAAGAAGAAAGAATTATATATGTTTATGAAATTCAAAAAGTGTATTTATATAGTTCGTACTTATTAATAAGGAAAAATAACATTTTTAATTCATCATCTATAGTTGCAATGTACGTAAAATTTCCTTGGAACAAGCTTTATGTGACAGTCACGTTTTTTTGTTTGCTGAGGTTTGGTTGAGAATAAGAAAGTTGTTTTTGTACTATTACCAAATCATTTGTAGTAATTTGGAGGACACCCTCCAACTAGCTACAACGCACCATTTTTATTTTTTACTTTTTGCGATCATAAATACTATACCTTTTCTTATAAGTAATAAATATTTTATTTATAATTTAATATTACAATTCATCTTAATCCGATCCGTTTTACAAATCATTATCCATGTGACAGTCTTACACAAATTTTTGTCATCCATAAATTTAGGGACAGAGTTAAAGGGGGGCAACTACCCGCCTCATCCCACACCCACCCCATATTTAATATTTGTATGTATATATGTATACTAGTTTTTTTTTTTTGTTTTTTATGCGCTTTGCGATAATGAGGTAATGCCTAATAATTATTTTTAAATAAGTATTTCAAAGTATATCAATGCAATATTATATAGGAAATATTTATGCATAGGTTAATAGATGTTGAATTTGTTTATTTAAATTAGTAATTTAAAGTATATAAATGCAATATAATATATGAATGATTGACTATAATTGTCGCTAAAATAAATGTTTGCAACTTTGTAATAATGCTAGTCTAAATACTTAGTCTTAAAGTGATAGTTTAAATAAATACTACTTTTGGTTTAAAATAATTCTTTAATTTTTCTTAATTTTCTTTTGGGTAGCATTGTATTGTCTTCATCTTCAGTACATGTCCCTTTTTTTTCTTTTTTATTTTTTATTGGTAGTGCGTCATGTGCAATTGAGTTAGATTTGCCTTGGTGTGTATATGACTGAGATTTTAGTTGTAATATGAACTCTTTTACAAGAACCTATTGATATTTGGTAGTGGTAGTTTTCCTCTAAATGTTTCATGTGTTGTGAGATGTGTGTCGTAGGTTATCATGTGAAAGTATTGAACAAAATATTACAGTAATATTTACTATATTTGTATAAAAAAAATACTTGGTAAATAAATATATATAACATGTTTTGTATTATAACTTTGATATTTAATTACAAGATAATTTTAAAAGAAGATAACAATGGACAATGTGAATATAATAAATTAATAAATTTGAAGGTAAGGAATCTTTGAATGGTAGAAAATAAAGATAATATAATTTTTTTATAATAAATATTTTTTTTTTAAAATAAAGACATAATAGAAATCTAATTCTAAATTAATTAAATGCATATGTATTATTTTTTGTTGTAACTATTAATTTATTTAATTTAATAAGAATAATAAAGTTGCGTACATACTTTTCATTAACAATAATGAAATCATTGATTTTTTTAATTTCCATTCGTTGTTGAGACAAATTATTTTGAGAGTTTGTCAATGACAAATGCTACAATTGCTGTCAATAGAGGATGATAATAAATAATTCAAAATATATAGTTACAATAGATACTGTTATAATTATATATTAAAAATTAACTTACGAATTTATTTAAAAGTTTTCATATTGATCAACTCTGATGTATAAATTTGTTCATTTAGAGATAGTAGGATGTCAACATTGTCAATTATTTGGAAAATGGTCCTACCGTTTTAGAGTCCATGTGTAATTGTATTTATGATCAACAACTTTGTAGTTATGTCGCGCAAGTCTGACAATGATGTAAGAACAATTTTGTCTGATAAAAAAATAATAGTATAATATTTGTAAAGTAATGTACAATTGTACCATTATAAAAAATAATACAAAAAAATTAACACAATAATGACCTAAATCATTTCAATAATGCAAAAACATAATTGAAATATTAAGTTTTGTTCTAAATAATCAAAAGAAGATTAATTAAACGAAAAAAAAAAAACTTAACCTTTTTTTTAATGCAATAAAATCAAATGATTTTTAAAGTTCCTGATTTATGATCTTTGATGCTCAACTTTGAATGCTATGTATTTAGTCGGGCTAATTATTTTACCAAAGTTTATGTTAAATTTTATATTATATATTTTTAATACATTTAAGATATTCATAATATATGTTTAACAAGTATGCAAACTCTAATTGGGATTAGGTTCGAACCTAAGACGTTTCTTATATAAATTAATGAGTAAGTTAAGAATAATGAATAGTTAACGGAATATTCCGTTACTAAAGTTTATAGTAACAGAATTTAGGGTTATTTAAGTGAAGAAAATAATATAATAGAGGGTAAAAAAAAAGAAAAAATCATTAAAAAAATATTAAAATCAAACTAATATGAAGTTATGAACTATTCATTTTAAGAAATAATTACTACCAATATTTTTTTGTTCCAGTTAAGGGCCTAACATTATTGGTTCTTATTAGATTTGTATAGATGTAGATTGTAGATATAGTACAGGTTTTAGTATTAGTATAAAAAAACTATTAAATTTTAACAAGAAATGAGTTAGATTAGTTGGTAGAGTATATGTTTGATAATAGTAAAGTCAAGGGTTTCAAATCTTTTGGCATCAACATAGTTTTACTAACAATCTTCAAATTATTTTATCAAATTAATTATGTTTCATACTTTGTTATGAATATTTTTATAAAGTTTCGATGTGTTTTATTTTTCGCCCATATCCAACGATATTTACAACTGTATTTCTTAGGTAATTTTTTTATAAAATTATCTCTTTTGTTTTAATGTTTCGCTTTTATCAAATTTTTTTTTATAAATTTGTCCGTACTTCTTGACCCTCTCAACCGAATTTCAGGCTCCGTCCTGCCTAAATTGAATAATATGGTGTTCATTGTCAGTCAAAGAAATGTGGTCCGGAGAAATGGACGGTTTGGTCGGTTGCAGGCCGTATAAGACTGAAAACGACATAAGAGCAAAATCCAATGCATAAAAGGCAGCAAGAAATTGAAAGTTTTAAAAGTATTTTCAAAATGAATAATATAAGAGATTTTATAATGTTTAAAAGCAATAATGCTGGTGTTTCAAAAAAAAAAAAAAAAAAACAATAATGCTGATTATTATAAAGATAAAAATAGGCACATTTTTGTAAATATAAGTATAATGGTCAATATTTTTATTATTCGACATGATAAAATATTGAATTATAGTACATGTACTTTTAATTCATATTCTTTCACTCATTGATCTGATGAGCACGGATAACAGCCTGGTAAAACATGTCCAAATAGGAGGTGCTGAGAGGTATAAACTAGAATTTCAAGAATTGTCAAATTAATTTAGTGGTTAAAAGCCTCAAACCTGAAAAAACTGAGAGAGGGGAGGAAGAGAACAACTAAAGACATCATTGAAAGCAAGAAATATAAACCAATAGTCAATCCTGCAAATACCTAATGGAGTCAAATAATGAAAAAACAATGGTTGATCCTAGAGTAACAGCGCGAGGGGAGACTATCAAGAAAATTAAAAAAAAGGCCAATTTTATAAAAAAGCTCTAAGCCTTTCGCTCTTCTCTTCCCAACCCCGGCTCACTTTTACCTCAGAATTTAGCATTTATATTCAAGTTGATGTTAATAACTTTAAAATCAAGGTATTGGCCATATTTCTTGTTTCTAACAATTCATTTGGAGGGTCACCCTCGGAGGATCCCAATGTCACATCATCCAATTCATCTATTCGTATGGAATGTTCATTCAAAATGGGTGTCGGAGGAAGTAGTAAGATTTAAGGTCTTTTCATTTTTCTTGATCGAAGAAGCCTCAAGGTGCCTTGATTCTCATCCTATGCCTATATAATTGTAATGCGCGGGACACTTTGCTACACATTTATGAGATTTGCTATGCCACTCTATAATTTTTTAGCACTTGTACATAGCATCTAATAGTTTGTAGAATAATCTAGTGGCACGTACATAACACTAGATGATGTAAAGATACTTAGAATATTCTAGAATCTCATAGAATCCTCTTAGTTGTGTTGGGATTCTTGGAGGAATCTAGAGAACAAATCTTAATAGTAAGATCAAATAGATCTCCACCAATCCACCATCCATTAAGGAAGTGGAATGTGCATAAAATAATAAATGCCCCTCATGAGACTCATTTGTAAAAAAACCTCAAAGAATCAATGAATTTAAGTAATCCAAGTCCCTTACAAAGCTTTTGAGTTATTTCTTAAGTTTCTTTGAAATTCTTGTCTAAAAAACAAGTCCATGAAATAATAATTACTTTAGATTATGATCATGACGGCATGACATAATGCTTACTTTAGATCGTGGTCGGAACCAATTGCACAAGGAGTAAATTTTCCGTTTATCAAATTAAGAAACAAATTTAAGACTTCAAGCAAAGTTCTTTGGAATCATTGAGAAAACATAGAAGAGGTTCAAGGTTTTGATTCCTGATTTTCAAACATACACCCTTATTATCTTGTGTGTATATATATATATATATATATATATATATATATATATATTTATTTATTTATTTATTTATTTATTTATTTTACAACACAATACCATATTATTATAACCTTGTACATATAACACACCCACACGTATAACATTATTATTACTGGATAGGAATAACGAACTCTTTCTTCCCACTTCACATACTGAGAAGCTAGCTAGGATAGAGAAGGGGGAGGGAAAGTACAAGGGCATGGCTCTGCGCAGCAAGGATAACAAGGGCATCTTTCCAGTCTCCTCCTCCGCAATTCTGCCCACAAATACTCTGCTTCCGCCGCCGCTGCCTCGTTTCCATTGCCAATCATCGTGCCACCATGAGTATGGTGGTCGTCCGAGGACGAGCTGCCGGGGTAGAAGAAAACTGCGGCCACCACCATCATGCCCAACACTACTGCTGTTGTTCTGATTTCCCTGCCCATTTTATGTATGTGATTAATGAAGAATGAATGACCAAGTTGTGGGAGATGCATGAGTATATGCATGTAGGGTGTTTATATATGCATTCTCAGAATCTTTCTTCATTATAGCAACGCCAGCAATCTGCAACTTTTTTCAGAGGTAACCGGCCAGCTGATTCTGTTTGCCCGGAGATTTCAAGAGATGCCTTCTACTGCACATTTTGGCATCAAAAATAACTCCGATCCATTGCGTATTCTACAACGTAACACCCAAAAAGGATTTTTTTTTTTTTTTTTTTTAATTTCAGCTTAGACTAGATTAATTTTAAGTCCTTAAAATTCCTGCTAAAAAGAAGGTAAATCCCGAGTTGCTGTCACTTTCGTCGGAACCTAATCTCCAATCTATGTCAACTTAAGGCAACCACAACAGTGAGTTTTGGGGAGGGATTGTAATGTTTATGTGGAGGAGGAAGAGGAGAGAGAAGGAAATAGATCCTTTGCAGTTGTGCGAGAACTTGATTTTTTTGTCTTCAAAGTGGGACCCACAAAAAAAAAAGTTTTTTATCTTCAAAGTGGGACACCAAAAAAAATAAAAAAAATATGTCTCTTGCCGCATTAAAAAGCACCAGAATGCGTCCGACATGCACGCCACGCTCTTGTTAATCTACAATTTTTTTTTTTTAATCTATAGAACCCAAGGGCACAAACTCTAACCTGAGAAGCCGTAACTCTAATATATTAGTGGAAGTAACATCCACCCTACCACTAGATTAATGACTTTATGTCAGGTTTTTATAATTTTTATGAATTATAATGCCTGTATTTTGCTAGAGGTGCATATAAACAAGTACAACTTGTAAAGCACAAAATACATTATAAAATTTTTTGAAAAAATAACATTACAACATTAAGTTTCAACCCAGAATTCGAAATGCTATAAATTGGGGAAGCACAACAAAAGTAGTGAGGAAATACTGTCCATTACAAAATTTTCACTTCTTCCAGCATTAAGTAAAAGAAAATCCATTTCTTCATGTACAACCAAAATTTCCTAATCTTACAAAATATTCTAGTATTGACCTCTTGGAAGAAAAATAAAGGGAACAGACTAAAAACAAAGTAATATCTCTAAACAACAAATCTAGATTATGCTTTATGCTCCCATTGTCCCACAGCCTGAGCAGTCAACATCGAGATAATCACTCTTAACGACGGTTCTAGCTAGAAGATAGCTAACGTGATCCAACAATAGTATGGCAAAGCAGTGATACTTTGAGAAGACAGATAAACCGGTGCCTTCAGTCCACGTCCATATCGGATATAGCTTCGCTCAGTATATTCTTTAGTTGATTGACTCTCTGCTTTGTCAATGCAACGCAATCCTGAAGTCAAGACAAGGCTTTGTGATGAGTAGTAGTCAGATGGTAAGATAGTAGGCAACCAGCTTGGCTGGCGTGAGTGAGCGTGCACTCTCTTGATGAGAGGTCAGGAGTTCAAACCCGGAAAAACCAATCTGGCCAGCACTTTGCCCCTTAATTGGGCCGGCCGATGCGAATGGGGATTAGTCGGAGTATAGTACGGGCTTAAAGGTGACTCCTACAGTTAGGGTCTGCTCAGGACACCTCATGGCCTGACCAAAAAAGATAGTAGGCAACCCCGCTTCTTAATATTACTAAAGTTTTTTGGTATTTTTGCATACACTACATTTTGTTGATGTTTTCAAATTTTGGGGCTTCTGGTTCTTGATTTAAAACATAATTCAATAAAATAGTAGCAGCCAACATTTGTACATACTCTGAATGATAGAAAACAAAGATCAAGATGCGGGCCAACCTGGATAACTGAAGTGCTGGCAAGGGCAGGTCCACCTGGCTTGTAAAGTGATACGAGTTGATAAGACGAATCCAATACCACATTAAGAACAGTTTCCATTACGGACTCTTCCTCAGCTGTAGGGTCTGCTAGGATATAGTTTTTGTGAAGTACGCATGACAAGGAGAATGGAACGCTGTTCAGATGTAGTTTTCTCTTCTCTTCTTTAGTGACAGGCTCGTTTTCCGGCTCTGGAACCTCATTTTTGTTTTTCTTTTTAGTGCCAAGAACTACTCTCCCATCATCATTCAAAGAAGCTACAGGAATTTCCACTGAAACAAAAGAAAGCTCTCTTTAATTCAGTAGCCTTCCAGAGGATAAGAATGATAAAGACCATTTGAGACTCAAACAATGTGAGCTAAATAACACTTGCCAATCAAATATACAATCGGGCATAGTTATCACGGCGCCCTTTTAAGTCGCGGCGCTCCCCGACCGCCTTGTCGCCTAGGCGCCTAGGCGATGGGTAATATATATATATATATATTCTCATATTATACAACAATTACTGCCAGCATATTTTATATATCTAAACTATAATAAAGCTATATGGTTGGGAAGTAACATATTAATAGCCCCAAATAATTAAGATTAATGTTACAATTAATTACCAACATTATTATTATTACTAGCTATAAATATAAAATAGCCCCAACATCCTTTACGATTAAAAAAAAAAAAAAAAAAAAACACACACACACACACAACATTTGAAAAATAAAATAGCTATTTTTTTCTCGCCCATAACAAAGGATTACATTTATTGAATTAATAGAGTTATTAAATGTTATGATATTAGGATTAAGGATTCCGATTCCCGATTAATAGAAAATATGAAACGATGCAATATCAATTAAATCTCTGGCTTTACAATGAAAGCTTATTTGATATGCTTTTGTTATATATGGTTCTTCTTGGGATTACAATATTAATTAAATTTTCGATGAAAGCCTATTCGATATCTAAAACAGTGCAATTAATGCAAGCCTCTACATATAATTTTTCTCCCTCTCAAATGCTTCAAAGAAATGGCAGAAGCGAGAAGGGATGAAGAAAGCAAATGTTGCAGGTCGTGGGTCAATTATTGGACTTCAGAATAAAAAAGAAAATCATTTGAGCCATAAATAAAATTTTAAATATATATATATATATATATATATATATATATATATATATATATATATATAAATGTCTATATCGTATGGGTCTTTAATGTTTTTCTGGATTTCTAAACTTAGGACTTTTAAAAGAAAAAAAATACATTTGAATTATCTCCACAAAAAGTAGACTTGGACTTATAGAATGACATTTGGGTTTATGGAATGACATGTGCATAAAGAATATATTATATAATCATATAAAAAAATGTGTTCAATTAGAGTTTAAATTTACTCATACAAAATTTGAAATTTACTTTCTAAATGTAATTATCTTAGTTATTATTCGTATTGTGAAAATTATAATATAGATGAAATACAATTAAGAATAAATCAATGTAATTATGTAATTATGTAAATTCTCTCTATAAGTTTATTTGAATATGTACATAATTAGAAATTATATTAACCATACAATTAATTTTAATTTTAACCATACAATTAATTTTAATTGTAATTTTAATTTTAATTGTAATTCGGTGGGGAACCACAAGTCCGTTACGGGAGGGGCTATATGTGCATCATTTTGATAAATGAGGGGCAACATTTACACCACTCATAATTCAAGGGTGACATTGATAATTGACATATTATAGAGAGGCATTTTTTACAATTTTCCCTTTAATTAATTATATTTTTATAAGAACTTATTACTTCAAAATGCTAAAATTTAAAAAACTGCTTAAAGTAACTTTTTCAATCAGCTTTTGAGATAGTCATTTTGTATGTAATCAGTAAATAGCTAATTTACCAAATACTTTTATACAATCAGCTAATGATATAACTAGTTATAATAATAATAATAATAATAATAATAATAATAATAATAATATGAGAATATATATTGGGAAGAATTATATATAATATATGTGGAAATAGGCAGTGGAAATAGGCAGCCTTATTTATTATAGCCTTATTTATTATATTCTAGGAAGTTGTAGCTGCAGTAGCTTTCATTACAAAACAGAAGCAGAAAACTATTCCTTTTCTCAAGGCTACAACTTTCTAGGAGTAATAAAGTAAATATAAAGTAAATAAGTCTAAACGAAGAAGCCAAGAAGAAAGAACGAAGGAAAAGGAAGAAAAAAAATCAAGAATGGCAATCGACGACGGCGGTGGGAGAAGAAAGAAGCACCAATGACGACCCACGGCGGTGGGACGGCGACGGCAGTGGCTGTGGGTCACTGGGTTGGCTTTCTTCTTCTCATACCATTTTTTTTTTAAAAGTTAAAGTTAAAAATGGGTAGGGTTTATGGTGTCGTCTGGGATGCAAAGGCGACGCCGGAGCTTGCCTCACCATTTTCAGGCGAGGCGAAGCCTCCAGGCGTCCTGTCTCCACCGACAGGACGCCAAGGCGTCGCCTAGGCGACGCCTAACTATGCAATCGGGATTGGAAGAAATTGGATGAACAAGGAAAGAAGTGTGAAATCGCAACACTCACAATGTGAAAAAGCAGCAACCGCTGAGAGTAATGCAGCATCAAACAGTGCACCATCAGCATCCAAGCAGTATATGTCCTGTAAAATGATTTTAAGTATTCAGAGGCAGAAGTACGAAGCAATGCACGTTCTGCTGCAATACTTACTAAAACCAGTTCGACATAGGCAACCATGAAATTGAAAAGCAAATCGTAATCCGAAGCTTTACATTTACTGGCAAAATTTTGATTGACAATTTAATATGCTACGTATTATTAGATAAAATTGTGTAGGATAACATAATTAGCAACACTCTGGCCTGGTTGAAGATCTTAGGAACAGTACACTTTGGCTTGTGCTAAAAATTTTTACTTGCAAAAAACATATCAGAGGCAAGAATAAAAGAAGACAAGAAAAATAAATCATTAAATCCCTCACCAGGTAGGCCATCCAAGCAGCTTTCCCACTGGCCAGGCACAGTTCTTTCAAGTCAATCATGCCAGAACTGGGAACATTATAGTTTGTCAGCACGGTACATCGTTTCCATGAGAAAAGCAAGAGTTCCAAATAGCAAGCATAGAAAACAAACAAGTAAATGCGTAAAGAAATGTGAAATTTGAAAGTTTCAATATCATTTTGAGGAACACATAATAAATAAGTAGACATAGATCATGCTCAAGTAACAGCCCGTATTTAACTGAGTTTCACCAATTTGATATTAAGTAATTGTTTTTTATTTTAGACTATCTTTCTTTTACAACATTTTCAGTTCACAAGAGAAATAGGCGACTTTCATAAATCTTTTTGGTACAAATAAAAGCTGATACTTTGCAAATTTCCTTTCCCTCTTTTTTTCTTAATAATCCAAATAATGGTATTAAATGTGTGAGATGATATGCTACAAAAAGTGTAAGAACAAAATTAGAAGAATGCCAAAATTAGTGTGGTTACTAATTTAAAATCTCTATCAATTATATCCCATAAGAGTGACTATTGCATTAAAAACTCACAATAAGATAATAGAGTAATCATATCATGAAGATACTGAATAGAGTTACTTTCACTGGTCCTATGACTATTGGAATGTTGTTAATTTCAATCCACCAGTTTCAAAACTGTCAATTTAGTACTGTAACTATTCAATTTTTCTCAATTCCAGTCTATCCGGCCAAATTGTCGGCGAAAAGTGGCCGAAAAAGATTTTAATGGATAAAATCTTGAGGGCAATTTAGTCATTTGATCATCCTCTTTTCTTCTTCTTCAAAAGTTAAGCAAAAAGTGATTCACAAGAAGATAACTAGTCATACCAAATCACACATCACGAAATTCAAAGGTAAAGCTATTAAAAAGCAATGAATTGCTATATATCACACCTAGCTATGGTGTCAGATAGTTGTTTAGAAATGACTGGAGCTGCCTCTGCGGGCCTGCCAGGTCGAACAAGAGAAGAACAAATCGGAGGCATATGGAATTCAACAGCTGAAATCAAAAGTCGAGAAATTTATAAGAATTATATCGACAAGACAACAACACATGGTAATTACGATAGAAACCTAACCTATGGATCCCTCATCTGGAGAATCCGCACTTGGAGTCATGACTTCCACCTTGATCGCAGCCAACATTGTCTATTCATAATGCAAGATAACAGAGCAATAAAATCTTTGATCGAGACGAATAATAAATGCACATAATAAATTTAAACACTAAAAGAAACAATGTACTTACAGTGGAACCAATCTTCACCAGTGCAGATCCATCCGCAGATGCTACACTACCTACATATAAAAAACCAGACACAATTCGAAAGGCAACCTAAAAGAGAGAACCGAATTGAACATTACACAATAGCATTTGAATCAAAAGAGAAATTAGCCAACCAAGCACAACTGTTGTATATCTAGCTTCTCCAAGTGCTCGGCCATCGGGCCGAATAGATTCACCCAGATAACGCTCGTGAAAGCGCAAAGGAAAAAGGCGTCGAAATGCGTCCAGCTCCATCTGTGACGACAAATCCCCTGACCCATTAGCTGTATCCATTCTCCTGTATCCCTAAATAGTCCCCACCATTAAGCAGAAAGCAAAGAACTAGGTATCAATACCCAAAAACAGCCATTCCCATTTTAATAAGCAGGAAAAAAAAGTAAACCCAACGATTGCGACTGCGGAACCATGCCAAACTTTTGCATTCAACTTCAACAATCAAGGGAAACGATAGAAGTAATTTTGAATAAACACAATAGAAAAAAAAAGAAAAAGATATTGCTACCAACTAGTTCCATGGAGAACATCCGGATAAGAAGAAAGAACAATGGAAAAATTAATCAAAAAAAAAAAAAAAAAAAAAAAAAAGAGAATAAGCAAATGAATATGGATAAATGGTTACCTTAGAAAAATTAGCTTGCTACTCTCAAATGCGCGGACGGCGGCGGGGGTAGGTGGCGCTTGGGGCCTGCTAGCGGAGTTAGGGAAAGAGTCTCCCTCCAGTAAACAAATGGGAGTCTTTAGTTAATGAGCACCAAGCCACCAAAGGCATTAAACCCAGAAGGGTTTAATATTTTTCCATCAATTAAATTTTTTCTAAAAACATTTTCAAGAAATATATTTAATGAAAATAATTTTATTAAAAAAAATTATTTAACATGTTTAGTGTTACTTAAAAATATAACAATTAAATTATTAAAAAAATTAATTTTTTTTAAAAAAAATAACTTTAAAATATTCGGAATAGTCAGAGTCTCAATTATGAATGGTAATATGATTAATAACGAAGTTGAATTAATTGAATTCAACTGAGTTCATATTTTCAAATTAATAAGAACATATTAAAGAGTGAATATACACACAAACTAACACTTTTGAATGAAATTCATCATTAATAAAAACTTTTAAAAATCTTAGAGAGTGAACTAAACTAAAATATTTTGATAAAAAAAACAAAATTAATCAAAATTTATCAATTTAGTCAATTAATTGAATTTTCACTATATTGTATACAAACCCTAAATATATATATATATATATATATATATATATATATATATATATACACACTAATAAGAGCCCAAGAGAATTAGGCCTATAATGGGTAGAAAAAATGGCGGTCAAATTTTTTAATCAAAAGGATTTCTAATCAAATTAAATCCTTTTTAATTATTATTAATGGAATTAATTAAATAATTAATTCGGGATTAAGGGCCGTAACACGGGGTGTTACACTCTCTCCCCTTACAAAATTTTGGAATGGAGAGATATTCTCACTGCTCACCCTGCTTCCCTAATTTACACTATTTGGAATTTTGGATTCTATGGGCCTACTTATTTACTACAGTAAATAATTTGTTCATCTGCTGCTAATCTGATAAAAAGATCAAATATTATAACCTCAAAAGAATTTGCACCAGCAATTTCATTTCTCATTTGTGTAAATGTGAAGATTTACAGTCAGTGAAAATCATATATTCTATCACAGTTCACTGTGTACAATTGAAATTGAATCTATTACAAAACAATAATGCAGAAATCTACAAGAGCAACACCTGCAGTTCCCCCTACAAAAATAATTCTACAAAGAATTGCAGAGCAATTGATATCTGCATTTTAGTTTTTCTATCTTCACTCTCTGATTCCCTCAAGTTTTATATTATAATCAACCCTTCCTTCACATCTACCATTACACCAACTCCATTAGCAGGGGGTCGCCCGCAGCCATAGCCTTGACCAGTTTGATGAACTCTTGCTCACTTGATACTTTCCATGGGTGAACTGCAGGCGCTTCGGCAGAATAATATGTTGAATTATTAGGTTGCTTCTCCTTATATACCATTGAATTAAACACCGGGTCAAAGTTTTTCAACGAGTCCATTGCCATAAAGAACATGGGTATTGCAACCTTGTGATGGATGTCGAGTTCGCCTACTAGATTCACGAGATCAATGAAATCGGTTACAAAGGGCCGAGGAACATAGAATACCTCAGATTCACATAATGTGAGGCTCTGGTCACTTTTCACCGATTCTTTGTAATTGACTTGAAAGTGTACTGGCATTGTGTCCACTACTTTCTTTACCAAACCTGCTTGCTTTGATATCCAATCAGAACTACCAGCAATTGAAGTATAAGTCCAAGACTTCGATACCTGAGTGAATTAGAAAGAAGTTATTTCTATACATAATTCTCAGTTGGGTAGCATGATAGGATATAAAAAAAGTGAGAAGTTAATGGACAGCAAAGTAAATAAGCTTAATATCTTTCTATCTGAAAGCTATGCACTAAATCTATATAACTATTGCCCCGTTTGGTAAATGGCTGTTAGCTGATGGCTATTAGCTGATGGCTGTTAGCTCTTAGCTGATTGGGTTAATTAGAGGGTATAACTAGTTGATAACATTAGCTGATTGTAGAAAGTGTTTTGGTAAATTAGCTTTTAGCTAATACGAGTAGCTGCTTGGTATAATTTCTTTTCTCAAAAAGCTAATTGAAAAGGCTGCTTTGAGCAGCTTTTTGAATTTTAGCATTTTGGAATTGATTTTTTAACCAAGTCAAACAATTAATAGTGGTCAAATAAGCCAAAATTGACTATAGACTAACTATTTTACCAAACAGGGATAACTAGATAAGCACATTTAACCGATCAATTAAATTGCCGGTTGCATATACCTCATTAGTGATCCAGAGCTTAGACTTGTCTGCTTGCATCAAGTTCCAATAGTTAAGGACAGTGTCATCCTGAAGAAACAGAAAGCCTTCTGCACTAGTGTATCTATCAAACAACTTGGGCAGAAACCTGCAAAACACAATGGGAGAACAGTATAAAGAAGTTGATATTAAAAATGAAAAAGATTTCACACATAAAGTTAGCTTTAAAATTCAATATAACGAATTGAAGTAAATTGTTTGAATGCTGTATCAACAATTTTCCAGAAACCACCATCAAAATGAAGAAAGAAATAAATTAGACACTGGTCTAGAATCCCTATAAAATTTATCAAAGTGAAGGGTAAATTTAAGTGTCTTAATGCATATTGAAAAAATCAACATGCCTACTGTTATACGGAGTATTAAAAAGGTTATTCCCCTGATACATGTAATTAAAAACATCATTTATACCTTTCAAAAAAAAAAAAAACATCATTTATACAGATGTTAAAACTTAAAAATCACAGTGCCATAATTAAAACAAAAACCTATAATAACTACCCAGATTGTTACAGTCAATATTCATAGACATCCAGCCATTGCCAAACTTAGCCCCTATACAATTTGATTTTCTCCTTGTCCCCACCTTTCTTCACCCAACCCCCCTTCTCCCCACCAAACACCCTTCCATATGTGTGTGTGTGTGTATGTATGTGTTTTTTTTAAGGTGTCGTCATATCCTAGACAAACTCCACTCTGTAACTATCCAAAACAACAAGAAAACCAGAAAGAAATTGTTTCAGCAATTAAAGAGACAGAATACTCATGACTCACCTATAAATGTAATCCAGCTGACCCTTTACAACAGCAAGATCTGAATTCTTCTGCTCAGACAGTATAATTACTGTCTTAAATACCCTGCCATATAACAATCTCCATTCCAAAGCAGTACGTTCAACTGGTCCACTGCAGAACATAATTAGCACAATATTGCCAAAATTCTTCCTCCACTTAATCAAATTTCCAATTTCATAATTCACCGTCCCAATTTCCTCAACTCCAAGATGCACAGATGGCAACTTTTGAGGAACAAATTCTTTCCTATCACCATGGCCAATACTTGCCCTTGGCAGATCCAATTCAAGAGACATTAGACGAGGCTGTAGGTAACCAATAGCATGCAAATCTTGAAGCCAAGCAGCAGTCAACTCCAAGTCCCTCTCCGTCCAAAAACCTTCCTCAGCCATTGCATAACTCAACTCCAGAATCTTCTCAAACAATTGATGTTTATTTGATCTCCACAATACTAAGAACTTAATTAACCGACCCACATTCACATGAAGATCTTTCTCTTCTGAAAACGGGTATGCCGCAATTCTATCATATCGGTAAATTGTGGGTGGATATACCACAACATACCCCCCAATTTCCCACAAGATTCTCTGTGCCCAATACCCTCTTAACACATCAGATGCCATGCTACTGACAGAAACTGGCAACATCAAACCCCAAAATGCTGATGAATGAAAAATGGTATTGAAAGAGTTAACAGGAACCATTGTACCTTGCGGTAGTGCCACTTTTGGGGCATGGTCATCAAACCTAATATCAAATGGTTCCAGTCCTGATTTCCTAGTAAAATAGAAAACGGAATCCACATCAGGTAAACCATTTGAAATTCCCTGTTGAATGAACTGTCTCCCACCAAAAATCTCAGTGTAGAACTCCTCATCCCCGATCTCACCAACATTCTCCAGTGGCAAACCTCTTGGCCAAACTGACCTTTGTCCAAAATGTATATACGGGTTCACAACAGTCCTATTAGGATTCTCATGACTATATTGCAAAATGACCTCCTGCCTTGCAGCCTCCCCAACCAATTCAACATCAAAATGTTTCCCAATATTATTATCAACAACATCAGTGCGATCGTCAACATCAAATATCTTTTTAGCACCATGCTGTATAGCAAACAAATACCCCACAGTTTTTCTAACATAGGAATCATAAGGGAGAAAATCCACAACTCTAAACCCCAATTGAGCTTGCATTTCCAAAGACAAGTAAATTGTACCTTTGAGGCTCCAATCTTTGGGAGTCTTTGAGTTCCCGACAGCCAACAGTTGCCATCCTTTTAACTTAGCAAGCTTCTCAAGCGAATCGGAGGGGTAATCTGACACGGAGACAACGATCCACTTCTCGGATCGGAAATTCGCGTAGGGGGAGGACTTATCTCGGATTGCAGGGATGTTATTCCAGTTGATTTTAGGCAACTCGGATTTAATGGATTGGGTCTGGGCGGACTGGATGCAGAGCAGGGTAGAAGCGTCCCCAGCAGCGTTGCGGAGGTAAAAAAGGCCAGCAACGGTAGCAACGAGGAGGACAATGGTGAGAATTTTGTATAGATTCTCCGAAGCCCACACGGAGAAATCAAGATTCTTGGTCTCCACAAAGCGAGTTCTGGGCAATGATGCTGCTTTATCTCTGCTAAATTTCGACACCCGGGGAGATCCCGGAGGCGAAGAGTTCCGATCTTGAACCAACATTTCAGCCTACTCCCCAAACCAATGAAACTCCCTCCCGTACTGGCCCAACACAACAGCTGTGGCTTTGGTGCTGAAACTTCCGAGTCCCGCTTCCTTCACCTCATCATTGACTTGAGTTGAGCTTAATTCCTCTTCTCAGAGTCAAAAACACAAACACCTGAAGTGCGTGTTTGCGAGAGAGAGAGGTGTAGGGAATTGGAGTTGCCGACAGATGAGACTTAAGTGTGATTTGGTGAAGAAGCCAGCGATGAGAGGTTTTCGTACGCTTGAATCAAACTTCAGCTTGCCCATTTGTGGTGGGGCTTGGGAATTTACACTGTGATCTGGATGCTGATGTAGGAGCAATGTTGTTTTCTTGGTTGTTCACTTGTATTATTTTATTATTATTATATTATTAGTAGGGTTGTTTATGATCTGAAAATTGTTCCTTTTTTAGATCCAAGAATGGACAAATTAACTACAACCATGACTCGCCGCCCATATCAATAATTGAAGGTGTACAAAAATGGAGGAAATAGTCTATAGTTAGGAGAATGGAAGATAGATAAAATTGTATTATTGTGGCAATCTGTAATCATGACTGAATTTGTAATCATTATTATTCCAAAGGCTGAACCCCAACCCTAAGGGCCCACAGCATTTGTAATCATCAATTTATATTATCACGTCATAGACTATATACATGAATGTAAACAAGAATGTTAGCATTTAGTCGGTTTAGCCACTACTATTATGGATGAACAAATTTTGTCCTCATTTATGTCAAATTGTTTTTATTTTAGCCCGTTTATTAATAGTTTGAAAAAAGCTCTATTACGGTTGAAAACAAATGTGCTTATGTGCGTTACATGTTAAAATAACTTGGGGTTCTTCATTCAAAAAACATGGGGTTCTTGAAATTATGACTAGGCACATACTTTTTCAGTTCGAACCGTTAGTAAAATTGCGACGATTTGCTAAAACAGCTATACACTAAGAATTGAACAATTAAAATCACACTTTTTTCCATTGAAAAATATCACAAAGTGAAATTTTTGTTATCATTGTTAAATTCCATAATATTTATACAATACTGTCAATCATTGAGCCAAGATGCATTGGCTTTTGGTGGTTTATTATACATAGGCAAGTTTGAAGGAAAACCTCTCCAATATAGGCAACAAACAAACAAATTCCATAAAGGCAGACTTATTAGCCAAGCAAACAGAATAGACATATGTGGCTCCCCTTCAACACATTCCTACAAAAGGGGCAGTTGGTCTCTCCCTTTCGAGTGGAATGCACATTTGATGTTATTATACGATGATGTTTGACATCAACAACAACCTGGCTCGGGGCCACGGTTGGCACAATGTCACCAAGCGTTATATTGTGTTGTCATGAGAGCACTCGTTTTGCTTGCCTTGATACTAAATTGAAGAATATGTTTCATTTGAAGTATAAAATTTAACTTGATAGTGAAACTACAGGTAATACTCGATGACCACTTTGGAAGAAAGATCTTTGAATATCACAATGATGAACAATCCAATACACCACTATCAAACCCAAAGAACTCAGGCAGGGATGAAATTTATACATTGTTGAAGACCAAACCTACAAATAATTGAAAAGAATGTGTTTAAGTGTGTTACATTTCTTGCATTTTGGTATTATGTATAGTTCGAAAATCCACACTAGGCTTTTGAAGCACCTCCATGGTCCCTTTCGACGTGTTCCACGAGGGAAACTGGATCACGAAAACCTTTACTGCATCTCGGGCAGACGTCAATTGACACATTCATTACACCATTCTTTTCATGGACCTTCTGCACATGCTCCACAAGAGCTGTACCCGTAGAGAATCTTAGGTTGCACATTGGGCATTGCTCGACCTGTTGTTTGCTTACGCTGCTTTGGGGGCCCCCTCCATCTCCGCCAATCTGCAGGGCTTGATTGAATTCGTTGCTTAGTTTTGCTATACCAGAAGTTGCAGCATTGAGGAGACTCGTGGTCCATCTCGAGGATGATGGTGCAGGAGCCTTCTTTGGCTCCTCCTTTCGACTCAAAAACCCCAAAAACTGGAAAGCAGGTTCTGGCTTTTTAGGTCCAGGGCAATTATGGTCAGGTCCAAACCGGTGCTTCAAACAATGATCAATATCACAATCCCGGCATTTAATTGTGTTCGAGAACGTCAGGACCTCTTTGCAGCGGGGCACAGGACATTTCCTCTTTTTTGTGGCTTTTTCATAGTTTGACGGATCACAATCAGTGTTTACATGTGACTGCCAAGTTATATTTGGGTCTTCATCGGGTATTAAGTGGACACCTTTAGCACACAGCGGGCAGATAACGACAGTGACATCATGTTTGTTGCCCTTTGGACACTGATGTCTAGCGTAGCTACGATGCTCTAAGCAGAAAACCTGTCAAATCAAGATATCGAATTAGAAGAGAAGGAAAAAGGGTTAGTAATTGTAATCAAGCCAAGAACACAATTGAAAAGCCCAGTTGACACAAAATAAAAGCTCTTAAGCATACACTTTCCCATCCTAACTCATCAATGATCAAAAGATTAATCTTAGACAACTGAACGCTTCAAACCGAATCGAAATCCCACAATGCAAAAGCCTTAAAAGCAACCTACAGAATCTTCGCCTTGGAATAACATTCATTCTCCTCAACACAATAGTCAATTTTCCAGTTTTCATTTCTATAGTTTTCCATTCTCCAATCTCTGTTTTCATAAAATCAGAGACCTGTACTGTATGAGTAAAGGGACTTTAGTTTTCATTTCTCCCGTAAACACACCCAAGTTTTGCATCTAATTTCAAAGTAGTCTAGCAAAAGAATTTCTAGCAGCCCAGAGCCTATATCCCCAAGAGACAGGAACATCCCTTAAAAGTAAAATACACCTGGTAGGTTTAGAAGCTCTCTTGATGGTGAAATCAAGATAGTACTGCAACTCCAGTACGATTATAACATATAATGACAGCAAACATCGAAAAGATTAACCTTTAACTTCTTATTCACACCTCTTCTTTCTCCAATTTTCACAAAATCCAGAAAACGAATCGAAAACAATAAAATAAATAAAAAAGTGCGCGCATTCATAGAGGGAGAGAGACAAAAGGCACCTTGTGGCAGCAATCGCAGGTGAAGGGCAAGAAATCGATCTGCCGGCAATCGTCGACGGAGCAGTGCTTCCCTAGATTTGGAAATGCCGGTGTCCCCATAATCTATCCGGGGAAGAAATAATTCAATTCTTCTGAAATATATGTCGAATCTAACCACCTGGGATGAGAGAAAAAATCCGTGCAAAATCCAAGTCGTTATATTATCTGAATTCGCACGGATACGAGCCACAATTGGGGATTTCGAATTCCGCCTAGACGCCTTCCAGAAAAAACCAGAGAGACCGGCGGAATCCGGCCACTTCTGAAACTTCAGTCAACTTGTATAAAAAGTCTTCTGTGTATTGGACAACAAACACAACTTTTTAACGTGTTTTTTTAAGGAAAGGGACTCGAAACTCAAAAGAGTTACGGACAAATTTCAATTTTGCGTTAATTTCATATTTAGAAATTTAATAAGACTTTTGACTTCACTACTCAATTTAATTTTAAATAACTTTTTATGTTCAATTTAGTTATCAATTTTAATATTTTTATACAATTTAATTTTTTGTTAAAAATGATATTTATTGACTGTTAAAAATAATATCCTATTGTTCTAATTGTAATTTCTCATAACTACTACGTTTCTGCTATTTCTTTAAGGATTGGGTACTCAAATTCAACTAAAAAAGTTATTAAAAAAACGGTTGGCAAATTTTTATTTATTTATTTATTTTAGGGTTGAAATTGATAATTGAAGACCTTCATTTTTACGTGGAGTTTAATAATGTGAAGAATAATTAATCTTCCCAAATGAAATAAATGATGAGAAATTACTATTATGATCATATTTCTAACCGTCAATTAACAGAATTTTTAACAAATGACTAAATTGTGTAAAACAATTAAAGTGGATGACTAAATTGAGCACAAAAAGCCATTTAGAACTAAATTGAATAAAATCACTTAGTCAATGACTATACTTGGTATGAACTCTTTCTATTAGTAAAGACACACCAAGACTACTCAAAGAAACCACAAGTGAATTATTAATATAATTAGTAATATTATACTTTCAAATGTCAAGTGTTCCTTAGAGAATATTATATTCCTAAAAATTATATCTTACATCTATATAAAGGACTCTAACCCTTCAGTCATATGATCATTATTCATAAGCTAATCCAAGTCAATTAAGATATAAGGGTGGTTTACCAAAGTGGATAAATGAAGAATTTTTCAAGCAAATAGAAAATTGAAAAGGTAAAAAAATTGAAAAACTTAAAACTTATTTACTCTTTTAAATTCTTATTCCATCCCCATTCTTCACCTTTCTTAAAGAATTTGGAGAATTCATAAACCAACTTCTCTAAATGGAGAAATTGAAACATATGAGTGAATAGTACTTGTTGACCTAAATGTCTAAGGATCTTCAAATCTCTAAATGAGCTAGGACCCTTTATATAGGTGTAGGATATGACCCTTTATGAATATAATATTCTTCAAGAGACACTTTACCTTTCAGTAATATAATATTCTCTAAGGGACACTTACTTTTGAAAGTATAATAGAGGTAATTCCAACAATGGTCCTCCGACTATGTTGATTTTCCAAAATTAGTCCTTGACTTTTAATTTGGACACTTTAGGTCCCTTGACTTTCAATTTCTTTCCAATTGAGGTCCTTTCGTCAGAATACAGTTAATTGAACTTTAAATGAAGCGGTAAACTCGTCCTCTCACCTGCCTATGTATTATTCTTCATATTTCTTCCTTGTATACGCGATATATATGAAGATAATCTCAGTCGAAGCCCCTTCATTTAAAGTCCCTTGTATACGCGATATTCCTCGTCATTCCCCATTTGCTGATTGCTCGTGTGTGCGTTCCTCCGTTATTGAGATGTTTAGTATATCAACGAAATACGAAGGGAGACATACGGAAAATAATACATAGGCAGGTGAAAGGACAAGTTTACCCTTTCGTTTAAATTCCAATTAACCATATTCTGACGAAAGGACCTCAATTGGAAAGAAATTGAAAGTCAAAGGACCTATAGTGTCTAAATTAAAAGTCGGGGACTAATTTTGAAAAATCAATATAGTCGGAGGACCATTGCTGGAATTAACTCGAGTATACTATTACATTAATAATTCATTTGTGGTTCCTGAGGGTATTACTTGTATATATTTACCCATCACTTTCATTTTTATTTTTTTTCGTTATTTTGATAATCGAATAACTACTAATTTTTTTTTTTCAATAACTATATTCAAACATGATACTCAACTGATTCAACATCTAACTATGTCACTTTTCATCATTTACCCTTTAAAAAAAATTACAAATTCCCTTTAAGATAATGCTTAAGAAAACAAGGGCATATTATTATAACAATGTCCAAGTGGCTATAGCTGTGGCATAGTTGTAAAGATGAGGTCAAAATAAAGAAACATTCAATGATTTTCAAACTAACATTTTCATTAAAATAAACAACAGTCTTGTTATCTGCTAAACTAACTGACACAACAAACTTATTCATCTCAAAACACAACCACAAAGATGCCTCATTTTGTAGGTTTTGTGATGAGGCCATGCCCAAATGGGAAAAGTGGGTCATAATGTGGATCTCCAACATTCATAGGGAGCTGATCAACAGTCTTGAACCATGTAAAAGGAAGCTTACCACTGAAACCATAATCACCAAACAGAACATCTGCAACCCCTTGGCCTTCTGTTCCAGGAAGCCAAGCAGCTACCAGTGCATCAATCTGGGGGAGATATGGCTGGATCACAACGGGACGACCTGTAATGAGAACGACTACGCATTTGGTATGGGGGCAGACGTTGGCGATGATGCTTGGTCCGGGTTCGGGGATTGTTAGGTTCGAGCTGTCTCCGCTCCCCTCTGCATATGTTTTCTCTCCCACCACGACAATGGCGTGGGAGAACTTGCGGGACTTGACAAATTCAGGGTCGGGATTTTCCTCGAACATGACTTGTGTTTTCGTGTCAACGGTGTTCTTTATAGCCGTGAGGATTGTAGTACTTGTAAAAAGATTCATTTGTTCATTAAACTTTATTTCTTTATATCTGCATAACGTACAATAAATGCCACATTTCGAAAGGCAGGGTGCTGGATTAGGCCTCTGGCCAACAATTTCCCTAACCACCTGGTGTTCGACTTGGCCCTTCAGGCCTCTGCCCGACAGGAATGATCTAAGTATGATGAATTCTTTACCTATTGTGATATTGCCACTAAGCCCTTGCCATTCAATTGTCCATCCACCACACTGATAGCCTATATTGTCTGCATGAGTTCCAGCAACCAATATTCTCGATGCCTTCTTTTGAAGCGGCAAAACTGGCTCATCTGCATTTGCACCATTCTTCAGCAAAACAAGAGATTTCCTCACAGCTTTTCTTGCCAGTTTCCTATGTTTCTGCAAAAAAAAATGCAGTATTTCATATGATTTGGCTTTGTATACCTCTCTAGTTCGTCCAGAAATCGTTACCCGACTTCCTAGATGATGCACCAAGCTATAATCACCCAATGGATCCTCGAAAAGCCCCATCACGAACTTCACCCTAAGAATTCTTTTAACTGCATCATCAATTCGGCTTACTGGAACAAACTTATTCTTCACCAAATACGTTAGGCCATCAATGAATTCCGTGTAGTTGTATGGAACCATAACCTGGCAATTTACACCAAATGTTATCTTTTACCACGAAACATTATTGGAATAAAGTTCTTGGAAAGCAATCAACTAACCATATCAATTCCAGCATTGATAGAAGTTAGAATGGAATATGTGTAGTTTCCATGCACAGTAGGAGTAAGGTTGTCAATAGCCTTAAAGTCCGAGATAACAAACCCCTGGAAAGAGTTCACAAAACAGTTTCAATTCGATTGGTCATTTTGAGCCCCGAAAACATCATAAAAATACTTACTCTGAAACGTAGTGTCTTCTTTAGGAATCCAGTGATCATATCACGATTTGCATGCATTCTCACTCCATTTAAGCTCGAATACGAGGCCATGACAGTCGCCACGCCCCTGATAATAGAATTATAGTAACCCGCCATATGGATGCTGAAAAGGTCATGCGTATCGACCAATGTATTATTCTCATCAATGCCCTTCAATGTGCCACCATCTCCCACATAATGCTTGGCACAAGCCGCAACTTTTTCTCTGCATATGATAAAATTAACAGACCATATCGAGTTTTTCTTTACCTCAACTTTGATTTCTACAAATTTCTAGTCCTAGTATTAGCTAAACCAAGAAATTGATACCTAGCTGTTTATGTAAACTTGCTAATATATAGAGAGTGATAATGATGATCCAAGAAACTTAAGGGAAACAACTACAGTTACTATACCTTCCAGAAACAAAGGGAAAACTGAGTGGGTAATTAGGCGGAGCCTCGCCTTGTAAGCCTGGAATGATCTCAGTCATTGCCCTCACAATCTCGGGATCTTCACTATAACTTTCGTAGCAACGGCCCCATCTTGGATCTCTGCAAACCTGCTCAATTGGGCGGTTATAGCTAAAGTCTAAAGAGAGTGTCAAGAACAAGATCCAGAGTTTTTTTTAGCTGAAATAAATTCGTTTACCGCGATGCAAGGTGCAAAGACATATTGAATCCCGGTAGCCCTTACTTCAAGGGCAGTTGCAGCTCCTATCTCCCTAACCAGCTCAGGATCCCTGATCAACAGTTACATTTAAGAAGAATATATGAATTGGGTTCTTGAAAACCATATGAAAACAGAATTATGAACATCATCAACTTGCCTGGTTGCTCCAAGGCCAACATTGTGAGGAAAAATAGTAGCATTGTAAGCATTGTTGTTACCATGAACTGCATCAATCCCATATATCATTGGTATACCTAGCCGGGTCGATAATGAACCCTTTTGGAAACCATTCACCATGTCCACCCAGGCCTCAGCTGATGCATTTTGCTTTGGAACACTTCCTCCACTACTCAACACACTCCCTACTCCAAACAAATGCCACACACACTCACATTTGTATTCACAACATATTGCATTACTAGGAAGTAGGCCACTCCCTACTCCAAAGAAACATCTTACACACCCACATTTGTAATCAAAACATATTTCATTTAGGACAACCCAACCTGCAAGTTGGTCAGTCTATTGACTTAAGTAACCAAAAGGTTACAAGTTCAACTCTAAGCAGTAGCAGCCTATTGGCTTACTAACTTGGGGGGTGTGGTGAGTGGAAGGAACTCATCCATCCTTAACCAAAGGGTCAAGAATTTGATCCTTGGCTTTGGGTATAGAGCAGCCTTAAATCTCCAGACAAGTTGTCCCACCCAGAGGAAGTGTCTAAAATCCAGTGAAGAAATTAGTCACTGTGTCCGACGGTAGAAACATACACCCAGAAAAAGCCTATTGGCTTACTAACTCTTTTGGTTTGAGTCAGTGAGCAACCTAACCTGGCTTACCTTTTTGTGATTCTTTGCTAGATAGAATCACGAGACTGGAATTACCCAGTGCACACCCTCAGCTAGTAACTGCGGTTTCTCTTGTCACTCAAAAACATATTGCATTTCTAGGAAACATGTATTATGTTCAATCAAACATAAAACCACAAAAAAGGAAGTAATCTCCTGCAAAAATGCAGACCTACCTAAGTAGTATTTCTTCATGACCTGAGCAGAGGCAACCTGGCGCTCAATCTGCACCATTTGGCCAATTTTTTCCTTGAGTGTCATCCTGCTCATTAGGTCCTTGATTCTCCGGCCGACTGGCTGGCGGCGATCTTTGTAGAGCATGTAGTCTGCATTAGCCACCACTATCCAACAACAGAGCAGTGCAACCCCAATCAAGAACCTCGAGCCTTTCCCCATTTTCTCTTCAAACTTCAAACTTCATAAAAAAGATCAAATCTTTCGCATTAGAATTGAAGACCAACCTGAAAATACATAAGCGGAAGCGCAGCATCGAGATTTTAACCGGCAATGTCACAAGATGCACGTTTGTCAGCAGTGTCTTCATATGAAGAGGTAGAAGAGCAATGATTACTTTGAGAGAGAGAGAAGACACAACAAAAATTCTCGTGTGGAAGGCTTTTGGTTATTCATTCGTTTGTTCTTGACATTTGTTGTATACTTTTCAGTGGGGTTCACTTTTATTTTGTTCAATTCGGGTTAAAATGGATTCAGTCCTCTTGCATGAAAGGCTTAATTTGATATTTTGATATATTATACATTTAATTTATAATGAGGTGGGAAGGTAAGAAGGCTAGCTGGTGAGAAGCCGTTGCCCCATATTGAAAAAAAGACCTGGATTTGCATTAGTATATATACATTTCGCTTTTTCAAGAGTTTGAATTGTACAAATTAAAGTTCATCATTTTATCCAGAGTTTGAATTGTACTATTTGTGTGTTTTCAATAATGTTAATAAAAAAGGAGCGAGCCAAATTCAATTCCCAGTGATTTTAAAATTAAATTTGGAATTCAATCTTTTAATTTTATTAAATATATAGAATAGAGAGTTGTGATATATATTTGTTGGTTTTCAAGAGTTATTGACATAGTCCATCATTTTAATCGTTATTGAGAGGTTATTTTGATTAATTACGATTAGAATTGATAAAATATAAGGTCTAATGATTGAATAGTTGTGCCCAAGTAGAAGCCAATGTATAGAGGGGCAGGCATACTGCAGATTGCATTGGAAGTATGTAGTTGTTTGGTGTGGCAGATGGCGTTAGAGCACAATGCATGCATGCATGCAATGTGTGTAGTGCATGTTCCGGCGGTTGATTGTGTGGTGTTCTCGAGCCAAGTGTGAAGTGCAGGTGGTTGAGTTTGAGTAGTTGGACTAGTCAAAGTCAACAAGTGGAGATTTGTGTAAACACGTTCCACAATGCCATTGCATCTGACGGTAAATATGTTGCTGGAATAATTATGTAAAGTAATTTTGTATTGCTAAAGTCTTAATACAAAGTTTCAAATCGTGTCCTTTTACTTGTTACATGAGCTCAACTTTTGTATTGTACAATGGTAACATTTACAATAATGTGAACTAATAGCCGATCATAATAAGTGCAACAACTCATCTTTATAAGTTTCAGGCTTCTCAGTGTGCATGCTGCTCGTAACTGCTCTTTGATGAGACAGGCTCTACGAACTGATTTTGTTGACCAGTCCACCAAGACAAACAGACTGCTTCCGCGGTTGACACCAAACTCGCCGGAGAGAGACCCATTGTTGAATGAGTAGTCCCCCCTCCCCCAATCTGGTCGGAGAAGAAGTGAATGAATGATGAAACAGTGTAAGAGGAACCCAACAGCAAGCACCAACATCCCGCCGGTAGACTGCCAGCAAGTAGAATCCGATGAGCACGACCGTGAACCACCAGGACCTAGTAGACTTCAGATGAGAGACAGTCGTGGAGGATCGTCGGAGAAGAAACCCATAACATGGACACTAAGAAAAAATTCGAAATATGAAGAACAAGTGCAAAAATATGAGGTTCATCAAAGGAAATGATAAAAAGAAAAGTGCCACATAGGAGTCCACGTCACTAGACAACCAGCGGGAGCTGGAGTTTACCGGTTAGCAGGTGAAATTGCACATATTTTACTTGTTCAATGACCTGATTATAACTTTTTGGAATAAAGTTCAAATTGGCCACTGAACGTAACCTAAAAATGTAATTATGTCACCGAACGAAAAAAAAAAGAAGTGCAATTAGATCACTGAACACTTCAAAAACGTGCAATTAGGCCACTGAACACTCCAAATGTATGCAATTTCACTGGATAGCAGGTTACCATCAATTTTAGTAGGTTACCTACTTACGTGGCAGTTGAGTTGACATTTTAAATAAATTTTAATAATAAATTTAAAAAAATTAAATAAAAAAATGACGGGGTTTCATTTTATTATTATTATTATTATTATTTTAAATTTATTATTAAAATTTATTAAAAATGTCAACTCAACTCCCACGTAAGTAAGTAACCTGTTAAAATTGATGGTAACCTGCTATCAGGTGAAATTGCATACATTTGGAGTGTTCAGTGGCTTAATTGTACTTTTTTTTTTTTTCGTTCAGTGGTCTAATTGCATTTTCAGATTACGTTCAGTGGTCAATTTGAACCTTATTCTTAACTTTTTTTATTTGTTCAGTGACTTAATTGTATTTTCATGTTTTGTCTAGTGGCCAATTTGACCCTTACTCCTAATATTTATTACACACTTAAAATAGGGAAAAGTGTCAAATTGGCCCCCTAAGTCGAGTGGATAGTGCAATTGGGTCCCCTAAAAAAAAAAAGAAGCTCCATTCAAGTCCCCTAAACTGGTAACATTGTTCAATTAAGTCCAATATGACTTGTTTATCAGGTTAAATTGATATGGTGTTGACATGTGTCATTTTTATTTTATTTTTTAAAACAAATGTTTTTTATTTATTAAAAATTAAAAATATTATTATCATAAATTAATTAATTAAAATAATAATAATAATAATTTTTTTAAAAAGCCACCGACTGTCCACGCCGGACAGCCGGTGGCTATCTTCCTTCTTCACGCCGGCCATGGCCGACAAAGGAAGACGACTATGGCCGACGAAGGAAGACGGCCATGGCCGACGAAGGAAGACGGCCACGGCTGTCTGTGAAGAAGGAAGACAGCCACCGGCTGTCCGGCGCCAGACAGTTGGTGGCAGTTTTTTTTTTTTTTTTTTTTTAATTTGTAATTATTATTATTATTTTAATTAATTAATTTATTTATAATAAATAATATTTTTAATTTGTAATAAATAAAAGCATTTGTTCTAAAAAATAAAATAAGAATGACACGTGTCAATAACATATCGATTTAACCTGATAAACAAGTCATATTAGACTTAATTGAACAATTTTTACCGATTTAGGAGACTTAAATGAAATTTTTTTCACTTAAGAGATCCAATTGCACTATCTTCTCAACTTAGAGGGCCAATTTGACACTGTTCCCTTATAATAAGAACAATAGAAGGATTGAGACAACCATTACCAAATCAAATTAATTTGGTTGTTAACCAAATCGATTAAATTAGACGGAATAAGTGATTTTTACCGGATACATGCACAATTGCACACCCAAACCATATGGTGGAGTCGTGGAGAATTTAATATCACATCAAAAAAAGAGAATTACTCAACAACAACAATGCGAAGATAATATTTTGATATTTTTGGAGGAGTGTGATTGGCATATTGAGTGAGATATTTATTATTTTTCAGAATGAAATAGTAATATTTTTACAGAAATCAGCGGCTTTAAAAGTTTTTCTATAATGGCATAAAAAAGTATTTTGGTCCCAGGTGACTAAGTTATATATCTAAATTCCTAATACTGCAAAACCCTCTCCGCCTTCTCTTCTTCTCCCTTGAGTTTCAATCTTTTAAGCGCCACCATGAATCCCTCAACGCTCAGGCTTGACTCGTCCGCAATCTACGCGCCGCCGATTCCTCCTCCGTATCGGAGTGGGGGTCAAGGCTGTAGGTTTCTCCCGCTTCAGCTAAGGAAGATGGCGGCCCCTGCTTTTTCTCTCACGGTGTGCTCTGCCAAGCAAACGTCGGCTGTGGTGGAGTCCGGGGAAGCAACCGAGTCGAGACTGAGTCGGATTGAGTCGCTTAGCCAGGTCTCCGGTGTTCTGGGGTGCCAGTGGGGCGATGAAGGTAAAGGCAAGCTCGTTGACGTTTTAGCTAAGCATTTTGACGTCGTCGCTCGTTGTCAGGTATGTATTGGTTGTCTGTGTAATATGAAGCATTTATTGAATATTGTGTAAAGCTCATTACTGGTTGATTGATTGTGTACTTCTATAGTTTTTGAAGTTGATGGCTTAAGTTAAATTTGTGAACCTGTTACTTGTTTATATAAACCCTGTACGGTGGAATTAATATATTGTTTTGGTTGTTTAAATTCAAATTGGAAGTTAAAATGCAGAAAATTTGTTGCTTTAGCTGACATCAATATCTAGTTGTCAAGCAATTAGTTGTTCTGAAATTCTGCCTAGGCCTTACCAACCTCGGCTTTCGATTTCCTCAATCGAAGAAACAAAGCATTCTCTACTATATATATATATATTCTTAATACTAGGATTTACTTGCTTTCAGGGCGGTGCTAATGCTGGGCACACCATCTACAATTCAGAGGGGAAGAAGTTTGCACTTCACCTTGTTCCCTCTGGGATTCTTAACGAGGAGACTATTTGTGTCATTGGTAATGGAGTAGTGGTGCACCTGCCAGGACTTTTTAAGGAAATTGATGGCCTTGAAGCGAATGGAGTCTCATGCAAAGGAAGGATCTTGGTGTCTGATCGGGCTCATCTTTTATTTGATTTTCATCAAGAAGTGGATGGGCTCCGCGAGGCTGAACTGGCTAAATCGTTTATTGGCACCACAAGGAGAGGAATTGGGCCTTGTTATTCAAGTAAGGTGATTAGAAATGGCATCAGAGTAGGTGACCTGAGGCACATGGATACTTTCCCTCAAAAGCTTGATCTTTTACTATCAGATGCAGCTTCGAGATTTCCTGATTTTAACTATGGTCCTGACATGCTCAGGGATGAAGTTGAACGATACAAAAAATTTGCTGAGAGGTTGGAACCTTTCATAACTGATACAGTTGATTTCATGAGTGAAACTATTTCTCAGAGCAAGAAGATTTTAGTGGAAGGTGGTCAGGCTACTATGTTGGACATTGATTTTGGAACATATCCCTTTGTGACTTCCTCAAGTCCTTCTGCTGGTGGAATCTGCACAGGTTTAGGCATTGCTCCTAGGGTTGTTGGTGACCTTATCGGAGTGGTAAGTGAACTTTACTAATGCTATCATTCATTTAAATGAAAGAATATACCATTCTCATCATGTTCAAACATGCTAGATACTCCAAGCTATTCATTTTATGATGCTTAAAGCATATTGATGTCCTTTATAATGCTATACTATGTATGACTTAAGATTTTTTGGTAAGCGTTTATAACTTGTGATACCCTTGCGAGGGAGCTAGCTTTATGAATCAATAGTATGCCACTTTGAGTCATGACAACTGTTGTTCTTTGTTATCTATCAAGTGGTCGTGGATTTTGATGAATTGACTTCTTCAGGTTAAAGCATACACCACAAGGGTTGGTTCAGGTCCTTTCCCAACAGAAATCTTGGGTAAAGGTGGTGACTTGCTTCGGTTTGCTGGGCAAGAGTTTGGAACAACAACTGGTCGCCCTCGTCGCTGTGGCTGGCTTGACATAGTTGCTTTGAAATACTGCTGCCAGATAAATGGATTTTCCTCTCTGAACCTCACTAAACTTGATGTATTATCAGAACTTCCAGAAATTGAGATTGGTGTTTCTTACAAACAACTTGATGGTTCACCAATCAGATCATTCCCTGCAGATCTTAGAATCCTTGATCAAGTTAAGGCAAGTGTCTTCTCTTTCTTTGTTTCTTTTCTTCTCATGTTTTTATTTTTATTTTTATTTTTTTAATCCTTGTCTTGTATTTGCCTGAACTTTGGTATTCCAAAGTGAATGCCCTTTCATCATTATTCTAAACAAATGATCTGAGTTTTCCATGTACCCACTCTCTACATAATTCCAGATTAAGGGGTTTCTGTTGTGTTATCAGTTTTTCTTCGTTTCTGGTTTAATTTGTACACTAAGTAGCTATAATTTTGTGCGCTATAGGTGGAATACGAAGTTTTGCCTGGTTGGAAGTCTGACATTTCCTCTGTCCGAAAGTATTCTGAACTTCCTTCAGCTGCACGACAATATGTAGAAAGGATAGAGGAGCTTGTTGGTGTACCTGTCCATTACATTGGAGTTGGACCCGGACGCAATGCCCTGATATACAAGTGATTTTAAGCTCAAACTTTTTATCACCAAAGTTGATTCTAATATCATGGAGGACAGGTTGTGGCATCCTTTAAGCCGGTCAGCCAAACTTTTATTCATCTTGGGAATATCAATTTGACACCACAATGTTGTACTATCAGTCATGCGGTCTTCATGCATATTCAGAGACCGATCATTACTTATGCTCTTATGAGTTTCCTTTCATTTTCTTTGTAAGTTATTGTTATCTTTCAAGCTAAACTTTAGATGGTATTGGCGTATTGCTGCTTAAACGCCTCCAATGCTTTACTTATTAAATAAAGGAGATTTCTGAGCTGATTCAACAAATGAGTATTTCTGATTAACAATTTTAGGACTTCTATCTTATCAGCAAATGATTCAATTTTCTTTACCTTTGAGCTATGTTCAAGTGTAGCATTTGTTGTTTCAGTGTAATATTTAATTGTCACTAGCTCATATATGACATTAACTCAATTAAAAAAGAAGAAGAAAAGATTGCCTGCAAATTGGTAGTTTGCTACCATGAGGCATTTTATGTCATCTTGATCTGTACTGCTGTTTTTGCTTTAACTCAATCCACTATTTATAAACGTGCTCAAAATTATGTTCATGAAAATCAAGATTCATCCACATTTAGATAAGTTCAAATAGCAATGTCAACTAAGAAAATATGAAACTGTACACGTAATGGTCAAGAAGTTTCAATGTAACAAAAAATTGTGGTTCAGAGACGCACCGCCAACAAAGATGGTTTGAAATGGTACACCTAATGGTCAAGTTGTTCATGTCGCTTTTGCGTTTCCTTTGCAAATGCTGTTCCATTTATCTTTGAGGTCTACAGTACTACCTTAAATGGAAAACATAATAGCCTCCAAATTCCAAAATATTCTTCCAGGAAATACTTTGATCGTGAGTGCTGAGTATTTCTGGCTTTCTGCAGACCCTCCTGCGTCATAAATTCATTGCACTAAAGTACCAGGGTAAGGGATGTCCAACTTTATCTCTGTTTTCAGGAAGGTTCCCAACACTACAATTCATGCCCCAATGGTCGATAAGGAAGAGCTTAGCCACTATACAAAATACAAATCTCAACCTTTGAACGAAAGATGATATTAGAGAGGAATATTTTACCTTCAATGTTTCCTCCTCGTCTTCTGTACAATGTAGCTTCTTTCGCCTTGATTAGGGGTGTAAAATAAAGAGGCTGACTAGCTTGCTGGAGGTCGCCCAGTGTCAGTTCACATAACTAAACCAATCTTGAACATATTTAGAAAGTAAGAAGAAAGGATATGGGAGAGAAAACAGGAGGGAAGAGAAAATCAAATACTAAAGATGGAAAAAAAGGAAGAGCTCTAGACACCATATAAAGAACCTGATGATTTAAATAAAGGGAAAAAAAAAAGCAATTAGTACGAATGAATCATACTATCAGTCTGGTTTTCTGAACTGCATAAGAATATTTGGAAGCTGACCTTGTTCGAAGAACTTTTGCTGATTGTCACATCATTTTCAGATGATTCATCATCTTGCTGTGGCCGGTTTTGTCTCAACTTGCCTGATCTTGGGGATAAGTGTTTAGGTGATTGTTTGATTCCCAATCCAAAAAAGGACTTCAGATCATTCCTTGCATGTGGCACCTTCTTCTTAACTTCCAGGTACTTAGAAATTGCCTGAGAATATGCGCAAAAAGGGCAGTAAAATCCTCCTGCCTTATCTAGGATGGGAACAGAGCCCAAACAGCTATCATGGACCATTACTGGACAGGTTTCAGAACTACAGACCAACAGTTTGCCATCTTTATTACACTTCACACAAAGATTTAGCTCTTTAGAGTCAGCAGTTGCAAATGAATCTGGACTATTTGTGCATTGTGAGCTCAAGAAAGCACTCTTCTTTTTAGCTATTTCAATCTTCTCTTCGTGATAACCATCACTATCACTACAGGACTCTGCTTCAGGATTATGCTCAATGTTATCTCTGACTTCATTAGTGGGTCCACCATTTGATGAATCCTGTGAAAGATAATGCTGCAACTTTACTTCAGCTTCATTGGAAAGAGAGTCCAGTTGTATTAAATGTTGCGTAAATCCATTTTCATTTCTTAATACATCATGAGCAGTCTCTTCGCTGGCTGCACTGACACAAATAATTTGAAAACTGTTGGTATCCTCCTTAGCATTTGTTCCATGAGGGACTTCGGTGTCACTATGATGAAGTTGCACAGCATGCCTATTGTCACAGCTCTTTCTGAGGTTTTTTAGAGCAGTATGCATGTTGTTATCATCCTTTGGAGGTTCGATTGCTAGTAAGTCCCCAGCTGTTGATTCCTTTTCAAAACTGTACCCTTCTTTTTCAATGTCTTGTGCAATATGCTCACCAATTTTATCAACAAGACAAATTACATCCTGTTTGTGTTTCTTGGTGCCCTCAGTACAAGGATAACAAGCATTCTCAGCCATAGTTTGCTCAACAGTGCACTTCCCTCCCTGAATATTAGCTGAAGAAGCAGGCTTGCTCCTCTTGGCAGGTAGAAGGTTCTTAGCAGGTAAAATTTTGCACTGACTGTGCCCATTACCTTGGCTGGAAGAGACCAAGTTTTCATTTGGTGTAGGAGGAATTATAGCACCCTCTTCATGTGTCTCTTTAGTGTCAATACAAATATCATTTGCATATTGATTCCCAATTGACAAGTTTTCAATTGGTGCAAGAGGTTTCCTAGCACTATTTTCTTGTATCTCTCTATCTGCAGAGATAATCTTTTCAGATTGATTCCCGGATGGCATTCCACTTCTTTCCTTTAATGGTGCAAAACAAGGATGACTGCCTTGAACAAACTTTTCCTTAAGCTGCTTGTAATGAAACAAAGTGCCAGCCATCTTTTTAAAAAAACACAAATATCTCAATTGAAGATACAAACCAGATAAACTAACCTTACCTGTAGCGAAGTATATTCTGGCAAGCGAGACCTTTTATGCATGACAAATGATTGAACAATCCATTCCAGCATCTCAGGTCCACCCATTTTCAACTCCGATATGGTTATCTGATTGTATTATCACCATTAGTTTACTTAGCACAATGCAAAAGTATAAAAGCTCATCTCCAAAGCTCAAATAACAATATGTGATGTATATATCACCTTTTGACAGAATGATGAAAGACGAGTTAATTCAGATATCATTACAAGAATCCATGTGAGGAAATGGCAAACAAGCAAAATTTCCAGTTTCCAGGATAAAAAATTGTAAATGAAATTACAAGTCAAAACTTGGCTAAGCAATAGTCAACAAACTCTATCAAAAATACACATGAAATGAACACCATCATGAACAAAACAAGTTCACCTGCAATTGCTATACTAGGAGCCCAATTCACATATCTATAGGAGACCTAATCAACATTTAGTTCAAAGGAGATCAACATTAGGATACAAAATATTTAGTTCGAACTTCATGAATGTTCAGCTCAAAGTTCAAACTCTATTAAAAAAAAAAGACTCACAGGCTCAGAGCTAATGATATAATGTGCAGCTTAGCAGAATCGTGACAATGAATGCATTTCTTACAAGCAAACTAACCAGAAATCATGAACATAAATAAGAAGGCTTAGCAATTAGCAGAACCTTAACAACGATCACATTTCCTTACGCATTGCAAGTTTTCAATCGTAAAGCAGCCATTTCTAAGCAAAAAAAAAAAAAATGTCATCGAGCAGAACTGATCACCAGAACCTTCATTCCATCATTCCTTACATAGACTCACTCTTACGATCTCAAAACTAAAATTCGGCATGAAATCGATTTAGACGATGAACTACGAGAGGATTGTAGGATAGGAATTTACCAGATAAAGTATTTCGTGACATCATACTAGCTACATAGCGATTGATTCACCTTTGATTTTGTTTTGCTCCCTTTTTACGGTCATCAGATTCTAATGAACAGGATAAACAAAACTGGTTGGGGCGAAATCGATATATATACATGATAAAAATAAACGTATACTACAGAAAACTGAAAAGGATATTATGGAGGGAAATTGAGGGTTGAAGTGTGAACTTTCAAAAATACTCCGTTATATAATTTTTTTTTTTAAAAAATAAATGATACCAAAACGAGAGATTAAATTCATAACAATTTGCCCAGGGACTAAATTCTTTAATATTAAAAATAATACAGAATTGTTGAGGGTCAAAAGTCTTGATTTTTTTCAAATAATTTTAAAAAAATATGAAATCGAATTGATTTATAAATATTTACAACATATGTCATGTGTTACTATAAAGTAACTTTAAAAATCATTTTTTTTTTCTAAAAGGTTGAATCCCCAACTCTAAAGGCTCTTACCCCTACACTCAGACCCGACAGAGCATTTGGGAGGATGTAAATTACGATTTACATACCTTTGAATCTTCTAAATGGACTAACTTGTTATATAATATGTTGAACTAACGGTATTCATATATTGTATTATTCAAATTTACACTTTATATGTGTTCTTAAGATATTTGCATACCATATGTTTTGAGAGTTGTTTTCATATCAAATTGTAATAATATCTCGAATAGATAAAATATATTTTGTAATTTAATAAAACTAAACTCATCATTTCAAAATTGTTAGAGTCACAAAATGTAACTATTTTTAATATCATATTTACTATTGAAGAATTTTTCAATCCCACATTTTCATAAACATTGTTTCGATGGAGAAACAACAAACAAAGAAATTAGCAAGTTCGTGACCAAGTTACTGTAATATGTACTACGTATCTTTTAACCAACCTAAAGGGGTAACTCAAATGACAAATAAATTTCTTTGTGGAAACAATTTTCGAGATAACCTGAATTTGATTTTCACAAGTGACAATTCCTCTTGGACCAGTGCCTCTCGGAGCGTTTCGAGATTCCTCATGATTTACACACAAATAAAATATGCATTGGATTTCTATGACATGATGAAAGTACAAAAGCATCAGAGTCTTAGGTAAGTGAATAAAGATGGAACAAGATCTACGACAGCCCAGCCGAGGCCGGTGTACTGAAGGAGTCGAATGCCTGTATCCACATCGAACGAGTCCTGTTGGGAGAAAAAGAACAATTTTTGCAGATAACCCGAGGCAGGCTTTGTTTCATCCGACTTCTTGGTGATGGCAGAGCTGCTTAGCCCCGGGACATAGCTCGTTGATCTTACCGGGAGGCTCAGGGCGTTGGCGAGCATGGGTAGCATCCATTTCGCGAGAGCCTTGCTGCAGAACTTCACTAGGAGTATTGTTGGTATTCCCACTAGCATTCTACTGACAAATGCAGGGATCGAGAGCTCAGTAAAGACCTTTGGAACATCTTCATGGTGAAACTGATGGTAAGTTTGCTGGATTCCAGATACCTGGCAAAGAATTTTCGTAGATTCGAACACTATTAATAAGGTGCTCGTAAAACTCAAGAAAGCGGGAAAGTAAAGCTCTTCACTTTGAAACAATTGAAGAGCACATACTTACAATTCCCAAAGCAACACCGTTGAAGGCTGTATGATATTCGAAACTTGGAGTAGGCTGCTCCGGGGTTGGATAGGCAAAGAGCAACAAGAAGGTTAGTGCGCTCCAAAAGGATGTAACTGCAAAAAGGCAAAACTTCTTAATAATGTAAAGGAATCATCAAAATTCATACGTAGCAATACGAAAAGCATATTAGGAAGGAATGAACTTAAAATTAGTGGATGATGAATATTGAATAGGATCCATACCATTTTGTCCTGAAACTATGAAATCGTCTAAGTAATTGTGAACAGAGAGCCAAAATGCCAGGATTGCCAGTCCAAAAGCTAGACCTCCAATAATGTCAATCAAGCTGTGCATCCCAAGGTATATTCTCCCTAAAAATGAAACAAATTTCAGCTCGAACTCTAAAGAATTGTAGCAAGCAAGAATCATATATTCATATCAAAGACACGAGACTTACCTAAGCCAATCAGGCCCACAAGTAAGCAAACAAGGGCAATTCCTGCTATCTCCGTGGAAAGATCTTCGTTCTTGGTATGGGATAAGACATAGTGCAAAAGGTACCTGAGTTTCCAAAGAAAGAATAGGAATACATTAAACGACGCCCATAGCAAAACTAAGGGATGGCACTATATATTCCATTAAGTCCACACAGAAATGGCATTGTCTAAGAAGTTTATAGGACCAGGGTCAAGAAGGTAAGCACTATGCCACAGGATTCATTTACCAAGAATATATGAACATCTAGCAAATCCTACGATCTTTTTGGTACACCAACGAAGACAGATAAATGAGCAAAATATGAAGGAATTTGGTAGCTCAATACCCGGACAAGCAGATAGTATTAAGAGTGTGCGAAGAAGGCATTCCATATTCCAATGCATTTTCTTTCTCATCTTCCGTGGCAGTTATTCTCCTAACAGGCGGTGAAGTAGGTCTAGGGGCCGACACCACATCCTGCAAAGAACAATAATGTATTCAATCATAAAACATTAGCATAACAGTAAATGAAGTTATACCCCCAAAAAGATGATCATGTATGTGAGTGAAGCTTTTTTGGTCGAGGTGTCCTGAACAGACCCTAACTGTAAGAGGCACCTTTAAGCCCGTACCATACTCAAACTAATCTCGTTCGCACCAGACCGGCCCAATTAAGGGCCAAAGTGCTTGCCAAATTGATTTGGTTCGAACTTCCAATCTCTCTCAAGTAATACCCCAAAGAAGATGATCATGTGAGTGAAGCTTTTTTGGTCGAGGTGTCCTGAACATGCCCTAACTGTAAGAGGCACCTTGAAGCCCGTATCATATTCAAACTAATCTCGTTCGCACCAGGCCGGCCCAATTAAGGGGCAAAGTGCTGGCCAAATTGATTTGGTTCAAACTCCCGATCGGGAATGCACAGCCACTCACGCCAACCAAGCTGGTTTCATGTGAGTGAAGTTGAAAGTGAAGAAAGAAAGTACCTTTATACAGTTGCCCATATAATCACAGAAAGCCATCAAAAGGGTCATCTGCCGAGCCAATTTAGAATGCCCACTCTGCAATACAAAAAACAACAAAAAAGTTGAACCAATCAAACTCTTAAACTGTTAGATAATAGTTCTACTTGTATTCTCTTCCCCAGAGGGAGGGATAGATAGCGTACCCAGAAGAGAAAGGGAAGAAACGCGGTGTAGAAAGGCACAGAAACGCTACAAGACAACCCAGAAAAGAAGCCATCCAAATACCCATGCTGGTATTTCTACAACACCAAAAACAAAAAGGAAGATCATCAAAACCATAATTCAAATAATATAACCAGAAGATAATGTCCAACAGAATTGATATGGGATTTCCACGCATATACATGAACAAAATACTAGGAGCAAAAACCTGGATCTGCAAAGAAATGGGGGTGCCGGAGACCACTTGGCGAGAAACCCAGGGTTGAGTGAGAGATCTAATCTTCTGGGTCACATTAAAAATTGAAGAAATCACAACCCACGAAGCTAATCCTCCCAGAAACAGCCCTTGCCATTGCCACCCAGCAACACTCTCCATTACCAACGACTGAAAATTTCTTCTTCTCTCAAGAATTCAAAATTGACAAGTTGACCCGGGAGGAGAAGACCTTAAAGATTCTATTGGGCTTCTCCGAATACTGTTAGACCAACATAATTGAAGTGAAACCAAATTCAAAAGTGGGAGCTGGACTCCATCAGAAGAAGAAGGGTAGCCGGCGATCCTCTCTTCTTATTCATCATTTTCCTTTTATTTTAATCAAGATTTTTTCCGGGATGGGTTGTTGTTTTATGTGGACCCTCATCCTCGTAAGATTTGGTTGGCGGAGAAAAGTCCGTTTACACAGTTTGGAATCTTCATAGGTTCCGACCTCATAACGTCTTTTGGTTTGTCAAAGTTTGACCACGTTACTCACGCCAGCAAGATGCAAGAACATTACAGTGAAGATTAAAGAAGACTCCTTTATACAATTTTACGAAATCTATAAACCAAACTTTATAGTAATTTCCGTCCATCAAAATCTCTTATTTAATGCAATGCATAAAGCGTGGTCCTAGGAATAGTATTATCCTGTAATATTCTTTTAATTAAGACTTTTTTATAGACTTAAAAGATAGATTTTAAATGACTTTCACCGAATTTGTCTTTATTTTCTTATAATCAAAATTATTAAAACTCTAAATTCAATACACTCTTATAAGCATTTCGCAACTTCCAACGTTATTTATAATTTTCTTACAAAAATTTTTATTATATAAATATAATTTTCTTACAAAATATTTTTTTTTAAATGGATAAAAATCAACCTATTGGAATCATAAATCTATAGGGAATTGATCCCAATTGCAACAATCTCATTTTCAATACGGAGTAATGAATTAGTTGCCATATGGTTGTAGCGGAATATTGGGGTTTTTTTTTTCGAAAGCATAAAGAAGTCTTCGTTTATTTATCGTCGCCCGGAATAATTTTTTGACAACTGTAATAGCGATATAAGAGAGCGTCCCACCAATGCAATCACACTTAAACATCATTCAACTCTATTTCCATCTACTAATGTTGTTGTAACCAACAACAAAATCTAGTTGTTGTTCACAACAATATATATTATAAAATTTTTATATGATTTTTTTATAGATGTGTGAAAATAAAAAAATACAAATAAAAATATATATGAATACTTATGAAAGTTTTGAAACGCCACAAAATTTGACATGAATAGATGAAAAGTTTGTTTGGTTCAAACAGAAAAAAAAAATTAGAGAAAGTTAAAAAGTTTTGGATTGAATAATAGAATTTAAACTATTTATATTTGAAAATGAAAAACCTACAAAAATCATATTCTGATAGAGTCAACATTAATAAGTTGTTGAATACCAATAAACTTTGAAAGACTTTTTAAAACTGTGGGTCGAATACCGATAGACTTTTAAAAATAGATTGAATAGCACCAAACTTTTAAAGTTATTAAAAGTCTTTAAAAATTTATAAAAAGACTTGATTGAATACATCCCCTCAAATTTTACTTACGTATCATTAAATTTGTAAGTTTTTGTATTATTTCATTTATATTTTTGTAATTGCGATTCACTTTTAAAAGTGGATCTCACTTTCACATCTTTACCATTTTAACTTACTTTTAATAAAAATAATAATAAAATACTAATTTAAAAAAACAAAAAAACAAGTACAACTTGTTTGCGAGCTTTCATTACTTGAAAGCTTGCAGTGCACGATGGACAAACAAAACATTTTAAATACAAATTTCAATATCAACTTGCAAGAGCGAAATTGGTAAGAGATGGAGACAGTCTAATTTACATTATTTATTTATTATTATGACCAGGGAAATGGTAATTTTAATTGTTTAGTTACGCAATTCAATATGGTAGTCTTAAACATGCTTATTAACTCTAAATTATAATTCTCTATTTTTTTTATTTATTTTTTTTTGAAAAAACCATAATTCTCTAAATTATAATTCTCTATTATTCACTTCCGAATTAAAAATAAAATAATTTATATTCATGGATCTCAGTAAATTAGTTGATCCCATCATGAGTTAATAAATACCTTTAACTATGTAATAAAAAATGACAAGTTAGCTAGGGTGTAATAAATAGTGGTAATTGGGGGCTTTTAACATGGTCATTTTTAAAAATTATGCATGTATTTTAATACATACCTAAATAACACATGCAACATTTATTAAATACGGAGTAAATATTATTGTAATACCTACCCCATGCAATATTAATTAAATACGGAGTAAATATTATTGTAATACTATCTACAGAATGCAGTGAACACTATATTATCATTGTATTTACAACCACTATTATTTTCTCAATTTCATTTTACTTTCAAAAAATAATATAGTAATAATAACATTTAAAATTATTATTTAAACATTTGATGGAAGATTAAAAGTGGCACTGCATAAGTGAGGCTAATTAAATTTTAACAAATTTTGTTATTAACTAAAAATGGACAACCCTTTAAAGAATATGACCAAAAATAAAATTAACTCTAAAAAATTAAGAGTTAAAATAATTAAAGGGCTAACAACCTAGTAGAAAAATGCATAGAGCCGAAGACAAGGCAATGGGATTTGGCATTTGTGCATGCACCACGTGAGCAGAATAAGGTGTCTGATATACTGGCTAAGCAAGCCTACGAGCATGATCAAATTATTAGATGGTTCGCCCACCCCCTAAGCAATCCATAAAGCCTTAAGAGCAGATGAGCTAGGCCTGTTGGACAGCATGATCGAGCACCGTGAGGATTAGCTATTAATCCTGGATGTACTCCCCTTCCTATTGGAAAAAAAAAAAAATTAAAGGGCTAAATCTAATACACAATATATATAATGTTCAACAATTATAGATGCATTTGCTCGGCACATTGACGTCCATTATGACAATTGTATTTAACGAAACGACACGTGTCTATTTTTTATTTTTTAAAAAATATGATTGACTCTATTACAAGGAACGTGTTAATTTAGAAAGTGCAAAGTAACAAAATACATGTTTTTTATTTGGGGGACAACAAAGTACATGTTATAATATGGACCATGGCTCTCAGTGTAATTTGTCGGACACTTCTCAACACAATCTTTTGATTATTTATAAATTCTTTCGAGAATGTTGAACCCCAATCCTAAGGGTCTCCTACACCCCGACCCGACAGACCATATAGGAGAATGTAAATCATGGTAACTCAGTTGAACATGAATCACAGATGCTAAACATTTGCTTTCATTGCGCGTTTAAATGGCTCAAACCTAGTCCATCACCAATTCACCATTTTATCCGGATGAAAATAAGTTAGCCCCTTCATATAAGCCTATATAACCTGGCATAGTTAGAGCATGCATGTCATGTTTAGTAACATCTATTATATAGTAGACCATTGTCCATACAATGTGTTATATAGACAATGATCAAATATGATTATCAAATGAAATTGTAGTAGAGTTAAAACGATACTTTAATTTTGTTAAAATGAAACAAAAATAATAGTAGAGTTCGTGCAGTAATGTATATTATCAAATAAAATTGTAGCAAAATTTAAATAGTACTTTAGTGTTGCTATAATGAAATTAGTGTATGTGTAAAATGAAACTAAAAAACATAACGCATGCGATAATATATATTGTCAAATAAACATGAAGTGTAATCAAATGTACACTTCAATGTTACTATAACTAAACTAGTGTGTGTAAACAAAAAAATAAAAATAAAAAATAGAACTCATGCAATAACATATATTGTCAAATGAAACTGTAGTAAAATTAAAATGATACTTTAATGTTGCTATAAAAAAACTAGTGTGCATGAGAAATGAAACTAAAAATCATAACAATATTGTTAAATGACATTGTAGTGTAATTAAAATGATATGAAGTTTCAGGACTATATGGTATAATGGTACTGAGGTTGGACTTTCATTTGGAAGGTTGTGAGTTCGGGGCTTAGTGAAGGCGTTATTGGCAAAAAAGTGATATGAAGTTGTTTTGCTTTATGATCCATGTTGCTACATGGACCATGGTCCACAGTAAAAATTTGTCGTTCAGTAAAAATGCCAAGCTTAGGACTATTTTAAACCCTATCAAACTAAATAGGGCAAGACCTATGTACAGAGTATGGCCTTTAACCCTACATGTCTGACTTGTTTATATATATATATATATATATATATATATATATATACACACACACACACATAACAAATCAGCTGAGGAGCTCCCAGGTAAAAAAAAAAAAAGGTTAAATCTTAGCAATTGATACAATCCAAGATCAATTGTTCATAATGAAGGGAAATAAAAATTAAAAAAAAAAAAAGTGATGCCATTTTGATAATTTGTTGTGTTTTTTTACATTATGTTCAAATTATTGAAAGCACAATAATATCCACTCGAAGTCACAATAATATTCACTCGAATTCACAATAATATTAACTCGAAGGCAGAATAATGTTCACTCTAAATAAAAATAATGTGCACTTGAAGGCAAAGTAATGTGCACTCAAAGACATAATAATGTGCAATCGAAGGCACAACAATGTGCACTGAAAGACATAAAAATATGCACTCCAATGCACAACATTTAGTGGATTCCATAACATCTTGTATCACATTTCATTCGCAAAATAATATAATAAATATGTTATATGTGGATTTGTTTCATTAACCATGAATATGCACATGATGACACAACATTAAACACTGGAAGACACAAAATTGTGAACTGAAAGACATAACATACAATATTTACTATAATTGTGTTTTTGCATTATATTCAAACATTGAAAGCACAACAATATGCACTCAAAGACACAATAATATGTACTCGAAGGTACAAAAATGTGTACTTAAAAGTCAAAAATTTGAATAAGATTCTTTGCAAAAATAGAAATTGATTGTCCCAGACAATATGATATGTTGATTCATACTAATTTAGGGCGAAAAAAGTTTATACTTTTTTTTTAGACATCAACAACTCAAATCTTACCTTACTTTTTTTACTTGAGAGGGTTCATGTGAGAACACTTTTTCTTGTAAAACGGACGAACACATCTACACCCTCAATATTTATAAACCAAATGCTATGATCTTATTATTACTGAACTTTTAAGTTTGCAATAATTATAAAATGAGCTCACTTTTAAATTTTTAAATAATTATAAAATTGACAATTTTTTTAAAATTTTTTACTAAAACCCTTAACAATTGATAAATTATGATAGATGAATGAGATCAATCATCATTTTTTACAAGAAATTCAGGGTCCGTTTACTAACAGAAAATTATTTTATGTTTTCTGTTTTCTAATTTTTTAGTTTTCGTTCTCTGTTTTCCATTCTCAGTTTACTGTTTAGAAAACTTGTTTACTAACAAAAAATTGTTCTCTGTTTTCTAATTTTTCAGTTTTCACCTAAAATTTAGTTTAGATAATATTAATAATTTTTTAGCTAATATTTAAAATATTTTGTTTGGATATATTCATTTGAATGACATGTATATGAATATATAACTTTTACTTTGAATTATAATATATGTGAGATTTCAATATCCGATATCTAGACCGAACTTGTATTATGATGTAACATAATTAAAAATATTCGAACTAATAATCTATTGAGTTCATCAAAATCTAAAACATTATATAGAGTTTAATTCTTAATTTTGATAATGTAAATAATGTTTAACTTTAACAGGGCGTTTGGTTGGAGGGATTTTAAATTCCCTTCCCACTTAATTCCCACCTAATTCCAAAGACCATTAAATTCCGTAGTTTGGTTGGAGGGAATTGCAATTCCATGGAATTGCAATTCCCCCATTTTCATGGAATTAAAATCCCATGTCCCCCCTGGTATTTTAATTCCTGGGAAAAAAAGATAGTGATGAGTCAAAATTACCCCTTCATTTTTTAACCTAAAATTAATGTCTAACAACAATAATGGACTTTTTTGACTTTATACTACTTATTCCCTTTCAATTCCCATGTATACCAAACATTGAAAATGAAATTACCAGTAATTTTATTCCTGTCAACCAAACACTAGAATTTAAATTCTCACTTTATTCCCAGTAATTCAACTCCCATGAAATTACAATTCCTTTCCCACATAATTCCCTCCCTCCAACCAAACGCCCTGTAAAGTGTAAGCAAATAAATTATGTTTAAATAAGTAAAGTAAGTAGAAAATATAGAATATAATGATAAGTAAAATAAGATGATAATGAATGTAATCATAGTTGTTGGTTTTTGGATTTTTGGGCCCAGGGAGGTCCAACACAACCATGGTTGGTGGATTCACCTTTCAAAAATATAAGGGAATAAGAACTCTTTGTGAATGTGGGTCTCTATTCTCTTGGTATGAATTCGCCCCTTTTACAATTTCTGAGGAGCCCTTTTATAGTGGGTCTCCCTCGGATTTGACTTAAAACATACATTTAAGGCCATAATTGGCCCATTAACTATATTTTATCTCTAAAGGCCGTTGGGATGCCGTTACTGGGCCTCCCAACGACTCTTTGACTGGGCTCTTAAACATCTTCTTAAATACTCCAACGGTCTCTTGGCCCTCGCACCGACAGAGCACTCGCGCCGACCTCAGGATCGGGCCGACTTCCCTGTCTCGGTCCATGCCTCTCTTGGGCCCTCCTTCTTTTGGGCTCGGCCCTTCTTTCCTTTCGGGCCCCTCTTTATTTTTGGGCTTCTTCTCTTCTTCCCAGACTTTAGGCCCGGGGTCCACACCCCATCAATAGTAATGTGGTTATAGTGACATATATAACTAAATAGATGATAGATGATTTTGTTTTCCATTTCGAAAACAGTTTTTAAGTATGTTTCAGTTTTCCAGAAATTACTAGAAATTATTTTCAATTTTCAAAATGAAAAACTATGTTAGTAAACATGTTTTTTGTTTTCCATTTTTCAAATATTTTCAGTTAGTAAACGGCCCCTTATATTCTCATTTGATATTGTCTATATAATCATATATATATATATATATATATATATATATATATATCCAATATTAGATTATTATATTACAATTTATACCTAATGTATTTTTATATTTACAATACAACCCAAGTATATATATCAATTTCCAAAATCCCCAATTTGGCATCTCATTTATCTCTTGTTCTCCTGCGGCTGGACTCTGGGATTTGCAACGAGCCGACGATTCCTTCGACACTTCGACCGGCGACGTGCGGCAGCGACAAAAACTTCCGTCGAGGCGGCGACCGACCGACAGTGATAGGTATCTTCCAGTCTAGCAGTGGTATAGTTACGCTTGTAGCAGGTTGCGAGCCGGAGGGCTGCTGCTGCTGCTACGGACTACGGCGGAGGCTGCTGGTGCTGATACGGGCTGCGGCCTGTAGCAGCGGCGGCGGCTGTTTCGGATTGTGGTGGCAGCTGCTGCTGCGGACTGCATTTTCTGCAATTCCCTCAACATGCATAAGATTGATTAATAGCCTTTTTCTCACAGATTATGGCTTTATCTAACACCACTATTGAGATTAGTTCCCGTCCTTGAATATATTGGGTGCTGGGTGGTGCCCTCTGTTATATATTGATGTGGTTTCTTTTGTTTATGTTTTTTTTAATCTGTGTCAAATCGCTTATGAAATTTCTATTGTTAATGACAGGGAACTGAAACTAATTTGAAAATTGTTTGGAGTATGAAAGAAGAGACTATCTTAATATGTTGCTCTATTGTTGTTGAATTCACTCTGTGAACAGCCATATCAATCTCTGCTAATCCGTTCCAAAATATATCTAAAAGAAGCAGAAGTTTATCTCATGAATTCAATATCCGTTTCCTCGTCTTTCCATCCCGTCACATCACCTGCTCATACACTTATTCCAAATACCCGCTTACAACCATTTAATTGTTGTATTAGCCCTTACTCCCTTAAAAATCATAAATCCCCCTCTCTCGCCCTTCAACTTCCAGTTGCTCGTCGCAATTTTCAAACCTGTACTAGTGCTACAACTCCTTCAAATGAGGGAACAGTTTCTGTAGTTAGCTTTGAGGATGTTATGGAGAAAGACTGGTCATTTCTTGATGCTAATAATGGACATTCAGATGAGGAGCATGAAGAAAAGATTAAGAAAATTATAACTGCTGGAGGGATTTCAGAGAATTCAAAAGTTTTAATTTCAATCAGTTCTGAAGAATTTGTGGATAGAGTGGTTGATTCATCGCCTTGCAAACAAATTCTTGTAGTTCATGACTCTCTCTTTGTGCTAGCGTGCATCAAAGAGGCATATGACATGGTTAAATGTTGGCAAGGGGAACTAATATATGTACCGGAGAAGTGGGCACCTTTCGATGTAGTGTTTCTCTACTTCCTTCCTGCCATGCCCTTTGAGCTTAGTCAAGTTCTAGAAGCACTCGGGAAGCGATGTATGCCAGGTATAATTCCTCAATCTTCCTCCATAATACTTTTACAAGGAAACAAAAAAACGTATGATTTGGTTTTTGCCAGAATGAAAACCTAGACTTGCACACTTATTAGTTTTTTCTTGAAAGATTTGTAAATAATGATAATGCTGCAATTGTGCTTGTGTTAACAACTTCTGGTGCTGCTGAAAAATCCTTGTTTTCCGGTAGAGGAATCTATGAACTAAGATGCTCCATCCATTACAGAAGTAAATTCGAAAAGAACAGAAGGCATATAAGGAAGAAAAATGTGCAATGCCATTCTAACAATATGCTTATGTAGGTGCGAGAATTGTGATAAGTCATCCCCAAGGCAGGAAAGTGCTCGAAGAACAGCGAAAGCAATACCCCGATGTAGTAGTGTCGAACTTGCCAGATATGACAACGTTGCAGAATGCCGCTGTTGAGAATTCATTTGAAATTATGAGCTTTGTTGATGAGATGGGTTTGTACCTTGCCGTTTTGAAATTCAAGGGATGAACTTAATTTGGAAGATTTAGCCTCTGGATTTGTGTTAGCAATCCTTTATGAAGGGATTTTGTTATTGACCATTGTGATTTCCTTTATCAATTACTGTGTATGTTCAGAGGTTAATGTATTCATAGAAATGATAGAATTGACCAATGGCCTTGCCTTCTTGTTATGGCGGTTGTATTTTGTAATGCCAGTTCATTTTTAGGTCACTGATTCAACTACTAAAGTGTGGTGGTGATTTTATTGGGGGTTGAAGCAAACTATTCTAATGTGGCATTGTCAAATGGGTGTTTTAAAAGTAGTTGGAACAATCTTCCCAATGTATGGCCTCTTTGTTAAAATAATTAACCTATTAGCCAATTTTGACTTATTTGACCACTATTAACTGTTTGATTTGGTTAAACAATCAATATGAGTGTTTGATGAATTAATTTTTGTAACAACTTATTGTTCCAAAATGTTAAAATTCAAAAAGCTGCTCAAGTAGTTTTTTCGATCAGCTTTTTAATAAAGTCATTTTATATGTAATCAGCTAATAGCTAATTTACCAAACACTTTTTTACAATTAGCTAATGCTATCAACTAATCAAATTCACTAACAGCTATCAACTAACAATTATTTACCAAACACCCTCGTAATCTTTTAATCTTCTTTATCTTGAGGATGTGCGAAATTTTTATCACTCTTTTGTTTTGTCTCACTCACCTATTTATGTTTTTGGGCATCACATTATCTTATACTCTGTAATTATCTATTACAAAGTATTTAAAAAGAGTGAACTCCATACATTACAATTACCTCATTTAAGAGAATCAACATTAAAACAACCCGACCAATTTGGTTGCTATTGACCATAGAACTTATTTCACTCCTCACTCTAAAAAACAATAATTCAAAATTTCATTTTGGTGAAACAATTTACTTTACCAAACTAAAATACAATTAACCAAAATTTTATTTTATATAATATATTTTTTTTTTGAATGCTTATTTTATATAATATAGTTTATCAAAATATCATATATATATATATATATATATATATATATATACTAATGTAATTTTTAAAAGACATAAAGAAGGGTCGAAGCCAGACTAGGAGTGATACGCAACCTATGTTCACATTGAAGTGAGGCGCTCACAAAGATATAACCTTTGTCCACTCAGTTTATAAATATATATATGAGTTAATATTCAAAATAATCTTCGACTATAGTGGTTTTTCTCAATTTCGTCTCAAACGATTTTGGTGACCTAATATAGTCCCAGACTTTTGTGTGTTTGCTCACTATAGTCCTCTTTTTGTTAATCCGTTAAGTTGGTGTTAAATAGAGCGTCAATTATGTAATTTCAATACTATTTTCTTTTTAGTTTTTATTTCATCTGTGAAATCACGAGATTGAATCGCACAGTGATTTGCTGGGGCGGAAACGAAGCGTTTTGGAGTTAAAAACTGGAAGGAATCTCATTCGAATCCATAGTTTCAAGGTTGGATTTCGCGCAAATTATGCCATAGAATCGTGTTCACCGAGAATGGTGAACACAAGGCAAAACGACGTCATTTTTAGGCCAAAATTTTTTTTTTGCGGATGTGGAGTTAACGGCGCGCGTTTGATCAAATTATGAATTTTCTGTTATGAGATTATGAATTTTATGGAAGTTCATAATCTCATAACAGAAAATTCATAATCGCATAACAGAAAATTCATAATCTCACAACTGAAAATTCATAATCTCATAACAGAAAATTCATAATCTTATAACAGAAAATTCATAATCTCATGGTTCCAAAGTGAATGTGTAGGCATGGTTCCAAAGTGAATGTGCAGGCATGGATTCATAATTTATGAATGTCCGTGATTTCGGACGGGAATATGTAGGCATGGTTCCAAAGTGAATGTGCAGGCATGAATTCATAATTTATGAATGTCCGAAATTATGAATGTAATGAAAATTCATAATCTCATAACAGAAAATTCATAATCTCATAACAGAAAATTCATAATCTCATAACTGAAAATTCATAATCTCATAACAGAAAATTCATAATCTCATGGTTCCAAAGTGAATGTGTAGGCATGGTTCCAAAGTGAATGTGCAGCCATGGATTCATAATTTATGAATGTCCGTGATTTCGGACGGGAATGTGTAGGCATGATTCCAAAGTGAATGTGCAGGCATGAATTCATAATTTATGAATGTCCGAAATCTTTGTTCACCTCAAATTAAAGTGAAACCGCAAAATGTGAAAATAAAGAAGAAAAGTCACGCAATTAATTATTAAAAAAAAAAAAAAAAAGATAACGGTGTACTAACACCGTTAGAACCGTGTTCACCATGAATGGTGAACACGGTTCCATGGCATAACGTCTGGGATTTCGCCTATGGACTGAAAACTAGCGATTCCTCCGTGATTTATTGGGGCCCTGGCTGGGCCGGAGAAGACGATGATGAGCTGCTTTTGCCTCAGGTTCTCCCCGGCCCATGTGTTCAGAGTAATTGCAGTGAGTGTGGCGTTTATCCCCAGTCTCAATCTCTGTTCCGGCAACGGCAATACTTGTCGGCCATGTGATCGTACAATCCCAATCCCAATACCAACTCCATCGACGGCGCCGACCAAAGACCCGAAAGGACTTAAAAGGTGTTTATTGGCCTCTACATTTACAGGATCATTTGGGGGATTTTCTGGCCTTTGCACATTACTCTATTGCCTCTATGTCTGTCTCCGGAAACAAAAAATCCACAATTCTGTTCAACCCACCATTAATGGCAGCACACAAAAATCGAGCAGCAGTCCAGTTTCTAGAACTCTTGATCGGAAAAAGAGCGATGTTTAAGAATGGGAACCGCGGTGTTGCCCCCGATGAGCGTTGTGGAGTACGCGGTGCTGGCAATCGTGCGGAGAGAACTGGAGAAGATTTTGGACGGGAGAGTTGGGCAGCTGGAAACCATGGCGGAAGGCCGGAAGCAGAGGCTGTAGAGCTGGTTACAGAAGATTGTATTGAAAGTAAACGGAAGAAAATTACAAAGGAATAAGGTTCAAATTGGCCACTGAACGTAACACGAAAATGCAATTAGGCCACTGAACGGAAAAAAAGTGCAATTAGGCCACTGAACACACAAAAAATGTACAATTTCACCTGGTAGCAGGTTACCCTCAAAAAAGTGGATTTTTTTTTACAGTGTTCAGTGGCCTAATTGCACTTTTTTTTTCGTTCAGTGGCCTAATTACATTTTCATGTTACGTTCAGTGGCCAATTTGAACCTTATTCCAATTACAAAAGATTGTATTGAAATTACATAATGGACCCTCTATTTAACACTTATTTAACGGATTAACAAACAGAGGACTATATTGAGCAAAAATATAAAAGTCTGGGACTATATTATGTCACCAAAATTGTTTAAGACGAAAATGAGAAAAATCACTATAGTTGAGGACTATTTTGGGTATTAACTCATATATATATATATATATATATATATATATATATATATATATATATATATCTTTATAAATAAAATATATTCCAAATGTTTAAACGTGGATAAAAATGATAAAATTATTATTAAAAACTGACACTTTGTTACGCACATTTTTTTTTATACCAATTATGAATTATTATTATTATTATTATATTTTATTTTTCATATTCAAGAGTTTCAGACAGTAGTCCTACTGTTGAGGGGGGTTAAGGCCCGAAAGCGGTGTTGTAGTATTGTACCATTGCCGCAAAATACTGTTTCTTACAATCCAACAAGTATCTCTCTTTCCTATCTTCTCTCTAAGTTTAGGGTTTCGCCAAGGTGACTTATCTCCATACATCATTTCTCTCTCTGTATATATATATATATATATATATATATATATATATATATATATATATATATATATATATATATATATATATATATATATATATATATATATATATATATATATATATATATATGCCTGCACAGTGCTTCACTCTTCTCATTTCTTGGTGTTTGATTTATTACAAGTAAGCTCTACTTTTCTACATCGATCTTCCCGTATATTCATTTAGTTTAATTTCCTGTGTTTCTTGATGGATGGTTGACATGTTTATGAAGAGTATAATATTCTTAGTAATTCAAGTTACATGTTCTTGTGTGTGAATTGGGCATATATGATATATCTGCTGATCTTATTCATTTTATATTTAGGTGACGATTTTGTTCTTCATCTCTAAGTGAATGCACTTCTCCATTTTCTGTAGATCAGATTCTTGAACTGGGACTCAATTACGGGCTTCTACCCTGAGTGTTTCTTGAAAAATACCGAGTGTTTTTGGAGATAAGGGTGTTGAGAAAATGAGTTCATGGGGTGATCCAGATGAGAATGTGCCACGTGATAAAGCTGGGACTAGGGGTGGAAGGGGTGGTTCTGGCAGACATTCTTATGTACCACCTAAGAATCAGCCACATGATCAAGCTGGGACTAGTGGTGGTGGAAGGGGTGGTTCTGGCGGACATTCTTATGTACTACCTCACCTTAGGAACAGAGCACCGGCAGCCAGAACTCCAGCTCCCTCACATAGTGCCCCAACATTTAGTAGTGACAGGTCAGGTGATAGTGGACCAGGAAGGGGGTCAAGGTGGGGTGGTCCTAGGCAAGGTGGTGGCCGGGGTGGTGATCGCGGTGGTGGTGATCGCGGTGGGAGAGGCTGGGGCAGCAGAGGTGGTGGCTGGGGCAGCAGAGGTGGTGGCCGGGGTAGAGAGCAGGAGGTGAACCCTTTTGGTAATGATGATATTGATGGTGGTGCAGAAACTGGCAATCCACAGGAAGGTACTGGTATTAATTTTGATGCTTATGAGGATATTCCTGTAGAAACAAGTGGGGAAAATGTGCCACCTCCCGTGAATACATTTGCGGAGATAAACTTGGGCAATACCCTAAACCTGAATATTACGAGGTGCAAATATGTTAAACCAACTCCTGTGCAACGGTATGCAATACCCATTTCTCTAGCTGGACGAGATCTGATGGCTTGTGCTCAGACTGGGTCTGGAAAGACAGCTGCTTTTTGTTTCCCAATTATTAGTGGAATCATGAGAGGGAATAATCCGCAGAGACCGCGTGGAGTACAGACTCTTTACCCACTTGCTCTAATTCTTGCACCGACAAGAGAGCTTTCAATGCAGGTGGGTAGGTTATTGTAAAATGTAAAGCCTTGTTAATACAATTTGCCTGTTGCTTGCACAGTTTTGTTTGGAAATTGTGATTGTCATGCTGGATTTACCACACAGATTCTTGAGGAAGCTAAGAAGTTCTCCTATCAAACTGGTGTGAGAGTTGTAGTTGTTTATGGTGGGGCTCCAATAGTCGAACAGGTCAGAATCAGTTTCTTTCAATATGGTCATGGTTTCTAATTTCATGCCTCAAATGGTTAATTAATGTGAACTTTTATTGTAATTATCCAAATTATGTTTTCTCCTCTGTTTTGACATGGTGATTTTGAGGTTTTGATTTGTACAATCTTCCATAAGATTGGCCAGTCTGTTTTCATGTTCAAATATTCTGTGATTACTCATGGGATATCATTTCTATTATATGTTGTAAATTTTCAGCTCTGGGAACTAGAGAAAGGAGTTGATATTCTTGTGGCAACTCCTGGAAGATTAGTTGATTTGGTTGAGAGAAGAAAGGTCTCATTGCGGATGATAAGATATTTGGCACTTGATGAGGCTGATCGTATGCTGGATCTGGGATTTGAGCGTCCAATCAGAAAAATAGTGGAGGAAATGGATATGCCCCCATCTGGTGTAAGGCAGACTATGCTGTTCAGTGCCACATTTCCAAAGTCGATCCAGGTTTTCTAATCGGTGACAAGCTGTTTTAGTTTACCTTTTGAGAAGTCATTCTTAATTATCTTTCTGAGTATTTATCTAGTTTATTGTTTTAAGTGGCATGCCTTTCCTTTTAACTCATAACTCATGAATTGTCGATATAGATATTAGCTACTTTGTTCCCTCAAATTAAGGTTTCCAAACGAATTGGTTAGAAGTCACTATACTGCATAGAAAGGAATGCATGTTAGTCTGGTCATAACCGTGTTCAGTGTCCAAATTGACCAAAAAACTTAACATATCAAATTGAGATCTTTCTTGTCTACTGTCTCTAAGTTACACTGAGCATTACTCGATTGAAGAACTGCTTCTAGGGACTGGAATTTTGTTTTCAATTTGATCTATCTGATAATTTTTCCCATTTTTGGTTGGAATGCAGAGTCTTGCATCTGATTTTCTCTCGAACTACATATTTTTGGCTGTTGGAAGGGTTGGTTCCAGTACCGATTTGATTGTTCAGAGAGTTGAATTTGTTAAAGACAATGACAAGAGAAGCTATCTGCTGGATGTTCTTCATGCAGAGAAGGCAAATGAAATTCATGGCAAGGTAATTGTAATTCACTGGTTCAACTATGTAATTTTGCTTTTGATGTGTAACCCTAATTGTAGTAATAATACTGGAGATTCTCCTGGAAAAAAACAGTTCATCTTAGAAGAGAGGTGTTCTTTTGACTTTCATTTGTTTATACTCTTGCTAAATCTTTTCCCTGTATATATGTTATTTTGGTGTAGAGTGACCTTTTGTCAATAGTATACTTTTACTAACATTCCTCTTCCCACCACTAACTTGAGATCTTAAGTATCAAATAAAAAACAAACTTTGTTTTTTCTTCTTCTCAGTTGTATTGATTTTTAATTAATTGAGTGGCTATCCAGTTGGTGACTGTTGCTTTAAATTTTGCAGAAAGCTCTAACTTTGGTATTTGTGGAAACAAAGAGGCGGGCGGATTCATTGGAACGTTGGTTGTGCTCAAATCAATTTCCTGCAACTGCCATTCACGGTGATAGAACACAACAGGTAGGCAGTCATTTGACATCTGGAATGATTTGTGCTTGTGTTTTGATCTAACTCTTAATCTTTTAACATGTGTCAAGCTTTCACACTGTTTTTGATTTCTTAATCTTTGTCATGTTTTCTCTTTGTTTTCAATTTTAACAATTATTATAGTGAATAAAATGGTGGTAATCAACTTAGTGTTTGCACAATTGCATGCTCACTTGTACTTGTCTATAAAGTGTGAGTTGCATGGCAGAAGAAAAGATAAAATTAATGGGTGGAGTTCGGTGTGTTTCTCATATTGCATGATAAGATTGTGATGCCTCTGAATGATTACAAGTTGTGTGCAGGAAAGAGAGCATGCATTAAGGGCGTTTAAGACAGGGGGTACTCCCATTTTAGTTGCAACTGATGTGGCATCGCGTGGTCTTGATATTCCTCATGTTGCTCATGTCATCAATTTTGACCTCCCTAACGACATAGATGATTATGTGCACCGGATAGGAAGGACAGGGCGTGCTGGCAATACAGGATTGGCAACAGCCTTTTTTAATGAAACTAATGTACCATTGGCCAAAGCATTGGCGAATCTGATGCAAGAAGCTAAGCAAGAGGTACCTAATTGGTTGACCGGCTATGCTAATGCTCCCCGTTCACACAGCGGAGGTAGAGGCAAGCGGTCTGGTGGGGGCCGTTTTGGTGGCCGTGACTTTAGAAGGGAGGATTCCTCCTCATTTGGAAGAGGCAGGAGTGGCGGCGGTGGTTATGGCGGTTCTAGTGGGGGAGGATATGGCGGTTCTAGTGGGGGAGGATATGGCGGTTCTAGTGGGGGAGGATATGGCGGCGGTGGTTATGGCGGTTCTAGTGGGGGAGGATATGGCGGTTCTAGTGGGGGAAGTGCGTGGGACTAACTAATGTGTCCCCATGGGATTGGGAATTTTAGATTTTCAGTGGTGCAAAAATGTGGTTGACTGATTTTCTTGTCTTACATAGTTACATTTTTTGAATTCATCCATCCTGTTGAGGAAGGCAGCCCAGATTTTGTCATGCCCAGTTATTGAAGACTACTAACCACCAGAGTTGAATAGCAAACGTCATTCTTCCAAATGTAAATGTCAAACGTGCCTTTTTTTTTTTTTTTTTTAGTTCCCAGAATTACTTCCCGAGTTTGTATACATATTATTACATGCTAATGCTAATTGCTATACAATACAATGATGAAATCAGCTTCATAATGCCAGATTTTGTTCATACCATTCTTTTCTTTTTCACTATCCCACTTTTCTTTTCACAACTTAAGTTAAAATAAAAAAAAACCAATAAGATAGTAAATGGGTACAACTAAAGTGGTGGCCGAGAGAGATCTTGTTCCTACCCAGTACCCACTGCGATGCCACTCCATTATTTGGTTAATGATTTAACTAATTCATATTTTTTGTTTTGGTCCACAGGTTTTCTAGTAATGTACACATTTCAACATGATTTTAAGTTTTGATCTACATGATCGAAGGGAAGAATCATGTCCCATTACAACCCTACCATTCAAGGGTTTTTAAATTATTGGTGCATCCATCATGCATTATCTTAAGTCTAATTTATGATGAACTATAGGATAAAAAAGAATCTAATTTAAGTACCAGAAACTTGAGAATTTTATAAAAATAAGGGGCAAAATATAGAATTTTACTAGGAAAATCAAGCCATGATCTCCAATGGAAAACCTGATAGCACACAAGAAAACCTTATAAACTTTATGACGTTCTCTCAACCCTTTCTCCTGTCCAAATAGCGAAAAAGCAATGAAAAATAATCCACCCATGACCCAACTAAATCACGAAAAGTAAAAGGCTAAAATGTTGTGAGGTGCACGCATTATTGTGTGCCACATTACAAATACTCAAGCTTGCTTCCATAACTCAATGGAGAACAGAGACTGACTGCCGAAGAAAAAACAGCAGCAGCTACCTCATTGAGGTTATTTAACTATATCAGAGAATGAAAACTTGATGCCATTTGCAAATGGGTTGTATTCCTCGATGGGATCCTTCTTATTGCAGCACCCATGATCACCACCATTTCTGTTATCTGTTGTCAATTTTGAGGTGAAATTTCCAACCGTCCCTTCTTTAACAGAAGTAGGATCAGAGAAGGCGAAAAGAGAGAAGCCTGCATTTTCCACATTAGATTTGTTACACTTCCCATTTTCTGCAGTTGTTCCACTTATGGGTGCTTCCACCGTCTCCTGCCCTCCTTTCAACCCACCTTGATTGCAGCAAACCTTGTTATTTTCTTTTGAATTAACACCACCATTGGTTTGAGCAACTGACTGGAGCACAGTTAAATGACCAGGATTAAACAGTGGTTGAGGCATGTGCTGTAAGCCACCATAATGCATCACTGGTGCACTTCCACTTAGACCATAAGCAAAAGGACTCGTTAATACATAGTGGCTGGGATGGGGAAATGGCATCAAACCATTTGTTGCAGGTGCTGCAGCCCATGAAACTGGACTCTGATAATAGTAGCCCATTGTTGAAGCTTGAAACATTGGGAAGTGAATGTTCTGACTACCAACAGGTGGAAGTACAGCTTGTGGTTGAATTCCCAAAGTAACACTTGTTTTTTCACATTGTGAAATTGAAGTAGATGAACAGGGTACTTTTACCGAAAAGTCAGCTCCTGAAGAAACTGGAACCGAATTGTTAACATCTGCCCTTCTTTCAGCAGTTTGCTTTACTCCAGGTGCAACATCATGACATTCACTGAAGCCACTTTGAAGACACAATGGTCTTTCTTCTGAATGTTGACTTGAGTCTTCAGAATCTGATGTAGAGGAAGATTCTGGGTTAAGGAGATTTGCAGAGGAAGAATTGCTGTCTCCCTCACTGAGACAGGATGAGCAATTATCAGAATTAGAAGAGCTGTGTATTGATAAATCAGAAGCCCCTTGTATAGATGATTTATTCCTAATCTGCAATTCAACTTCTACATCGGCTACTTCCTTCTGACAGTCTGGGGACTTCACTTCCAAATGGGTACCGCTTTGGCAACTATTTTCTGTTTCAGTGCTAGACTTTCTCAAATCTTGTTCATCTGTCTCTTCATGTCTGATCAGAACAGGAATCTCAGACATTTCATCAGAGCTATTGGCAGCAGAACATTTGAGATGTTTATCAGTTTCACTAGTTTCAGTACAAAATGTAGATGATCTTAGTGTAACATCTGAATATGAGTTGCTCCGTGGATACTTTCGTGATTCTATTGGCTCCCACACTTTCTTGGTAGTAGGTAAATCCCTGTTAGAACGGTTGCTCCAAGTACTAATTTTGTTTTTAGGGCTTGCATAACTCTCACGCATGTATTCCGTCTGACTATACTTGCTAATATGATATTGCTTGGAGATATCTGATGCAGAACCTGACTTACTTACTGGTTTAGCCTCCCAGGTCCCTCTGGACATGGAAGGTTCTACCTTCACTCTGTGATCAGTATGTTGGTTACAGCTACAAGAATGGAAGTCATATCTATCATTCTGTCTATGGTTGGCACACTGAAACTTCTCAGTGAACTTGGGGGCACCATTTCTAACACTGGACTTTGCAGTATTACTTCTCAATTGCTTGTTTAATCTATTAGAACTCCTTGAAGATTCAAAGCCATCACAATGGCGTCTTGCTTCATGTTTGCTAACCATATCCCTATTCTCAGAAACAAGTAGCCGCCTACCTGGCCATTTCAAGCCTGAATCCATTTGAAAGTCTTTCCAAAATTTCATGTTTTGGTGAGAATATCTCAAATCATCAAGTGGATAGGACTCGCTATCATCTTTCAAACTGGTAATATCCCCATCTGTACAGTCATCAGCATAATGTTGCGTATCTGAAGGAGTATACCCATTTAGAAGTAAGTCATTTCGAATGTTTTGACATAAAGGGCTTGATGCAGTAGCTTCCTCCATCTCACTGCCGGAATGCCTGTTCTCAATAACCTTGGACTCTTCATCGAAGCAAGATGTCAATTCCTCCTTTACAATGTCAGAATGATTTTGGTTCAAGTCAGAACTTTTCTTCTCTCTATCCTTCTCCTTCTCTCTTAATCTTTCCTTCCTTCGAAGCTTTTTCTCCTTTTCCTTTATTCTCCTTCGCTCTTTGCGCTCTTCTTCTTCACGTTTTTCCTTCTCTTCTTCTTCAAGAAGTTTCATCTACAAAAATGAAGTAAAGAATGGCTCATAGCTACTCACTGACATACAAATCAAGATAACACTAAAAACTGTCAGAGAAGACATTAAAAGTTAGTGTTGCAACTATTACATTTATGTTACCTGTTTCTCTAAAGTGATAATATCCTTGCATGCCACATGAACCTTTTCTTCCAGTAATTTTAATGCAAGACATACAAATATACTATGCGCATTTTGGCGTGCTGTTCCTTCTCTGAAAGCTTTTTCAACCTGCAGAAAACATGTGTTAGCATATGTTGACAAATGTACACGCATACACAGTTAAGCACCTTCACTACAAAAAAAAATCTCATGTGGCTGGTTGAGTGGTAACAAGGTCAACCACCGAAGAAATGTAAGAAAAAGAAGAAAAGGAAGGTTTTGCAGATTTGGAGGAGAAATGACTTGCCTGTTCCTTGAAAATTACAGTTGCAGCATCAAGAAGAAACTCCCGAGCAAGTTCAGGACTCTTTGCATGTTTTTGAGGACGGGTACATTCACCATCGAGATCACTTCCATCTTTATCCATGGAATCATCATCCTAATGAGAAAGCATAAGACTAAACATCCAAAAGAGACTTCTTACACAGAAATATGGTTAATGAGCATCACAAACTTGATTACCTCTTCTTCCTCAGCCTCTTCAGCATGCTCAAAAAACCTTCTGATGTTTTCCCCTCTTGTAATTGTAACAAAACCATCTCCAACCATAAGCCTACAATGAATGCATTGTTGCCCTTTCATAGAGTGAGCCTTCACAGAGAGCTCAGAGCAACGGCCATCCATTTTCCATGCCCTAAGAGTAATGTAGCACGCACTCAAGCCACTGAGGTCTAGACCATTCACTTGAACTCTTCCACTCAAACCAACATTTTCAAACTCCAAGATATCGGATTTTCCTTCTCCAGTTCCAACTGCCCATTCAAAATGATGATATGTCCCAAAAGTGTCAATGAAAGTGTGATGCCAATCTACTTGGATTGTATCACGGGAAACCTGAGAATTGAGAAAATATAATGATATCATGCCCCCATATCAAATGGAAAAGGGTACAATATATGCACTAGGCTAGACTCTTCTCATTTTTTGTTTGCATGTAGGAGGTTTGAATCTCAAGCTAAGTATGCCTGTTTCCCCATACCCCAAGGTGGGTGGGTGGATTTGGGGGGGAGAAGGTTTAAAGTGCACCTCATATTGAAATGCTGTATCTGCTACACAAAACCAACTGGTGCAGCGAGGTTCTCTCCTCATCCGCTTCAGTTCCTTTAGCTCCTTGAACTCACGTATAACATTCCTTCTGCAATCTCTACAAAACCTCTTGCTATCAAATCTGCATCAAGTAACAAAGTTCTCAATACAGGCAAAACAAAGAAGTTACCAAAACAAAGTAGAATAACTACACTTCCAGTTTACTTGAGCAAGAAATTACTAAAGGTTTTGTACAGAGTCTACTCAAATTATACCACAGAATTGACAACAGGTTCAATTACTTCTACCTTAAAAAAGAAGCTCATAAATCCTACTTCAACTTAGTTGGTAAAACATAGTTTGGTTTATGTTCAAAATAGATACCATAGCATACACGGTGCAGAAACTAAAAGAATCTAAACAACAAAGTCTATGATCTCTCATTTCAAAATTCAAATAGTTGATGCAATACAAGACACCGAAAATTGATCTTAACAAACCTATCCCCCTCAGCGTTTTCTTTTGAGGGGGTGTTTAAGTAGAGAAGGTTTTCTATCAAACGAATAGAAAATAAACAATTTAAAAGAACTTAAGGTTAACACAACTGTACAGGTGAATAGTTTAGAAAAATTCATGATTGAGTGAGATGGAGATAAAATTCTGAAAATTCTTAGATTAGTAGTGGGACGGATTGGGCACAACCCTAGTGTATGCATCAACCATTTCCTTGGTGATAAACATTGAGCACAGCTTATAATAGACAGAATTTATTTTTTCCCAAAGAAGTTTGAGATCAAACAATATTAACATTGGCAATATCTTCAAATATAACAGTAGAAAACTTAAACTGGTTAGATAAAAACCAAAATGAGTTGACATGTCCACCTTAAGAATTCACTTTCCATGGGACACAATATTTGCATAGGAACTAGGAATTAAGAGAAGACATAATTAGTGCCTTCCAAGTTAGCTTGTATCATAAATGTAACAACAATGGACAATGGCTCATGCCAGTGATGAGTAATCAATCAACTCCTATGTTCACCAAACCAACTGGAGATTTGCTTACCATGATCCAAATTACACTTGTACAAGTAAACAGTTTACTTGCTGAGAGAGAATGAAATATCTTTTATGTATAAGTATAAAATTATCCAAAATAACAGAGAAAATGAAAAGAAACAAGACGGCTGAAACACACCTGTACATAAGCCTTTCAATAAAGTCCTCTTCCTTCATTCTTAGAAGAGACTGGCGAGTCTCTTCTCCAAGGGCTGACCAAAAATCTACCAATGTGTCAACAGAAAGTCTGGCAGTGTGAAGAGCACATGTTTCTCTCGTTCCATGACCTCTTCCATAACCAACCATTCCTTGACTTATCCAACCTCTACCACCTCCACCGCAGGCATCAGGATACAGCAATTCCCTCTCGCGTTCTCTTGCACGTGCACTGTCGAAAACCTGCTTGGGACAAAAGGTGAAATAAGAACAAAAGCACTAAAAGAAAAAGGAATTGGCAGATAACTAAAATGGCACTAACATTTTGGAGTCCTTTCAGAGATTTTGTGAATATATAAGAGTCGAGTAGCGTAAGGGCTCCATCTCGAGTTGTGGTTAAGCCTCCCCAAGGATGGACTGATGGATCTTGTACATCATCTTCACCTTGACTTTTCAAGGTCCCTATTCCATTGCAAGCATGATGCATGCCTGCTCCCTCCTGTTGCAAAGACTTCCCATACGTGACAATTTGCCAAAAACCTTCCAGCAATAACCCATTGCACCTAGAGCAATACATATTCTTACGAGCTTGCTCAAAAAGCGTTTGCTTATCAGTCCTCAAAAGCTCCTGTCGAGCTTTGGATGGAAGCTCACTCCAAAACTACAAGACAAAATCCCCATTACTAAATAAATAGTCCATAGCAAAAATAACTATGCATCACAAAACAAACACTCACTGTTTTATTGATAACCACATTGCTTACTATAGTAATGATCAAAATACAATTTGATCTATTAAATACTTTAGATGCTGCCAAATTTATCAATCAGGATTGCTCCACTCATCAGTCTTCCCCAGTTTGAATTTGAAAACTAGGATATATATTTCTGCAAACTAAGTTTGAATAACAACTTAAGTTCTTTACATCCTAGTACTCCTTAAAGCAAAGGAGCATACACGAGTGTTTGAATATGGAACAAGCAAGCAGCAGGCAGATATACATCCTAATTCGATCTCGTGAGTCAGATATAAAACCATCCAAATTCAATTCATTCCACTAATCAAAATTCACCAATAAAAACGAATACACGAGTGCCCCAACACAACCATTAACAAGTCAATAACAAATTCATTTATTGGTTAAAATCCAGTACCTTCTGGAGCTGATTGTAGCTGACATCGTCGCGATGCTTTGACCAGAATCCATTGCCGGAAACGGATCCATTAAAAGAAACCGCCCCGCTGTGCTGATCATTCCTCTGCGTTAATCCCGGCATTTCTTCTCCTTCAATCCAATCGCACCGCCAATCCTCTCACCATCTCCTCCAAATTCCAATCAAATCCAAACAGCCAATCGAGAAAAACCGCGCAGCAGATTTATTCATACACACTACAGATCGAATCATAAAACCAGTAAACAGCAGATGTCCAATCTGATTTACCTGTGAATCGGATTGAGAATCTAAGGGTGAATTTTGATCGAAGAAAATCGAGAATTTAGAAGAAGAGATGATTCGAAGGGCGGGGGATATAGATATAGGGGTTGGCGTTGATGACTGATGAGATTTGCTGCTGTGTATGTGTATGTATTTATCTACGCCTGTATAGCTGTATATATGTGTATATATTGACTGCGTATATGATGTAAATAAATGTAATGTTACTGTCTTTAGAGAGAGAGATAAATGAGGAGAAAGAGAGAAAGAATAGCAATCCTTGCCTCCCTGGCTTGGCAACTGTTAACATCACAATTACCGTACCATTTATTATCAGCCCGTAATCATATTCTAATATTTACTCCGTACTATTTACATAATCATATATATTGAATCTCCTTTTTTTTTTTTTTTTAAATACTATGTACATTAGGTTTCCGGCTTATCCTAAAGTCCCAGACTAATCTTAAATCCTCCAAACCTCCTGACAAAAAACTATTAGAAGAGGTAAATCGCGAGTTCCTCGTCAGTGAGGTAAATTACCCTAAGTTATCTATATATGATTGGTTTAAATAGAGAAGACCAATACACAATTGTTTAAGTTATCTATAGTTGTTCGGTTTAAATCGATAAGACAATTAGATAGCTCTCACGAATAGTCAAACTTGAACTCTTGTGATTATCAAGCCAACTATCCAAACAATTTGAATATTGAATTTTCTAGTATCTTTAAACTATGATTTAATATTCTAGAATTTCATAGACACTACGGAGTTGAGGGATACTCTACAAAAATTTCTATTATCATACTTTGTATGATCAAATGTTTACCACATACAATTCCCTCCCAACACCAACCCGTGACACTGACTATGATACTAATTGTTGAATCAAACGTTTATCACTATGCTAAAAACTATAACTAGTAGCGAATGCGTAACTTTATTTCCTTATATTTACGTAGCAATCAGTGTCATAGTCCAATGATAAGATGCTAGACTTAGCTCTCCGAATCGCAGCCCAACATACTTACTATTACATCTACATAGACAGTCCAATGATAGAATGATGGACTCATCTCTCTGAGCCACAATCTAACATACTTACTAGTTATTATTACATATGCACCGTATTACTAGAAAGAAAATAATGAGAATAGTGAGAATAAACTTAATAAATTGCAATATTGAATCTTTCACCAAAATGAACATTTGAACTTGTTGCATGAGTTTTCTATTACCTTTGGACCATGATTTAGTTGTGTATTTTTATATATACATTATACACTAGCGATGGGAAAGATACTTTAAAAAAAAAAAAAAATTCTACTTATACAAGCATGCGTATTATTTTCTAAATCATCTTTACTAATCTTTCACTAAAACTTACAACTTAGTATCTACATGTACACCACCATATAACTATGATGAAAGTAGTTGAGATAAACTTGATAAATTAGAATATTGTAAAATGATATATTTGAACTTGTAACACAGTTTTTTAAATATTTTTAGACAATAGTTTAATATTGTATATTTTTCAGTGTTGTAAAACTAGACTTATTTGCCAGACGCCCCTAAGCCAAGCTGAAATGTGTGCTTGTTGTCATTTTAATCGAGATGACAGACTACCATACCAATTTGCCTAACATGACAATTTTTTTATTTTTTATTTTTTATTTTTTATTTTTTGCGCAGTAGAATATTAAAAACTAAACCCTCAAATCACCAAATCGAACATAAAGAAAGAAATATAAGAAAGATATGTTAGAGATACCATCACTTAGTTGTCGTCGTTCGCCTTTCTGATTGACGGATCGGGACACCATCGAGATGTGAAGACGCCCATCACCGCAACTCACCATCGCCGAATCACCATGGAAATCATCGCTCACCATCACAGATTGAAAGTCACCGTCCGTCATCGTCGATAAGAAGGAAGCTGCTTGATATCGCCAGCTGGACTATTCACTTTTGCTGAAAGATGTGATTGTTTGATTAATGAATTTTAGCTCGAAGTTTATTTTGACTTGTTATTTTTAACTCTAATATTTTACTATTTTAACCCCCACCTAAAAATATCAAAACCCTAATTTTTATTACTAATTTATAATTTTTGTTAATTAGACACCTTGTGATAGTCACAACCTTAATAATTTTATGGACAATGGAGAAAGGAGGGGCATGCCGAACAAATTTTCTACTAATACAAACACGTACAAAATTATCTAACTATATTTACTAATATTCCACTAAATTGAATATTTAAACTTGAAACTTTGTATTTAGATGTACAACATATTAGTAGAATGAAAGTAGTAGGATAAACTTTGGTAAATCATAATATTATAAAATGGTACATTTGAACTTGTAACGCAATTTTCTAATTATTTTTAGATTATAATTTAATATTGTATTTTTTTTAATGTTGTAAAACTCAACCTAGCCGACGAGTAGTTACTATGTACCCCTAGGGCCCTAGGACAATCTGAAATGGGCGCTAGTCGTCATTTTAATCTGGGGGTGGGGGTGGGGGTGGGGGGGGGGGAACTAGCTTGTCAATTTGCCTACCTTGGCCACTTTTTGTTTTTTGCACAGTAAGAACAAAAAAAAAAAAAAAAAAAAAAAATCTAAATCCCCAAATCACTAAATTGAGCATAAAAAAAATAAAACAAAAAAAACTAAGAAAGATATGTTAGAGAGTTAGAGATACCATTGCCTAGTTGTCGCCATTCGCCTTTCCAATTGACAGATAGAGACAACACTATCGAGATGTGACGACGCCCATCACTGCAACTCGCTATTAGCCAGCCAGCGTGGAAGTCGCCTTCTTACCATCACAGATCGAAATTCACTGCTTGTCATCTTCGATACGGAGGAAGCTGCTAAACATTACTCGTTGGAGTATTGACTTTTACTGCAAAACTTAGAGATGTGATTGTTTAATTAATTGATTTTAGCCTCTAACAGTTTATATTAACTTGTTTTTAACCCTAATATTTTACTATTTTAACCCTTGTTCACAACCTTAATGATTCTATGAACAATGGTGAAGGGAGGGGCAATCATAACAAATTCTCTACTAATACAAGCACATGCAAAATTATCTAATTATCTTTACTAACTTTCCACTGAATTGACCATTTAAACTTGCAACTTAGTGCTTACATGTACAACATATTACCATAATGGAAGTAGTAGGGATAAACTTGGTAAATCATAATATTGTAAAATGATATATTTGAACTTTTAATGCTATTTTCTAATTATTCTTAGATTATAGTTTAATATTGTATATTTTTCAATGCTGTAAAACTTAACATAGCCGTTGACTAGGTGCTAGGTGCCCCTAGGGTAAGTTGATATGGGTGTTAGTCGCCACTTTTATCGTAGGCAGACTAGCTTGTCAATTTGTCTAACTTCGCCACTTTTCTTCTTCATGTTATTTCAAAGTGGAAAAAAAAAATCCCCAAATCACCAAATTGAACATTAAAAAAAACCCTACGAAAGATATGTTAGAAAGTTATAGATACCATCGCCTAATTGTCACCATTCACCTTTCTGATTGACGGATCATGACGACACCATCGAGATGCGACGACGCTCATCACCACTACTCGCTATTAGCCAATCACTGTGGAATTCGCCTTCTCACCATCGCATATCGAAGGTCACCACTCGCCATCGTCAATAAGAAGGAAGCTACAAGACATTGCTTGTTAGAGTATTGACTTTTGCTACAAAATTCGGAGAAGTGATTGTTTAATTGATGGATTTTAGCCATTCAATTTTTTTTTTCTTATTTTTAACCCTAATAGTTTACTTAGTTTAACCCCCACCTAAAAATATAAAAAGCCCTAATGTTCATTACTAATTTGTAATTCTTTAATTAAATTGGACACCTAGCAATGTTCACAACCTTAATACCTTTATGGACAATGGTGAAGGGTGGGGTACTCCTAACAAAGTTTCTACTAATACAAGCGCGTGCATAATTCTCTGAATATCTTTACTAACCTTCCACTAAATTGAACACCTAAACTTGGAACTTAGTATTTACATGTACACCATATTGTCAAAATGGAAGGTAGTAGTATGGATAAACTTGGTAAATAAGAATATTGTAAAATGATACATTTGAACTTATAACATGATAAGGATAGTTTACCTCCTTGCAGTCCATTGCCAGCAAGGGTCACAAATCGAGCCGACTACACTACTGGAAATTATGGAATTTCTGACCACCTGAAAATGATCTTAAATTAAGTTGATACCAAAAAGTCCAAAAAGTGGTCGGAAATAGCAAAAAAGGTTTTTCCGGATACCAAAAGTGGTCGGAACTAGGCTTTCGACTTGATTTAAGATCACTTTCAGGTGGTCGAAAATTCCATAATTTCTAGTAGTGCTAGTTGGCCAATTTGCCTAACTTGGTCCTTTTTTTTTTTTTTTTTTTCACACACATCAAAATATAGAAAACTAAACCCCCAAATCAAGCATAAACAAAGAAACATAAGAAAGTATATATGTTAGAGAGTTAGAGATACCATGCCCAGTTGCCGCCCTATGCTTTTCCAATTGACAGATCGGGATGACACCATCAAGATACAATGACACCTATTGCCACAAACTCGACATCGCCCATCACAGTGGAACTTACCCCTCACCATCGCATATCAGAAATTTTTGCTCGCCATCGTTAATAAGAAGGCATTTGGTTGTCATCTCCTGCTAGAATATTCACTTTTGCTGCAATACTCGAAGAGGTGGTCGTTTAATTGATGGCTTTTAGCCTTTCAAAGTTTACTTTGACTTATTTTTAATCGCCATCTAAAATTATCAAAACCCTAATATCAAAGTGCAGTGAATGACAAAGATTATATATTGCCTTATTGTCGGTCAGGTAATTTACTCTCATGGACTTGGGTTACCTCGTCGTCAGTCAACGTTCACATTTGCCTTCTTGGTCTTTCCATTATTAACAATTATCTTATTGGCTGAAGATGCAACGACTCCATCAAAATTTAGCCCAATTGGACAAGACCTGAGGGAAGTAGTGGGCTAGTGGCAATGCAATGCCGAAGTCAAACCACACCATTAGGAAAGACAATTTAAAATGAGAGTCTGCAACGGAGTGATAACGAACTGTAATTCAAGCCAAGCCAAATAGTGATGTTTTCATTATATCCCTTAAAATATGTTAATGACCAAAATAATTAAAAAATTTAATAGTTATATGATTTAATTAGACAATATTGAAATAAGATTATCAAATTAATCAAATCAACATAATTGAGGGAACATTTGATAATTAACTCTATTTGTATCCTTATTATTTTACCATCTAGCTTTTGATTGATGCAATTACACTAGGACTAAATGTTCAATATTTATAGTTATAATAATAAATGCATAATCTCTTTTGATGACAAGACACGTCAGATCCTACACTAATTGTTGAATTTTTATTGGGTAATGAACATCCCGATTTCATAAAAGTTAAATGTAGTCAAACTTGATTCACGGAGAAATAAATGCAATTTGTAAGTTTTCTTAAGGGAAAATGACACTTTTTCCCCCTGAGTTATATACCTATAGTATTTTTTCCCTCTGAATTATTGAAGTGGCTGTTTTTCCCCCTGAAATGTTAAATGGACATATTTACCCTTAAAATAAATATTTCATTTATTTTTTTCCCCAACAAATTATGACCATAATTTGGTTCAAACCAAACAAACACTATAGCAACCAAACTGAAATATTCCAATTACAATTTAGAATTGAAACCCAATATTTAGAGTTTATTAAAATCGTGAACCGGAACGGACGGTTCATGTTCCGAACAGAAAAAATAAAATACATTTATTGTTGAATTTAGACTATTTTAAAATAAAAAATAAAATTTTAAAATAAAGACGGTTCAAAATCGCGAGCCGGATCCGGAACCGCCGGTTCACGGTTCAAGATTCAATTTTTTTGATACATAATTTTAATAAATTGACATCTAAATATTGGGTTCTAGATCTGAATCGTAACCGGAAACTTTTAATTCGATTGCTTTAGTGTCCGGTTCAGTTCAAACCGAACCGTGGTCATCCCTACGTATACGCAATAATTTGTTGGAGAAGTAAAATAAATAAAATGTTTACTTTAAGGGTAGAAATGTCAATTTAATATATCAGGGGAAAAAACCGCCACTTTTTAAATAATTGAGAGGGCTAATGTGCTTACCTAAATAATTAAGGGGGAAAAAATGCTATAAGTATATAACTCAGGGGGAAAAAGTGTCATTTTTCCTTTTTTTAATGGTTTGAATGTTTGTATTATGATGGTAAATTAATAATTTTTTAATCCTTTCAATATTTTATAAGATGCATGGATCCCAATTGATTGGTGCAAGTTATAAAATATGATTATTGGGATTTTATAGCGTTGTCATGTCATCCATGCCATCATGAAAATCTATGATTAATGTCAAGTGTTGAAGCACAAATTAAGTTAAAAGGCTGATGTCTGTTCATATACTTCATACTAAAACACAAAGAGGCAATAACGCCTTCACTGAAGCTCAAACTCACAACCTTCCAAATGAAATCTAATCCGGATATGTACCATTAGACCGCAAATTATGCCCTGAAAACGTGTTCACCATGAATGGTGAACACGAGTCCAAACGGCGCCGTTTTTACGTTTAAAAAAAAAAAAAAAAAACGCGGATGTGGTGTTAACGGCGCGCGTTTGGTCAGATTATGAATTTTCTATTATGAGATTATGAATGTACTGTAAATTCATAATCTCATAACAAGAAATTCATAATCGCATAAAAGAAAAACATTTATTAAATTATGAATTTTCTGTAATGAGATTATGAATTTACTATAAATTCATAATCTCACAACAGAAAATTCATAATTTATGAATGTTGAAGAAGCTTGCGCTACAGAGAAGCAACCATGGTTTCGGACAGGAATGTGTAGGCATGGTTCCAAAGTGAATGTGCAGGCATGGATTCATAATTTATGAATGTCCGAAATCATTGCTCACCTCAAATTAAAGTGAAACCGCGAAATGTGAAAATGAAGAAGAAAAGTCACGCGATTAATTAAGGAGGAAAAAAAAAAAAAAAAGATAACGGTGCACTAACACCGTTGGGACCGTGTTCACCATGAATGGTGAACACGATTCCATGGCATAACGATTGGCTGATTGCACATAGTCTTGGTGGTTAATTTGGAAACTTGAAAAATGTTTTACATAAAATGATTTTTTTTAAAATGATTACCTTTTGGAAAATATTTTAATTTTCTTATTTTGGCTAAATATCAAAAAATTATCATTTTCTGTTTTGCTAAAAATTAAAAATTTACATTTTTTTGAAAATGAACCTATTATTTATTATAATTAATGTAGTGTCTAAATATATAAATTTTATATACAAATACTAAACTTTCAGACTTATAAAATGAAACTGAGAAAAAGTATTATCTACTATATATATATATATATATATATATATATATATATATATATATATATATATATATATATATATATATACTAATAAGAGCCCAAGAGAGTTAGACCTATAATCTACTATATATATCTACTATCTACTATACTAATAAGAGCCCAAGAGAGTTAGGCCTATAATGGGAAGAAAAAATGGCGGTCAAATTTTTTAATCAAATGAATGGCTCCGATTGATCCGATTTTAATTTTTCCTTGAGATTTCCTAATTTATCCTTAATGAATATGATTATCCGTTAACTTTTCCGTTAAATATTATCTTTTCCGTTAGTTTCTGTTAGTTCACCATTAACTTACTCATTGATTTCAATAAGAAAGGTCTTAGGTTCGAACCACATCTCAATCAAAGTTGGCATAATTAATTAGTACTCTATTTAGAATTATGTGTCTACAATGTCTTTATTCACAACAAATTATTCATTAACAATAAATTAAATAAGACAAATAATTTCATTAGTTATATTGTCTTTATTTTTCTCCAATATAAAAATTCTCTACATTCAAAATTCAAATTCATCAATTGATTATATTCGCTACATTGTCCCTACAATGTCTTTATTAAAAAAATTATTCATTATCAATAAATTAATTAAGAAAAATAATTTCATTAGTTATATTGTCTTTATTTTTCTCCAATGTAAAAATTCTTTACATTCAAATTCATCAATTGATTATATTCACTACATTGTCTATTATCTTTTTTGTGTACTATTTTTTAATTAAATATCAAAGTTATAATACAAAATAGTGATATATATTTTTTATATTCACTACATTGTTTCACTTTTTCGATTTGTTGACAAAGAGAGTATTCAAATCACACAACAAATTGAAGTGAGAAACTACCTCATAATGTCCTTGTTTGACAATCAGCAGTTAGCGGTTAGCATTAGCGGATTTGACAAGCGAATTATATCAATGATTGGTAAGAAGATATTTAAGAAAATTAGCACCTAAGGGTATAACAATAATAATAATAATAATAATAATAATAATAATAATAATAATAATAATAATTGTTTTAATAATAATAATTTTTTTAAAAATATTGATGTGTTTTAGGAAAATCATTCTTAAAAATGCTAAGTGAAAATATTGTAAATTGCAATGTTTATATTTTCTGTGATTTGGAACAAATTGTTGCTTCAAACTGTTGAATAACCAAAACACTTTCTTTAGTATTTTGATCTTTGGGTTACATCGTATTTTCAATTGTCCAATATATTTGGGTTACATTATAATTAAAATTTTTAAATTTTTACTACATCTAAATTCCTTAAATTATGAATTTCTTTATCTATAATAATTTATTCAACAATAATAGTTGAACTAAATGAACACTTAGCAAAACACCTAAAGGACTGGTACTATTGATTCATTCATTGATCTTGTATATATGTGCATTCATTAAATATATTAGAACCCTTTGCAACAAAAATACTTGTTACTATTTAAAAACAAATTAGTAACAATTATAATGAATCTCCTATATTACATTGTATTCATATACTATGAATTACATATTTAAATAAACAAATTAAACATTAAATTACTTATGTTGAACTTCTCATGTATAATCTTGGATTGATATACTTTCAAATATTTATTTAATTATAAACATTGGGTAGAAAAAATGACCGTCAAATTATTAAATCAAATGAATAGTTCAGATTTTAATTTTTCCTTGAGATTTTCTAATTTATCCTTAATTATATGATTATCCAAACCGTTAACTTTTCCATTAAGTACCGTTAATTCACCGTTAGTCTAATTCTAATATTAAAGTCTAATATAGAATTATAACTACAACATTAATCTAATTCTAATATGAGTAAATACCCAAAATGGTCCCTCGACTATAGTTAAATTCACAAATTGGTCCTCGAGTTTTATATCAACGAATTAAGTCCTTAACTTTGCAATTTTAACACAATTTGGTCATTTGTCTATTTGACCGTTTGTTGACTGCATTTTTTAGGATATATATGTAATTTCATGATCCATCGTTGGTTTTTTAAGGTTCCGGTTGCATTTCTAGACCGCTCTGTTACATTTGAATCCACTGCCGGCGCTGCACCCCATGCCGGAGAGATTATAGCTTTTGATAAATAGATCGCCGAAGTCCCTGGAGTGGCTCTTCGAGAAAGCCGTGACTCCAAGCAATGTAGGCAAGCTGAATCGGCTCAGGATCCCCAAGTAGCAAGCGGAGAAGCACTTCCCCCCTCCGAAACGACGCTGTCACCTCCAAGAGCGTTCTCTAAGCTGAACCGGCTTGTGATCCCCAAGCAGCAAGCGGAGAAACACTTCCCCCTCCGAAACAACGATGTCACCTCCAAGAGCGTTCTCTTGAGCTTTGCACGTGAAACTACATATATATCCTCAAAGATCGCGGTCAACAAACGGTCAAATAGATGGAGGACCAAATCGTGTCAAAATTGCAAAGTTAAGGACTTAATTGGTTGAAATTGAAAGTCGAGGACCAATTTATGAATTTAGCTATAGTCGAAGGACCATTTTTGGTATTTACTCTTCTAATATTAAAGTCTTAATAGAACTCTAACCACAAATTCTACTGTCGGAATCTCCTCAAACAATATTAGTATATATTTAATTTTATGCTTTAATTTTTTTTTTGTTCTCTCTTAATGTCCCGTATTTTATTTCAACCATACCCATACAATTATTTTATTGACAATTATAAACTATATTATCTTGCATTTGTAAACTTAGAATTACCAATTTAAATACACAAATTCAACATTCAATTATCTATGCATAACCAATTTCAATATAATCTTTCCTTAATATACTTTAAAATACTTAATTAAGAAAAATATTGGGCATTTTCCCAACCGCGCAATGCGCGTAAAAAACTAGTATACTAATAAGAGCCCAAGAGAGTTAGACCTATAATGGGTAGAAAAAATGGTGGTCAAATTTTTTAATCAAATGAATGGCTCAGATTAATCAGATTTTAATTTTTTTCTTAAGATTTTCTAATTTATCCTTAATGAATATGATTATCCGTTAACTTTTCCGTTAAATATTATCTTTTTCGTAAATTTCTGTTAGTTCACCGTTAACTTACTCATTGATTTCAATAATAAAGGTCATAGGTTCGAACCTCATCCCAATCAAAGGTGGTATAATTAGTACCCTATTTTACTCTTATTAAATTAAAAATAATAATTTAGTAGTTACAACAAAAAAATAATACATATGCATTTCTTTAATTTAGAATTATGTGTCTACAATGTCTTTATTCAAAAAAAATTATTCATTATCAATAAATTAAATAAGAGAAATAATTTTATTAGTTATATTGTCTTTATTTTTCTCCAATATAAAAATTCTTTACATTCAAATTCATCAATTGATTATATATTCGCTACATTGTCCCTACTATGTCTTTATTAAAAAAAAATTATTCATTATCAATAAGTTAATTAAGAGAAATAATTTTATTAATTATATTGTCTTTATATTTATCCAATGTAAGTATTCTTTACATTCAAATTCATCAATTGATTATATTCACTACATTGTCTATTATCTTTTTTTGTGCACTATTTTTTAATTCAATATCAAAGTTATAATACAAAATAATGCTATATATATTTTTACCAAGTATAATATTAATACCATGAAAAAATTAAAAAAATATATAATTAATAAAGCCAATCATATTAACTACTTGGGGGATTGTTGACAAAGAGTGTATTCAAATCATACAACAAATTGTTTTTAAAATAAAAAATAAAAAATAAAAAATATAATTAAGCCAATCATATTAACTACTTGGGGATTTATTGACAAAAAGGGTATTCAAATCACACAACAAATTGAAGTGGGAAACTATCTCGCAATGTCCTTGTTTGGCATTCAACAGTTAGCTCTTCAATATTAGTATATATTTAATATTTTATGCCATAATTTTTATTTGTTGTCCCTTATGTCCCGTATTTGGTTTCAAACATACCTATACAATTATTTTATTGACAATTATAATCAATTTTGACTATATTATCTTACATTTGTAAACTTAGAATTGCCTATTTAAGTATGCAAATTTAACATTCAATTATCTATGCATGAACAATTTCAATATAATCTTGCCTTGATATACTTTAAAGTACTTATTAAAAAAAAACATTGGGCATTATTCCAATTGCGCAATGCACGTTAATCTTGCCTTGATATACTTTAAAATATTTATTTAAAAAAAAAATATTGGGCATTATCCCAATCGCGCAATGCGCGTAAAAAACTAGTATATATATATATATATATATATATATATATATATATATATTTATATATATATATATATACTAATAAGAAGCCAAGAGAGTTAGGCCTATAATTGATAGAAAAAATGGCGGTCAAATTTTTTAATCAAATGAATGGCTTAGATTGATCAGATTTTTATTTTTCCTTAAGATTTCCTAATTTATCCTTAATGAATATGATTATCCGTTAACTTTTCCGTTAAATATTATCTTTTCCGTTAATTTATTTTAGTTCACCATTAACTTACTCATTGATTTCAATAAAAAATGTCTTAGGTTCGAACCCCATCCCAATCAAAGTTGGCATAGTTAGTAGCTACAACAAAAAATAATATATATGCATTTCTTTAATTTAGAATTATGTGTCTACAATGTCTTTATTCAAAAAAAATTATTCATTATCAATAAATTAAATAAGAGAAATAATTTCATTAGTTATATTGTCTTTATTTTTCTCCAATATAAAAATTCTTTAAATTAAAATTCATCAATTGATTATATTCACTACATTGTTCATATAATGTCTTTATTAAAAAAAAATTATTCATTATCAATAAATTAATTAAGAGAAATAATTTCATTAGTTATATTGTCTTTATTTTTCTCCAATGTAAAAATTCTTTACATTCAAATTCATCAATTATTTTCAAAAAAAAAAAAAAATCATCAATTGATTATATCCATTACATTGTCTATTATCTTTTTTGTGCACTATTTTTTAATTAAATATCAAAGTTATAATACAAAATAATGCTATATATTTATTTACCAAGTATTTATTAGTACCATGAAAAAATTAAAAGAATATAATTAATAAAGCCAATCATATTAACTACTTGACGGATTTGTTGACAAAGAGAGTATTCAAATCACACAACAAATTGAAGTGATAACTAACTCGCAATGTCCTTGTTTGACAATCAGCAGTTAGCGGTTAGCATTAGCGGATTTGACTAGCGAATATATCAACGGTTGGTAAAAAGATATTTAAAAAAAAAATCTGTTTAGATTAACATGTAAAATGACCTAAGGGTATAATAATAATAATAATAATAATAATAATAATAATAATAATAATAATAATAATAATAATAATAATAATAATAATAATAATAATAATAATAATAATAATAATTGGTTTAAAAAAATAAAATTAAGTCAATCATATTAACTACTTGGGGGATTTATTGACACAAAGAGTATTCAAATCACAACAAATTGAAGTGGTAAACTATCTCGCAATGTCCTTGTACGAGTACAACATCAGTAGTTAGCTCTTCAATATTAGTATGTATTTAATATTTTATGCCCTAATTTTTATTTGTTTCCCCTTATGTCCCGTATTTGGTTTCAACCATACCTATACAATTATTTTATTGACAATTATAATCAATCTTGACTATATTATCTTGCATTTGTAAACTTATAATTATTATTTAAATACGCAAATTCAACATTCAATTATCTATGCATGAACAATTTCAATATAACATTTTCTTGATATACTTTAAAATACTTATTTAAAAAAAAAAAATAATGGGCATTATTCCAATCGCGCAATGCGCGTAAAAAACTAGTATATTTATGTATGTCATTTTATTTGTCAAATAATACACATAGAAATCTAGTATCACCTATCTCAGGTAAAAAAAGTTAGTTTTTAAAATTGAAAATGCTATGTCTTCTGGAGGGATTAAATAATAATAATAATAATAATAATAATAATAATAATAATAATAATAATAATAATAATGTTTACCTTAATTACAAATTATTATACTTTCCTTTTGAATTAGTATTTTTCATCTATAAATAAAAATTTATAATTTTTTCAATCCCTAGCCTCCCCCATCATTTCCTTCTCCACATCGGTAGGGCTTCTCCATCCCATCATTTCTTTCTTTTCGTATGAATTTTCTACATTTTCTAACTATATTCCCCCGTACTTCAATATGTTTTGCAATTTATATCGTTTGGTATTAGCTTGAAGATACTTAAGGAGGTTTTGCTTTAGCAAAAGGAAATTGAGGAAGAGGCTCGGTAACAGAACCCTAATGATCTCGTATTTTAATTATGTCTAGAGCCCTAGGGTTTATATCGTGAATTTCGTATTATGATGTTCTTGGTATATTTGGGTGGGATTATGCATGATCGGGTGTTGAGTCTAGCCTAGGACTTGTATTTAGGACTTTGCATATAGATTTCTTGATGTTCTTGTGGTTCCGAATGTTCCTGAACCGTTAAATGATCTATGTGGAGTCTTGGCATGTTTAGGAATCGTGTTAGAACGTATTTTGTATGATTCTTGGTCTAATTCCGTTAATTGAATATGTGGTGTTGCCGTTATGTGTTTGAATGTGTTTGGACATGGTTTCGGGTTCCACGAGTGATCCCGGGACCGAAAAGTTTCCTATGAGTCAGTGGGGGATAGGTGGGGGCAGGGGTGCCCGTCACCTACCCTCTGCCCGGAAGCACTATTCCAGCGGGCAGCCGGCGGGCAGTCGCCTGCCCGCCGGGCACCCGCTGGAATAGAGGGTCGCCGCCGGCCGGTGGTCCTCCACCCGCCACCCACCCGCTGAAAATTTGATGTGCGTGGTGATGTTTTCCCCCGTTTGTTGTTTCCCTGTGTCCCGTTGTACCCCGTTTGTCATGTATGAGTCTCGTTTGATATTTTGAATACCGTTCTAGGAATATATGTGTAGTGCGTGTAGTTGTTGTTATGTTTTAATTGTTATTGATTGATTATGTGTTGATTGATGGAATGATGATGAGTATTGTTGTCATTGCGCAATGGCCGGTGTGACTGATGATGATGAGATTGTGATTGGCGGAAATGAATTGTTGGCGGTTGGCACCACTTGTGCCCGGACGCCCGGTCATTGTACTAAAGGTACAGTCCTAGCGGTTACTGTGCTAAAGGCACAACCCCACCTTCGACTAGCTTGCCGTTGAGCATGGGTCAGGTTATAAGTGCTGCGGTGTCATGTCAGGGCTATATGCGCTGACCCCTTGATATTGGTACTAGAGATACGGATCATGCGAATGGCACTGCGACGCTATCTTTATATGTTGGTGGTTGAAAAGTGGATTGTTGGTGGGGGCATGTAGTTGCCCGGACGAATAAGAGAGGCGATATAAGGGTGGCCTGGAGGTATAGGTTGGAACTGATATAAGGACGAAGGGGACCTACAAGGTTGGAACTTGGTATAAGGTTGGAAGATGGATTGTGTGACTTGATGGTTGCTTGTTAAATGACTATCTTGAATTCCTTTGTTGTCTCTACTTGCTATTTATATGCTTATCTGTCTATTATGCCCCGTATTGTGTTTCTAGGTGCATATTAGTCTTTATGATTGTTCTATATTGTCGAGTCTATTATCGTGTCTTGAGTCTTGATCTTGGATTTAAATTAGAGTCTCGTAAGTATATATGTATTCCAGTTGCAAAATGATTTTATTATATCTACCTATATTGTACTTAACGCGTTGGAGTGGGTTACCAGCATTATTCGCTGACGGTTGTTACACCGCATGTTTTTTCAGGCCTTGACCAGTAGCTTCGGAGTGCGCTAGACGGGCCCGCAGATTTAGCATTAGTTAGTTCTAGTCATAGTTGATATGGCCCGTGTGCCTGGAATTTGAATATTATTCGTGGATTATGCTTGGATTAGTTAGTTGTAGCCTGTGCACCTAGGTTCTCAAACCTAGGTGTGGCATAACACCCCCACTCTTATGATCAGTTTATGCTCTGTTTGGATGATTAATAATATATTTACCTTGATTTCATAAGCTTTAAATGTTTTAAAAATTAGAGGTGTTACAGTTGGTATCAGAGCCTAAGTTCGACCCTAGGATAAGGCCCTTAAGACAAGACTTTAGAACATTAAGCTTTAACTCTAGGTGTTTAAGTTCTTAGGATATAAGAATCTTAGGAGACTGTGAGTTTATTTATCGCTTTCTGTTAAGTTTCCTATACTTGTTCCTTGTTTCCCTACGCTTGCTCCAAAGTTATGATATCCTTGTATACTTTTACATGCTTTGTCACATATCATTCTTTGATTATTAATGATTTACCTTGACATGCTATTAATTTTGTTTCTTAAATAAATGTTGGACTTGGTTATTTGCTTAAGCATGAAAGTTGGGATATTTTATTAATTAATCCATTCATATATCGGCTAAGGACTTGCACATTATTGCTTAATTATTTGGTCAATACGCATTATTTGGATATTTGTTATTTGATGGAATATTTTGGAACTTGCAATTGGCAACTTTATTTGACAGATAATTGCTCGCTTTTTTTAATTGTGATTGTTCGATTATTTTGATAGTTAACTTACTTATAGCTTAATAAGTACTTGCATGAGTTTGCCTAAAAGTCGTGGGAACGTAGCTTTATTCTTTAGGAGGGGAGGAATGTGATCAGTTTATGTTCTTTTTGGATGATTAATAATAGATTTATTCTGTGCACCTAGGTTTTCAAATCTAGGTGTGGCATAGCACCCCGACTCTTATGATCAGTTTATGCTTTGTTTGGATGATTATTAATAGATTTACCTTGATTTCATAAGATTTAAATGTTTTAAAAAAATTAAGAGTGTTACAGCTATGGTGCCGAGATTCTTCCCGAGCTCAATGCCTAAACTCGTAGGGCTTATTGGCCTACCGACCATGTTGGGACGGACCCGGGCTTATGCCTACACTCGTGGGGCTTATTGGCCTACCGACGATGCCGGGACGGACCCGGACTTATGTCTACCCTCGTAGGGCTTCTTGACCTACCGACCGTGCCGGGACAAACCTAGGCTTATGCCTACCCTCGTAAGGCTTCTTGACATACTGACCCTGTCGAGATGGACCTGGATTTATACCTACCCTCGTAAGACTTTTTGACCTACCGACCAAGCCAGGACGGATCCGGACTTAATAGTACCGGTAGTGACAAAGTCGACCTGACCGGACTTACGGTGCCGGTGGAACCACCAACCTAACCGGGCTCAATACATGACTATTTCCCGCTTTACATTTTCTACGCTCGGCCCGTAATATACAGAATTTGTTAGGATCATTCTTAGGCCTAATTTACAATGCGATTTAAAGTCACTATCTTAAATTACAAATTAAAAAATCTTAACAAAATGCCCGAAGTTTTGCAGAGTACCAGATGCTCGGGAAACTTTCACGCGGCAGGAGACTTCCGACCGATTGATTTAGCGGGCGGGCGGTCCGATTAAACATATTTGCTGACCTGTCTGATTAAATTCATCTCATCCTGCGTTAGCCACGCGATCAAGAAGTTGGTCGGTTGGATCAAAGCTTTCAGATTTCAGATCATCAGAGACTTTGATGCTTTGACAAACGATCGCAGGACAAATGTTGAGCCAAAATCTAATACAGTCTTGGAGGTTACGGTCGCAGCACTCGGGGAGAGTTCATCAAATTAAGCAAAGATTGAGAGGTAAGTGATGAATGATGATGACCCAAACGACTAAATTTAAGATCGGGAAAGACCGAAGGAATGCTCGGGAATCAGCTTTGGAGGTTTACGAACTTTAATTTGCACAAATTGGAGACACACAGGCCACAGCTGATAGCTAAATGCCTAAATCCGGTCTCATTTCATCAAGGTCCCAGTGCATGCATATTTCTCTCCTTTTTATGTTTCTTTTTCTTTACTCTTTTCCTTTCTTTCCACTTTCTTGATTATCGCAATCCATTGCCAATCCATTTGTCGCACTTTCTCTCGATTCCTTCCGGCGGGCGGCGGCAAGGAACATTGGGTAGCCAGTGACAACTGGCTGGGCGGCTTTGGCTTGCTTGGACAACAACAAACGGCGACGGCAACCGGAGGAATCAGTGACGGATTGCATGCAGAGTGAGCAAGGTGAGTTCAATCTGCCAATAAATCGGTTCCTAGTGACTTTTTATTTTAGTTTTTTATTTTTTTTTTAATTTATTATTTTTTAGTAGGGGGTTTGGGAAAGATTAACCCAAAATGTATATGTGTTGTTTTTTTTTTTAACAGTTTGGAGTAAAATTGATGAGTTAGTTATTAAATAATATTTTTAGTGTTTTGATTAAAGACAAAATGTTAAAATGGCGAATTTGTTAAAATTTTGGTGAATTTGTCAATAATCAAACAACGCCATTATCTAATAATTATTATGCAAGTTAACAAATTAATTGTATAGATATAAAAGTTGTTTTGGAAAGTAGGAAAATAATTTTTGAAAAATGATTTATTTTTTAGAATATATTTTTCTTTTTAATATTTGACTGCACAGCAGAAAATTGTCAAAAATAAAATTTATATTATTATTGTTGTTATTATGTTATAATGTAATAATAAAATAAAATTACAACAATAATAATATTAATATTAAAAATATAATAATAATAATCAAAACAAAACTATATACAAAATAATATTAAAATTAAAAAATAAAATAAAATAAAATAAATAAAGACAAATGAGAACCACATGTTCTCCTTTGTAAATGATGTGGGATCCCTCATCGAAAATGTTTGGAAAGAGGAGCTCTGGGCAATGCTTCTCTTCCAAACATAATTGCTTGTCCATCAACGTGGGCAAATTATGCTGTGTATCCGTATGCACCATTCATGGTGCATACGAATGCAAAAACGACGTCGTTTTGCATCAAAACACGCGTCCTACTTTTAAAGAAAAATCAATTTCGATTCCCAACAACAACATTATGTTATTCATTTTTTAGTTCATTCATTTTGGATTTTTAGTTATGCAATTCTGTATGTATAGTTATGCAATTCTGGATGTGTAGTTATGAAGTTATAGATGTGTAGTTATGCAATTCTGGATTTATAGTTATGAAGTTATAAATGTGTAGTTATGCAATTATGGATGTATAGTTATGAAGTTATGGATGTATAGTTATGAAGTTATGGATGTGTAGTTATGCAATTCTGGATTTATAGTTATGAAATTATAGATGTGTACTTATGTAATTCTGGATATATAGTTATGAAATTATGGATGTGTAGTTATGCAATTCTGAATTTTTATTTTTTTTAAAGTTAGACGTCAAAAAGACGTCATTTTTGCATCCATAATGGTGCATACGGATGCACAGCATAACGATTGATCAACATGGGCAAGTTTTGAGAAGCCAAAAGGCTCTTATTTAAGATGTCTTAGCTTAACGGCTTCTTATTTTAGTTTTTATTTTTAGAAAATATTTTACAAACAATGATAAATAAAATCTTCAAAGTTATAGCACCGCATGTTTACATCTAGACATTAGCTATTAATTTGAGCTATTATTTGCATAAATTCAAGCAATGATAACATCAAAATACATAAACGATCCAAACCATATTTTTAATTGCACTATATAATATTTGATCTTCTAATTTAAATAATTATATATCCATTAAAATATTTTGAATATAGGGAAAATGACACTTTTTCCCCCTGAGTTATATATCTATAGCATTTTTTCCCCCTAAATTATTGAAGTGGCTGTTTTTCCCCCTGAAATGTTAAATGGACATATTTACCCTTAAACTAAATATTTAATTTATTTTTTTCTCCAACAAATTATGACCATAAGTTGGTTCAAACCAAACAAACACTATAGCAACCAAACCGAAATATTCCAGTTACAATTTAGAATCGAAATTCGATATTTAGAGTTTATTAAAATCGTGAACCGGAATGGACGGTTCGAAATACTGAAAAAATAAAATACATTTATTGTTGAATTTAGACTATTTTAAAATAAAAAATAAAATTTTAAAATAAAGACTGTTCAAAATCGCGAATCGGATCCGGAACCGCCGGTTCACGGTTCAAGATTCAATTTTGTTGATACATAATTTTAATAAATTGACATTTAAATATTGGATTCTAGATCTGAATTATAACCGGAAACTATTAATTCGATTGCTTTAGTATCCGGTTCAATTCAAACCGAACCGTGGTCATCCCTACGTATACGCAATAATTTGTTGGAGTAGTAAAATAAATAAAATGTTTACTTTAAGGGTATAAATGTCAATTTAATATATCATGGGGAAAAAACACCACTTTTAGAATAATTGAGGGGGCTAATGTGCTTACCTAAATAATTGAGGGGGGGGGGGGGGGGGGGGGGAATGCTATAAGTATATAACTCAGGGGTAAAAAGTGTCATTTTCCCTTGAATATATTATAACAAATTCATTCCGTGCATCGCACGGGTAAAAATACTATTATACGGGTAAATAATTGAGGGGGGGGGGGGGGGGGGAATGCTATAAGTATATAACTCAGGGGTAAAAAGTGTCATTTTCCCTTGAATATATTATAACAAATTCATTCCGTGCATCGCACGGGTAAAAATACTATTATATATAACATTCTTTTATATTATAATTTTTTTTTATATTATCTAATAAAAAATAACTAAAAGTTGACTATCACTTATAAATCTATAACAAAAATGGAATTAACCATTTTCAAATACTACAATTGAAGTTTCAAAAATATACACAATGAAAACATTTGAATCCGGCCATGCATTCTAGATTCATTACATATATTTAATTTAATTACTCTAACAATATTAGTAAACCCATTATAAATTTATAGACATATTATGTTTAACAATAAATTAATTTTTATTGACTTATCAATTATCACTAAAACTCTGCATTAAGAGAACTTCACTAACTTTAAAGTAATTTGTTATGACATAATTTTTATTTTTATTTGTATATAAAGTGTAAAAATTCAATGGTCTATTTGACATTTTTTCCTTAAAAACAATTTTTCTTAAAGCAATTATTTGATCAGGCAATTTGTGCGCCAAAGTCACCAACATCGTAATCTCATGATCGAAAGCCTTTTTGGTCTCCTCCGCTATGTGGAGCAGCTCGTCTACAATGACATGCATCTCGTCAATCAAACTTTCCCTTTTCATGGCAATAACATACAACTCTTCGAATTTCGCCTCCAATTTAGCAAACCTCTCACTCTCATCCAGCTCATCGTTGCTCACCATAACCTTAACCTGGAAAGAAGCGCAGAATTTTAAATCCAATTAATTGATTTAATCTAAATTCCAAGCAATCTAAATCTGAAATGCATGGATTAAAAATTTAAAATTGCATAAGAGAAATTGAAAAGAATACAACACAACACAATATAAATCTGAAATGCATGAATTAAGAATTCAAAATTGCAATAGAGAAACCGAAAATGATACAACACAATCTACATCCGGAGTGTAGGGATTAAGAATTCAAAATTGCAATAGAGAAAATGAAAAGAACACAATAGAATCTAAATCTAAAATACAATGCAGGGATTAAGAATTCGAAATTGCAATATGAAAATCGAAAAGAATAGAACACCATCTACATTTAAAATACAATGCAGGGATTACGAATTCGAAATTGTAGTAGAGAAACATAAAAGAATACAACACAATCTAGATCTGAAATACAATGCAAGAATTAAGGATTCGAAACTGAAGGCAGTAAAGAAAACAACACAATCTAGATTTGAAATATAAGGATTAAGAATTAAAAATTGTAATAGAGAAAGAATGCTACTTTTGGAATAGAAACACAATACGATATTGAGATGTATGCGCTGGTAGAGATTAGCAATGATATATTACTCCAATTTATATATATATAATAACAAATTATATAAAAGTCAATCTATATTAGAGAATCAAAATGAAGAAATCACCATTGCCACTAAAAAACGTGTGAACCTGAGAAAAAGTCATGACATTTATTTTTTATTTTTATTTTCAACTGTTTTCTCTTTTATGGTAAAAATTAAACTATAATAATATTTACTTAATTTTATTTGTTTTTTTTTAAAATATTTAATGGAGGGGTGAACCATACAAGACCGAAATACAATTTCAATCAGCTAGGGCAAATTATATCGTGCACCGCGGTGCATAATTGATTATGCATCGCGCGTCAAAATGACGTCGTTTTATTTAATGAAAACAAACGCCATCTGTTTCGTGTCGTTCCGCGCCATTTCGCAAAAAGTAACTCTGTTATTCAGTTTCATTTTGTATACACTGTAGTTTCATTTCGATGTAACTACAGTTTCATTTCATATAACTACATTTTCATTCGATATTATAACACCAAATATGTGAAAATGTTATTTAATTTTATTTTATATACACCATAGTTTCATTAAAACAGAACTACATGATCATTTCGATATAACTACAGCTTCATTACACAATATACACTCAAAAATGTGAAATGTTATTCGATTTTATTTTATATATATACTGCAGTTTCATTTCAACACACCTACAGTTTCATTTCAATTCAATTGCAGTTTCAGTTGATAATATAAAAATAATACGTGAGGTAATGTCAGTTTAGATACCAGTTTCACTTCAATTGAATTGCAGTTTCAGTTGATAATATATAAAATAATACGTGACGCAATATCGATTTAGATACATAGTATCAGTTAATAATTAATACACCAAATATGTGCACTCCATTAACTATAACAGCGCGTCGTTTCTTTACTAAAAGAAATGGCGCCGTTTTGACCGCGGTATACGTGCACGGCGGTCCACGATATAACGACTGATCAGATATAGGTTTGGCGCCATGCTAGAACTCCACATCCGGCATCTTCAAGCAATGCCTTGACCTCATCCGGCGGAACTTTGAGGAGCTATAATCCTTTTGGTAGACTTCTGGATATGGCTGCTAATGCGTCCGCAACACGATTTTGTTCACGCAAGATCAGAGAAACATTCCATTCCTCCACCCTACTTAACTCCCTTTTGCATTCAACGAGGATATTTTGAGCTATGATATTCTGCTCCGTTGATTTGTTTCTTTTGGCCATTGAAAATGTGAAAGATATGTCTTTGGAGTTAATTTCACTTTTGGTCCTATAATTATTGAGGTCTTGTTAATTTCAATCTATGACTTTTAAAACTGTCAATTTAGTACCTTAACTATTCAATTTTTATCAATTTTGGTCACTCTGATCAAATTGCCCTCCAAAACTCACCGAAAAATATTAATAGGTAAAATAAAGAGGGTATTTTAGTCTTTTTACTTATCTTTTCTGTCTTCTTTAAAATACTCTCATTATTTACGTTCTTTATCGGGTTTAGTAATTCGGGCTACCCAAGGACGGAGCCAAAGGGGGGTAGGGGGCAGCTTCCCCTCCCCCCACCCCACCCCATATGTAATCTTTGTATGTATATATGTATATATAGAACAGTTTTAGTATTAGTATAAAAAAAACTATTAAATAAAAGAGTTAATACCGCTTGAGGTCCTCCGAGTATACTGGTTTTGCCACGTTTAGTCCTAAACTTTCAAATTGACCATCTGTGGTCCTTCGACTTTCAAATTTAACCATTTGTGGTCCAAGTTAACCACTCATGGTCCTTCGAGTTTCAAAACTTAACCAGTTGTGATCCTCTTGAAAGGACCATGGTTGGTTAAAATTTAATAATTGAAGGACCATGAGTGGATAACTTGGACCGCAAAACCACTATACTCGGAGGACCTCGGATGGTATTAACTTTAATAATAAATGAGTTAGATTAGTTGGTAGAACATATGTTTGGAAATAGTAAAGGTCAAGGGTTTGAATCCTTTTGCATCAACATAGTTTTACAGTTTACACACACACATCTATACTATATATAAAAACAAAATCCTGAACTTTAACTTCCCGCCCAATTGCTTAAAAATCTCTCTTTCTAATAAAAATATATTGTTTTCTATTTTCATATTCGTACTATAATTCTAAGTTAAAATGCTTATTCTAATATTATAAAATAGTGTAATACAGTTCCTATTCTAACCTATACTATATATAAAAACAAAATCCTTAACTTTAACTTCCCGCCCAATTCCTAAAAAAATCCTCCTTCTAATAGAGAGTGCTTTAGAGAGAGGGAGAGTGTAGAGGAAAGAACCCCCTAAAAATGAGGGTCAATGGCCCTTATATAGGCCCAAGGATTGACCCGCTATCTTTGACTTTGACCCGTAGACCGGGACCCGAACCGTTTGACCCCGACCCGACTATAAAATGAGAGCACGGAGTGTACGGGGAGCTTGAACCCGGGGTATATTCCCCATCAAGAAGCCCCCTCAGTCTGTGCCTGACGATGAGTGAATGAAGAAGGGTTCGGGCTGAAATATATATTACGAATATAAACATAAAAATAATAAACATCAAAATATATAAGTATTTATATGAATATTATGAAACATATAATAAAATTTTACGATGAAAATTTTGCTTTGTTCATATATTTAGAGAAAATTAGAGAAAATTAAGAATAAAAAAATTCATAGAAAAAATAAAAATCAATATAAACAAGCAAATAATGAAGTAAAAATAATATTATTTCGAATTTTTAGAGAATGATTGTAAATAGAAGAGAGAAAAACTGGTAGAGTTTAGATATGAGGAAAATATAGGATAATGAAGGAAAATAATAATTTTATTAAATTTAGATAGGTTTATAAAATTTAAATATGAGGAAAAGATAGAGTTTAAATAGAGAGAGAAAACATTCAAAGTTGTTAGAAAAAAATTTTGAAATCTTGGGGTTGATGGTTGGATTTCAACTATTTATATTTGAGAAGAAAAAGTCTACAAAAGTCCTGGCAATTAAAAAGTCTTTCATAACTTTTTGAATACCATATGATTTTTAAAGACTCTTTAAAAGTCTTAATCGAATATCACACGACTTTTAAAGACTCTTTCAAAATCTTGATTGAATACCGTCTGACTTTTAAAGACTCTCTAAAAGTTTGAATAGAATAACTCCAAACTTTTAAAGTTCATAAAAGTCTTTAAAATCCTATGAAAGTTATAATTGAATACGTACACCCCTAAAGCTTCTTACACTATAATCTCATTGCATGATGAATCCCTTTATGCTACCACCAGTAACCCAATTGCACATGAAAACACACTACTACTACTAATAATAAAAAAGGCATGTACGGAAGATGAAGACAATGACAATGCTACAAAAAAAGAGAATTAAGAAGAATTAGAGAAATTTAAATTAAAAGTAGTATTTATTTAGACTATCGCTTTAGGTTATTACAAAGTTACAAATATTTATTTTAGTGACAATTATAATCAATCTCTTATGTATTATTTTGCATTTATATAATTGAATTACCGATTAAAATAAACAAATTCAACATTTATTTATCTATGCATGAACATCTCATATATAATATTGCATTGATGTACTTTGAAATACTTATTTAAAAATAATAATTGCGCATTATCTCATTTGCGCAAAGTGCGTAAAAAACTAGTAAATAAATAAATAAATAAATAAATATCAACCAATAAAAATAGATTGTCGAATACAAACATAATAATTAAATAGAATGAGAGAATCTGGACGTTTCAAGTTCTGATTTCGACGTCTCAAATTTTGACAAATATAACAATAATGTTAGTTGAATTTGATATCTCGAGTTTTATTTCTAACACCTCTAATCAAGTAGTAGTTTTGTTCACTCTATTATTATACAAAATCACGATCATGTATCAAACTTAAAAGATACTATCGTCATTCTTTAATTCCAAAATAATCAAATGTGATACATATATGCAAATAAATCAATAAAAACACATGTTTAATCACTATAGCATCAAAAAGATCAAAGAACAGTTCATTTTACAAAGGATCAAGCAACAAAATATATAGATCAGATCAATATAATTATCAAACGTGACAATCATGTCGGTTATACAGTACAACTCATACTTACGAACACTGCCAAACAGTTTACCCACTTTATATAGTGCACAATATCTTAATCTTAATTTAAACAAAAGCAAAAACCCACTCCATATTCCAAAACAGACAGAAAAGTAGAGAATTAAAGTAGGTCATACATTGATTAATTAAGGTTTACGTACTACTAGTAATGGAAAACATAAACATTGTACTCCACGACAGCATCGCCGGTTTTGGGATCATATGTGTGAGTCTTCGCCTGAGCATAGCCGCGAGCAAATCGGAACAGCCCACTCCCGCCCACCACCGGCATCTCTCTCACGGCGGAAACCACCGCGTTCCTGCCCACCACGCTCAGGCTGCTTCCGTTATACTTGCCTTCCACGAACACGAAGTTGAGAACCATCAACAACCCTATCTCGTCGATTGCCGCCGAGGCGTATACCCCCTGTGCCCTTCCGAACAGCTTGGAGGAGACGTCTGGGCCGGCGGTCAAGGGGTCGTCGATCATGGCCATCAACCCGAACCCGGTGGCGGACTTGTTGGTGGCGGCGGCCTGGGCTATCTTCACGGCGGTGGGGTTCTTGCCGCTGACTATGTCGTGGAAGAAGAAGCGGAGGTGGCTTAGCTTCTCTGTTTTCAGTCCCATAGCTTTCTTTGAGAGTTTTCTTGCGAATTCTTGGGAGTTTACTGGGAAAAGATTTGAAGCACAGAGGAGAAAGAGGAGGATGAAGAGGGAAGAAGTGAGTTTTTGGAAGGTTTTAGCCATTGTGGTCTTGGAATTCATCACTTCCCACTTTCCCTGCTAGTTATGTCTTCAAGAAAGGAGTGGAGTGGGTACACTTCAATTTATCTTTCTTCTTCTTTCCTTGAATCCCCGACCTACGGCCCATACCCTGACACGAAAAAGCATATGAGATGATGTAAATTATAGTAATTCAGAGATGTTAGATCTTTGCTTATTATACACAAAGATCGAAACTGTCTCACTTTGAGAAATTATTCTCGGCTGCTAGTGAGACTCGATCCCTGTTATTTTTTTGAAACTTCACTCTTTGTAACCAACTAAATTGTTCATACCAACTCAATTTATCTTTCTTGTCTACCCTTTTCCCTGAACCCACATTTCGATCAGACAAAATGGTAAAACGATAAATTGCAATAACTCATCAATTTATTAGACGTGAAATGTTATGTCTAATGCTATCAAAGAACCTATCACATTGAGTATAACTCTTGTATGATTATTGTTAAAATTTTATTTTGTGTTTTTACTTATAGTCAATCATTCACAAATTAATTAAGCTCTCCGTGTGGGCTCAAGGTGAACCGCAGACAACGGTGTGTGTGGTTGGTTCAATTGTACGTATTTTCAACACACTTTAACCAACCCATACACCATTTGTCGTATTTGTGGCAGCACCGACTTCAAGAATCATAATGTTATTTCATTGAAACAAGGATTTCAAAGTCAAAAGTGAATCCCAACTTTGAAGGTGGACCATTTGAATGGTTGCAACCTACTACTCCGTACAAATTTGCCGTGCTTTGATTATTTAAAAAAAAAAAAAACTATTTTCATCTAATTTTGTTGTCTTTCAATCAAATGAATTAGAGGCCAAATGATTTTGTGATCGTATGAAATGATTATTCTAAATGGAAAGTCTTAAGTTTTACTCTTTGCTTTTCATATTTGTTAGCATGCAAGCATTAGATATGTCACTTCTAATGCTATCCACGTTAAACTCAAGCATCAAGTAGCTATATATCCCACTTTTAGGAAAGCACATATCTACCAACTTTTACTAAACAAGTTAAGGTTCTTGAATTGGTCTGTCCATGATGACCAACAACAACCTTGCAGAAGAAGAAAACATGTATTTGTAGGGTAATTAATCCAACCAAATTCATCATCAAAGTGTTGATTAGGTAACTATAAAATTATAAATTTGATTTCCAACAAAATGACCTGTTGACTTTATTAATTTGAACATGTCAACTATATATATGAACAATCTAAGTTGATTTACTTTATTTTGATTTTTTAGGTTTCAGTCATAAGACCTGATTATTCCGTGCACAGCTTCATGTAGTGACTGCGGGTTTCCGAGTCACTAAATAACAACAACAAAAACATGTATATGCATTATGCAACAATCAAGTTGAAATATGAAATTCATGAGGACAACTCATTCTTAGGACATATATAGAAACTAACCTTACCAAACCAGTTACCATCTTCTTCAAGTACTATACGGCACAATATCTCAAGTTAATTAAGCAAAGCCAAACAGCTAATTAATTAAGGTTAACTAATAATGGAAGACATAAACATTGTACTCCACAACAGCATTGCCGGTCTTGATATCAAGTGTGTGAGTCTTGGCCTGAGCGTAGCCGCGGGCAAACCGGAACACCCCACTCCCGCCGACGATCGGCAACTCCCTCACGCCGGAAAACACCTTGTTTCTGCCCACCACGCTCAGGCTGCTTCCGTTATACCTGCCTTCCACAAACGCAAAGTTGACAACCATCAACAAGCAAACATCATCCATCGCCGCCGAGGCGTATATTCCTTGTGCCCTTCCGACCAGCTTGGAGGAGAGGTTTGGGCCGGCGGTCAGCGGGTCGTCCATCATGGCCATCAACCCAAAACGGGTGTGGGACTCGTTGGTCGTTGCGGCACGGGCGATCGTGACGGCGGTGGGGTTTTTGCCGGTGACTGTGTCGTGGAAGAAGAAGTGGAGGTGGCTTAGCTTTTCTCTCCGGAGACCCACTGCTCTCTTTGACAGTGTCACTGAGAAATCATGGGAATTTGCTACGAAAAGGTTTGAAAAGAAGAAGAAGAAGAAGAAGAATATGAGGAGGTATGAACAGAGCTTTTGGAAGGTTTTGGCCATGGTGCAGTGGTAATATTGGAGTATCTTGGCTTCAGATCAAGTCTAGCTCCAAGAAAGATCGAAGTGTGGTGGGTACTTCAGTTTATACTTTTACAACCCATTTGTAAGCAAATTATTGGGTAGACTATGGTCTACAATAGTGTTTTTACTGGACCATAATTCACCCAAGTGTTTAATGCACTATAATAAAAAGTATATTTTTAATATACTAAAAGTACATTATTCGTGTAATGAATATACATTATATAAAATAATATATTTTTTATTAATATAATATATATTTTTAATATACTAAACCTAGTGACGATATATTATTTGATAGTATGATTCACACAATAAGAATTGCATTAGGGTTTGCTTGGCCACTCATTTATAATCATACGGACATTTTATTTATTATGCAATTAAATCACGGTCCACACAACAGAGTGATTTTTTTTGTTTTTAAACATCAAAATGACGTTGTTTTGAACAATGCATTATGGTCCACGCATCAAATATGCACTGCAGTTTAATTTCAACACAACTTCAGTATCATTTTAATATAACTACAATTTCACGGGACAATATACACTCAAATATGTGAAATTGTTATTCAGTTTCATTTTGGATACATTGCAGTTTCATTTCAACAGAATTACAGTTTCGTTTCATTTTAATTCAATTGCAGTTTCATTTGATAATATCATAAAAATAATACGTGAGACAATCTCAGTTTAGATACACTATAATGTCTCTTGGACCATATTCCCAGTATAATTGCTGCATGCTCTATTTAGCTATTAATAGTCGGGTTGGACCGTTTAGCTCAATAACACAAATTTTGTAAAAGTCTCACCTACTATATGATTGTCTTGATACATGCACGATGCAAAAATAAATACAACTCAAATATATATTAGATGAGAACGTACTTAATTGTTTAGAAGGCTAATTGCTACTTTGCATATGATTTAGAAGTCTATTTGATCCTTTTTTCATTTTCAAAAATCTCACATAACGTATGAAATTGAGGGGATGAGATTCGGAGCGTTATGCTGTGCATAACTACACATCCATAATTTCATAACTATACATCCAGAATTGCATAACTACACTTTCAAAATTGCATAACTACACATCTATAACTTTATAACTACACATCCAGAATTGCATAACTACACTTCCAGAATTTCATAACTAAAAAATTCAAAATGAATGAATTAAAAATAAATAACATAATGTTGTTGCTGGGAATCGAAACTGATTTTTTTTTTTTTTTTTTTTTTTTAAGTAGGGTGCGCGTTTTATGCAAAACGACGTCGTTTTTGCATCCGTATGCACCATGCAGGGTGCATACGGATGCACAACATAATTTGCCATGTGATTCTTATTATGGATATAACGAAAAAGAGTTAATTCTACCGGAGGTCCATTGTCTTTTGTGGCAATTTCAAATTTAGTCTCACACTATTGTTTTTGCCAGTTTATATCCTAGACTATCGTTTTTTGGACACTTTTAGTCATTTTCATGATTTTTTCTATTTTTAGTAAGGGCATTTTTGTCTCTTCATATTCTTCTTTTGTTATTTTTCCGGTTTCAACCACTTTAATTGATTTAGGACTTTACTAAAAATTAGTTGCAAATATGGTTACTAAAAATCAGAGGTTACCTAAAGTTCTAAACCAATTAAACGGATTGAAACCGGAAAAATAACAAAAGAAAAATATGAAGAAACAAAAATGCCATTACTAAAAAAAAAAAAAATCATGAAAAAGGACAAAAAGTGTCCAAAAAACAATAGCTGGGATGTAAAATGACAAAAAATAATAGTCTGTGATTAAATTTAAAATTGTCATCAAAGACAAGGGATCTCCGGTGGAATTAACTTTAACGAAAAATAACTAAAACCTCCAACGAAAAATAACTAAAACCAAGTTTGAGATCGAAATTCATATTTTCTAAAGATCAAAGGTTCATAATCGTTTTAACCAAATAAGGGTATATGGTATTTCAATATTCACATTGCAATGGTTATGTGATATAACATGAACTAGACGCAATGACATGTGTTAACAAGAGAGGAATTGCAATTCCTTTCTTCAAGAAGTGACAAATTTTAAAATGTGATTGGGAAGAATTCCAATTTTATGGAATTACAATTCCTTAAATTTGAAAAATTGTAAATACCTCTTCCCTAGAAATTGCAATTCCATAATACATGAGAAGAAATTTTGTTGTTTCAAAAAAATAAAAATAAGAATTGTAATGCGAGGATCAAATTGCCCTTTGCTAATAGTCCTACATCTTTTCATAGAAATTATAATTGCGTGGGCATTTTGTTCAACACTTTCTCTATCTATTGCAGCCCAAAGAGTTAATATCTCACTATCGGATTTGATCATGCGACCTTCTTTCAAGAAGAGCCATAAAGGTGTTATCTGAACACAAAATGCTTGGCGTGTATTAGTTATTTAACGGCAAATTATATCGTGCACCGCACATCAAAACGACGTCGTTTTATTTAATAGAAAAGAAACGGAATCCGCAAAAAAATAACTCTGTTCTTCAGTTTCATTTTGTATACACTGCAGTTTCAGTTCAAGACAACTACAGTTTCAGTTCGATATAACTACAGTTTCATTCAATATTTATACACTCAAATATGTGAAAATGTTATTTAATTTTATTTTATATACACTTTAGTTTTATTAAAACACAACTACATGACCATTTCGATATAATTACAGCTTCATTGTACAATATACATTCAAATATGTGAAATGTTATTCAGTTTCATTTTATATATACTGCAATTTCATTTGATAGTTAAAAATAATACGTGAGGCAATATCGATTTAAATACATTGTAGCGTCACTCTGTTAACACTGCGCGGTGCATAATCGATTATGCACCGCGGTGCACGATATAACGACCCATAATATAGTCGGAAAAGACATATTTTACTTGAGGCTTCATTCGGCCCAATACAGCTTCTTTTGGACTTAATCCAAATAGCATGAATATGGAACACCGGGTTGAAGGTCCAAAACATGCACACCCTAGCGGTCCATTCCCACTCAAAACCCTAGTTATCATTCCTCACCATATAAACATCCAGGGTTTCACTTGCGCGTTTTCTCTCGACCCACACTTTACCCAGTCGGAGAAGAAGAAGAAGAGAAAGCAAAATGCCTGCCGGACACGGATTAAGGGCGAGGACGAGAGATCTCTTCTCTCGCGGGTTCAGGAAGCGCGGGACCATTCCGCTATCCACCTACTTGCGTATCTTCCACATCGGCGACTACGTTGACGTAAAGGTGAACGGTGCCATCCACAAGGGCATGCCTCACAAGTTCTATCACGGTCGCACCGGCCGCGTCTGGAACGTCACTAAGCGCGCCATTGGTGTCGAAGTCAACAAGCAGGTACAGTCTCCACACTCGTAGCTATTTAATTGTTACCAATCTGTATCATTGCTGCTTATTTGGCTTTCTATGTTCAAATGAATTGTTTGTGCAGTTATATAGATATGAAATATTTAAATGTTAGCTTTATGCTAATTGTTCGTTGTTTATGCGATTCTAAACGTTCGATGTTTGAAAGTGGCTATAGTTTTGTGTATTTAAAGTCTTTAATTAGGCATGGTGGCCAGAATTTTCGTTTGCAGGCCAGTGATTTGCATTGGGAATGATTTTGGATATGTTGATCGGTTAGTTTTTGATTGTTTACTAGTTTATGTTAAGCTTGTGATCATAGAGAACTTCTGCACAGTCAAAAAATTGGAAGTGACACCACTGGAGTTTGTAAGAAAGGGAATGTGTAAAAAAGCAGACCAGTCTTGTATCGTATAGTGCATTTATATTTAGCTATTACTGGTCTATAGGAATGCTGTGCCCTAGATTTCAGCTTCTATTAATTTATAAGTTGTTTTTAATTTGATAGATGAAGTCATTGAATTAACAAGTTCATAATGAATGTTCTGTATTTCACAAGGTGTTTTGCATATCCTTCCATTTAAGGTCTTCTACATTACGAATCATAACCAGGATAACTACATTTTCCTAAAGATACATTGTTACCTATAAATCTTTGAAGTTGTACTCTAATATCACTTCTTTGTTTTATAGTTTTAGTAGACTGTACTTGGTGACTTTGCTAGTTTGTTGTTTTTCCTCCTTTTGTTAATCAAATTATGTTGCTGATCATTAACACAGGTTGGCAACAGGATCATCAGGAAGAGAATCCATGTTCGTATTGAGCATGTTCAACTTTCAAGGTGCACTGAAGAGTTTAAGGAGAGGGTAAAGAAAAATGATCAGCTCAAGGCTGAAGCAAAAGCCAAAGGTGTGGTGATTAGTACTAAGAGGCAGCCGAAAGGACCCAAACCTGGATTTATGGTGGAAGGTGCCACTCTAGAAACCGTAACACCCATCCCATATGATGTGGTCAATGATCTCAAGGGAGGATACTAAATTCCTTGTTTATTCGAGATGTCTTTATCGTTTTATGAACAGTTAATCAGAGTTCTAATTAATGTTGTTTTCATGTCCACACACTCGGTTTTGTTTGAATTTTTTTGTGTTGGCCTTTTATATTTGTAGTTGAACATGTTTGCTGAATTTATGTGCCTTTGTGTCAAATTATAGATCATTCTCGATTGAGTGTTGGGCGTGGTGGTTTCTATTGAAGTGCAAAGTACAATTTCATATTACATTTTCGTGGCCATGCACTTGGCTCTTATGTTAATTCTAATGCCAAGTCATGAGACATGTTCTTCGTATTGCCATATATTGTCAACTCTCCTTGTCTTGATTAGTCTTCTAACTTACCCTCCCCTTGCCCCTTTCCCATTTTGGAAGAGACTAATTTGATATATAATCTTTAGGAGATAAGAGGAAAGATATGATTGCTTAAATTCATCTCAATTACTTATATCATTTTAATAAATGAGTAAGTGGAATATGATTTTCGTATTTAAAGATTATGCTATTGAGGCAAATACTTTATAAGTGTGTTGAATAGTAAAATATGAAATTAATTAATATAGACACTCTTTATCTTAAACTTAGAAATTCATGCTAAATTTTTTATAATTCAAACAAGTCAATAATAGTGTATGCCTTCAAATAGATGTCTTACTTACTTTTCGTTGCTCAAATAAACCATTTTTTTGTTTATTTTTTATAGTATTTTTTACTTATTTTATTTTAAATTTAATTTTTGTGTTAAATAATATTTTTAACGTAATTTCTAAATATATAAATTTGGTATACTAATTTTAAATTTAATATTATGAAAAATTGATTTAATCGAACCAGATACATATAATGAGATGAAAAGAGTATTATATTGACATATTTAGTTTAATATAGATAATTTAGAATATAAATTTATACATATAATTGGTATTAGATTTATATAAATAATTAGTAAATATTATCCCTTATTTGATAAGGTTGTTTAGTTTTCTAATATGATTAGATAGATAAAATAGGCGGAAGATTAAGAATAAAAATAAAAATTTATTTTCCTAAAGCAGCATCATGTCATGTGTCAAAGCATTTTTGTTTTTCTAATCTATAATCTATATCTATAATAATATCTAATAAAGAATAAATGTTAAATCAAACGGCGGTATATACATCACATATGCAAGCAATTATGCATCTATAGTTTATATATATGGTTATTTGAGGCTGAGACGACCCTCGTCTCTCTCTTCCCTCCCCTCTCCTCTATTCCGTGTAAAACCCTAACTCTGTAATCAAATCCGATAAATCTAATTTCTCCTTTCCTCCCTCCTTCCTTCGCCCCTTCCATTCTAAAATATCTTACTTTCTGCTTTTCTTCTTTCTCTCGTCAGATCCGTCGATCCATTAATTGATCCATTCGTCTTCAATTCTCCCAGTTTTTCTTCTTCAATCGAATGCCACGGCATTTTATTTTCAAATCATCTCCCAATCTTTCTTCAAAGGTTCATTGCTAATTTTCATTTCTTTTCATTTCCCCGGGTTTGCGATTGTTCTTCGTGAAGGGATATTTGTTTTCAAGATTTTGAGGATTTTTGGGGCGTGATAGATAGATAGATAGAGGTGAAGAGAGGAGAGGTAGGTAAGGCTGGCGATTGTTGCTGGTATCAGGTGATGGCGGAACCGCCTCACGTCCGCCGCCGCAGGTCTGTTATTGTCCCCTGTTCCGAATTTGAAGCCTTAGTTTGCGTCAACGACGTTGGTTATGAAGTATCAGCTGTAGCTCTAGAATCAGTGAGAAAAGAAGAGTGGACCAATCTGCGTATCCCAGAATGCTGACTGTGCTGCGAGTGCATCTTCCGTCAGACATTCCCATAGTAGGCTGCGAGCTCACACCTTATGTTCTTTTGCGCCTCCCTGATAAGTCTGTCGCCACTGACGATGTCCCCGAGTCCGCCCCCATCAATGGCCACTTCTTGAGATACAAGTGGTCAGTTAGTTCATTCTTTATTCTCCTTGTATGGAAGAATATACATAATTTTTTTTTTCTTTTTGATGAATGATTATTATTGCTGCTATTTTACTTTTGAAGATGCAGTTATTTTGGCATTATTGCTTTATGTACTCTTTTTTGTGATTGGAATTGTTGCTCTATTGCTGGGCCCTTGGGCCCTAGGGAGTATTTTGGAGCAATCTGTAATGGTTATGCATAATGCTTAAACATAGTTATTGTGTTAAGAGAAATTTTTCATTCTTACAATGATTTCCCCTTATGTTTGCCTAGAAGAGGATACAATTTGTGCCTTAACCTACATTTCTTTTAAGCAAATGGGCTTACTGTTAACACATCTTTTTTTTAGTTGGATTCGTTTCTATACACACTATACTTGATAGTTTATTAGATTAGTTCATGTTTGGTGTAGAGATTAAGGATATAATTGAGAATAGATTAAGGATATTTTGTGAAATTATCCTGTGCATTTACCTGCAATTCATGCATTGCAAATCCAACCCTCCTCCAATTGCCTTTAAACTTTGTGCCTAAATCCTGTGCTTGGACTTAACCTTGCATACCAATAGGCTCCTTATGGAAAAGTGTTTGCATTAACATAACAACATTGCAAATGTTGAAAATTTGTATCAATTTGTACAATGCCCCAGAAAACTATGGGTGTTAGTGCCTTAATAAAGTTATTGGACAAATGATGTCTTAGATCTTAGATGATAATGCAAACTGGACTGATATCAACCAGAGGGATTAAGAAATTGACTGTTATGTAACCATAATGTGCACAACTATGCAAGGTGAACCTATCACTCCTTTTCTTCATGTGATTAACAAGTTTTTACGTATGAAAGGGAGAGAGAAAAAAAAAAGTAAAAGAACATTTGTTTGCATGCCAGTGTGTCTAATTTCACAAGTTGATTTAATGGCAATTTCACAGACTCTTCTATATAACTACTTTTTGTATCTCTAGCTATTTTCTGGTGGCAGATTTGTGTTTACCATCTAGGGTAGTTATACACTATACATGTGGTTATGATTATCAATAGCTATGCATCTAAAAAAAATATAGTAATAGTAATTAATGACTTCAATGGCATTGAAATTGAATGCCAAGGGCTTAGTCCATTATTACCCACTGTTAGGTACTGACTTATTTGTACCCATATAGGATTCAATGGTACATGTAGTGTATCACTTGAGATTCAATTACAAGAAAGTAATGTGTATGAATATAATAGAGTTGACATGTCTTTTGGTTAATGTCCTTGAGACTATCATTTACCAATGCAAAGACACCTTTGACTAGATGGTTTGTTTGTGTAATTGCCCAGCCAATTTGGAAAAACATCATGATCAGTATTTGCTCTGCAACACGCTTTCTTTGAGAAACATCTTAGATTTCTTTTTACTGATATTTCAGCTTGTGATGAAAGATGAGTCATGGTGATTGAACATTCTGGGTGATTGGTTTAACTTTCATTTCTTGAATTGACATGTAATTCCAATTGTCTGGAATAATTTACAGGTATCGCATTCAAAGTGACAGGAAAATTGCCATCTGTAGTGTCCATCCATCCGAGCAAGCTACATTACAGTGCCTTGGATGTGTTAAGGCTAAAATCCCAGTTGCTAAGAGTTACCATTGCTCTCCTAAGTGTTTTGCAAATTCATGGCAGCATCACCGTGTTTTGCATGAACATGCTGCCAATGCTGTCAATGAAAATGGAAATGAGGAGGAAGAAGTATTTGGGCGCTATAATAGCACAGGAAGTGGTGTAGTTAATACAAGCTTGCCTCCATCACAATCAGCTGGCAACTTAGCCAATGGAGCAACACCATTATACCCTGCAGCAGTCACACAGAGGAGTGGTGAAACTTGGTTTGAAGTTGGACGGTCTAAAACATATACACCAACCAGTGATGATATTGGTCATGTCCTTAAATTTGAATGTGTTGTTTTAGAGGCAGAAACCAATATTCCAGTTGGCCATGTGAATACTATACTGACATCTCGTGTGATTCCGGCTCCATCTCCTACTCCACGTCGCTTGATTTCAGTCAGAGAAGATGATGGTCCTGTAATTTCTGATTTAGGTGGCCGCATTTCGTCTTCCGGAACGTTTACTGTGCTCTCATACAACATCTTATCTGATTCCTATGCGACAAGTGAATTATACAGTTATTGTCCCTCCTGGGCCCTTTCTTGGACATATCGTAGGCAGAACCTATTGCGTGAAATAGTTGGCTATCGTGCTGACATTGTTTGTCTTCAAGAGGTATGCATGCATGCTAACAGAATTTGGATTTTGGAGGGCAGTTTTAGTCTCTCTATAGGATAAGGATAAATTTTATTCGATGGTGCATAATATTAGGAGTAATTGTTACAAGTAGCAATTTGGCTTCATACTATAGATAGTTTCTAAATGTGTTAAATATCTCATTCCAAATTAGCCACTCATCTTATAATTTTGATGGTTTTGCATGATGCAATAATTCTTTTTACCAAAATTTATTATCCATTGATTTTTTTTTTTTAATAATAATTGTTGACCATGTATACGTGGTATAGCCACATTTTACTTTGTTTACATTTTATTCTTTTGATAAATGAACATGTAAGTTCTTCCCCTTCACTGATGTCCTTCCCTTTCAGGTTCAAAGTGATCATTTTGAAGAGTTCTTTGCTCCTGAGCTGGACAAGCATGGCTATCAAGCTCTTTTCAAAAGAAAAACTTCTGAGGTTGGTTATATTTATAAAGTGTTAGTCATATGAAAGGTTTTTTTTTTTTTTTTTTACCTCTCTCTCTCTCTCTCTCTCTCTATATATATATATATATATATATATATATACATATATATATTAGCTGATACCATTTTTGTCTGCAGGTATTTGGTGGAAATATGAATAGTATTGATGGTTGTGCTACATTTTTCCGGCGAGATAGATTTTCACATGTTAAGAAATATGAGGTATGGAAGGATTACAAGTCTACTGAGGCTATTTTACTTGTTTAATCTTGCAAATCATGCCCATATGCTTTGTGTAGGTTGAGTTTAACAAAGCTGCACAGTCGTTGACTGATGCTCTAGTTCCCAGTGCTCAAAAGAAAACCGCTCTAGGTCGTTTGATCAAGGTATCTTATTTAATTTGACAAGTGAGCACTCACACATACTTGTATGTTTGTTCTTCCTATTATAATTATACTCTAATACAGGATAATGTTGCACTCATTGTGGTTCTCGAGGCAAAGTTCGGTAACCAGGGAGTTGATAACCCTGGGAAGCGTCAGCTTGTTTGTGTGGTAAGGAACCTATTATATTCTTTGTAGTATTCAGACTTGTTGCTTAATTGGACCAATTGGTTTAACTGAGTCCATGTTGCTGATTGTACTAGATTTTGATCCATACTTTGTTGAGTAGAGTTAAATATCACGAAATTCTTGTAGATATATTACTAGGTTTGGGGAAATGTTGGTAAAACTTTTGATGGTCTTAAGAGCATAATTGTGGTGTTCTTTTTATGAATGCAGGCAAATACTCATGTGAATGTTCAACATGAATTGAAGGATGTCAAGCTTTGGCAGGTTACTATAACATGCCATTTTGGCAGTGGCTTGCTGTCTTTCATAAGTTCATTATCTTTGGGACAGTACTCATTGTGTTTGTCATAAATTATCAGGTTCATACACTCTTGAAAGGGCTGGAAAAGATTGCTGCTAGTGCTGATATTCCAATGTTGGTGTGTGGTGATTTTAATTCGATGCCTGGAAGGTCTGTTGTTTTTAATTCATTTTAGCTCCCTCCTTTTCAAGTAGAACATGCTACTCAGCCTTAATGGCTTGAATGATTCTCGTTATTGATACATAGAATGCATCTGGTGCAGTGCTCCTCATGCACTCCTCGCAATGGGCAAAGTTGATCCAATGCATCCAGATTTAGTAGTTGACCCTCTTGGTATTCTGCGTCCAACAACCAAGTTAACACATCAACTGCCGCTGGTATTGACTGATTTCTTAAATTAGATTTCCTTTTCCTACTTCCTTTACATGTATGGAGTTCATGTGTAGAACCCCTGCCCCCACTTCCCCTTGTCATGGTGGAGGGGAACAAAGCAAAACTAAGTGCAATAAGAATTATTATTGCTACAACATTTTTGGTTTTATAGGAGCTTTGACTTGCTTATTGTGACGTCCTTCTTTACAGGTAAGTGCTTACACTTCCTTTGCTAGAATGGAGACTGGTCTTGGGAGTGAGCGCCACAAGAGGAGGATGGATCCTATTACCGAGGAGCCCCTATTTACAAATTGTACTAGGGACTTCATTGGTACTCATGATTATATATTCTACTCAGGTATACTTTGGACCAACAATTATAGCAATTAATTGTCTATTTTGTTATCTTTTGAACGGTTAAATGCATGTTTCTATATTATATTTCCCATCGTGTGCAAAGGTGATGGTTCAGTTTACTAGGCGCAGTACACTGTGTGTAGCTAAAAGTTGCATTTATGAAAGGGTGATTTTGATAATATTTTGATATTTTTTTGCAGCGGACTCGTTAACCGTTGTATCATTGTTGGAGCTCCTAGACGAGGATAGCTTGAGAAAGGACACAGCACTTCCTTCTCCAGAGTGGTCTTCTGATCATATAGCCATGTTAGCTGAGTTTCGCTGCAAATCAAAAACTAAACATTGACACGACGCCGGGTAGGCAGTGGTTTGCCTTAATTTTCCTTTTTCCCAAAGCAGAAACTGATGTTAGGAACTGAAGGAGTTAGGACATGGTTGTGAAAAATATGTTTAGTTAGTAGTTCATGTCGTCTTTATCAAGCCATAAACTGCTATTTGTCTATATGTATTTGAATATGTTGTTTCACACTTTTACTCAAATTCTCTTGGAAGGGGAAAAGGGGTTATGAGGGAGGGCTGTTTTTAATGTTGTAATGTATTGTGCAGGTGACAGGTGTTTGGTAGAAGATGAATGATTTTGGAAATAGAGGCAGAAAGAGTGATGAGGGTTAAAATGATAAAAGCCATTGTAACAATAGTAGATGATGATGGTGTGTTCTTGGTATCCATCCCCACGAGGGTTTCTTTGTATTATGCTGCTGCCTTTGTCTCATAGGAAAAGAATGATATTATAATGTTCACACTTCCCTTCTTCTTTCAATTGAAATAGAAATATCATCTTTGCAATATTTGAATTGCTGTGCAATGAATATGATGAATGAATGAATGTTGTTTTTGGGTTTGTTTCTCAACTTTGTTCAATCTGGATCATACTTGATGCTACTGCCAAATCAGCTGCTGGCTTTTCTATCCGCCTAAATTAAGGATTTGTTTATCCTTTATATTAGTTTGTTGAAGACTTGAAGCATGGATTATTTGGGAGAGTTAAATAGTTAATTCATTTTGGTCCCGGACATTTAAGATTGCAAAATAAATACTACGGAGTAATAAATATGACATTATAATTTGAAAATAATAGGTAAAAAGGTGAAATATAAATAGTTTTAATTGTTGCTTCCAATTCTTATATATATTAAGATAAGAATGGCAATGCAATGCCTACTAAAAACTGACATTTTAGCCAACAGAGTGTTTTGAGCATGGCAACCAATTTTAATTATGGCTCTGCTCTTCGTCTAGGAAAAGAAACTAACAAGATATGTTGGTTCATCTTATGAGTAAGAATGAATACTAGTTAGACATGATAAGTACAATGTCCTCCTCCATTTCTACTTATTTTAAGAGGGAATAATTACACAAAAATTGGATAACAACATTCAGAATCTCCAGAGAAGAAGATGAATTCACATAGGTTCTCATCATCATCATCAATCTTTTTTGCCCACAAAATGTGAGATTCCATTTGCAGAAAGTGGGTTGATCCAGAGAGTTTCTGTTAAGATTTTGCAGACTCACTCCACAGTGTTTTTTGGTCCTGTGGCACCGCACCTTGACGACTTGTCTATCCACGCGTATCTGGGCCGGTGGCTGGCTTTGAGTTGAGAAGCGGCTGCAGAGCCTTGACAACGATTGTCATATTTGGGCGAAAATCTGCCTCGTACTGAACACACAGTGCTGCAACTGCTGCCATCTGAGAAGGAACGAACCAACACCCAAAATTACTTGTTTGCTGCTAAACTGCTATGTACGGTGAGAAACACCTACCTTGGCAATTGCCTTTGGAGGATAATCATTGTTTAGCTTTGGATCCACACATTGTTTCACTTTGTCTTCACTCAATCTTGGGGTGGCCTGCACAAAACCAGATACAAATTGGTTCACACATCACCATTTCCATCACCAGTTGCTAAAATGGACCAACTAAAACATACCCATGTCACCAGACTCTGTTGTCCTTTGGGCATCGTGTGATCAACCGGCTTCCTTCCCGTCAAAAGTTCTAAGAGGACGACTCCGAAACTGTAAACATCGCTCTTCTGAGTAATCTGCCCTGTCATGGCATACCTGAAAACCAAGTGTTCCAAATTATATATTTCTTATGTAATTTGTCAGCAAAAACTGCCATCATAACTAAGGAAAACAAGAATTAACTCTGGAGCATGGTAGCCAAAAGTTCCCAAGACTCTCGTGGAATGCAACCGAGCTGCTGTATCAGAAGACTGGTTTGTCAAGTTGAAATCAGCAACTTTTGCTGTAAAATCATCAAACAGTAGCACATTGCTGGATCTGATATCGCGATGAACAATAGGAGGCTGAACTTTTTCGTGAAGATACTCAAGCCCTCTCGCCGCCCCATAAGCAACCTTAACTCTCTGATGCCAAGTAAGAACTGGACCTGGCTCAGCACCTTGTACACCTTTCCTACCTGCAATAAAACATCCTTACAATCAACCCGAGAAAAATCTTGGACATCTTCCCAGTAAATGTTTATGTTTGCAGACAATGACTAATCTAAAGAACGGTTTATCAGCATACCATGTAAAACATCATGTAAAGACCCTGAGGTTGCAAACTCATATACCATGATTCTGTTGTCTGCCTCTAGACAATACCCAAGAAGAGTCACAAAATGATCATTCTTAAGTCTTGAAACCGTTGATAACTGCACGTTTATATAATCAGAAAAGAGAAAGACAATAAACATCACCAAATGACACTCAATGTAGAATAGATTTAAGAAACACAGCAGAAATCAAACATTTATAATCACCTGTGCTGCAAAGTCAGAATCTGGCTCCGATGAAGTCGTATCCAACTTCTTTATTGCAACCTGCTCGCCACTGCTTAATGTTGCAGAAAAAACGCGGCCGTAGGATCCCTCACCCACCAAAGCCTTTTGCCCAAAGTTGCCTGTCAATTTGTTCAGCTCATCCAATTGCATTGCAGGTATCTCAATGGGAAGAACTTTCTGTGGAGCTCCATTTCTCAAAGCCCCAGAATTCCTTGGCTCTCTTTCACTAGCTACAATAACAAAAACCAAAAATATGAGAAAAAGCAAAATCAAGCTAAACCAACTCATATTCATACCAATGACTTATCTCATACAAAACACAAACAAAATGCATTCTGCCTATAGTGAGACTGCACATTTATTATGTATAATACTTTCTTTTTTCTTTCTATTTTTGGTCCTACAACTATGAGATTATTTCCATTTTTGGTGCTCGACTATTAATTTTTCCACATTTGGTCCCACAATACTTGATCATTTGGCCTAATTTTCGGTCACCATGACCAAGTTTGTACCTCTATAATATTGAACATGAGTGCATAACACTCAAGTGACTTATCTTGAAGGGTAAAATAGTCAAGTTAACAAATTTGGTCACCGATGATCGGAAATCAGTCCGGAGGACTAAATGTGGCTAAGTTTTAAAAGTGGTGAGATCAAATGTGAAAAAATTAATAGTCAGAATTAAATGTGAAAATGATTGGACCAAAAGTAAAAACTTATATATATTTATATAATAGAAAATGTGCTCTGTATATAATTTATTCTCCGGTAGGCGGAGGGGGAGGGGGAGGGGGGCTTACCACCACCGGTGCCGCCGCGATAGGGGTTGGCCTTAGGAGGGACTGTACTTTGATTAGCCGGTGGACCGCTATAATCCTCTAGCTCTCCACCACCGCAGCACGACATCTTATCTCAAATTGTAAGCAGACACAGTAATCTTAAAGGAAAATTTTAACAATCCATAGTAACACCAACTCTCAGGATTAAAAACCTAATTATTTTCTTCCCTGCGCCTAACCGTATATTCTGAGGCTACAATATGAATGAAATGGGACAATCAAAGAATTCGCGCGCAGATCCACATACAATGATGAATGATCAAAGATCAATGATGATATAATTCACCATGAAATATGATCATAAATCAAGAACATGGAATCCAAATGCAATGCAGATAGATCTGGGCGGTCTGTCTGTCCCTCCTTGAGCATCAAGCAACATGCGACCTATTGAAAAATCGAAAAAAAAAAAAAAAAAAAAACAAATGGAAAACACAGTCCGCCCTTAATTTACAGGGAGAAAAAGATGAAGAAAAAGAAAAAGAAAGCGTGGGGAGTTTTTCTCTTTTTCTTCTCTTTCCTGTGTTCTGTGATGGAAGAAGTGGGCAAAATGCAGCGAGATTTTCCTCTTTTGCGGGAAAACCGGTTGGACGCTTTTAACCGCTAAAACTAACACACACAATTTCTATACTACGTGCCTGCCTTCAGTTTTCCATTCACCCTTCCTATGCTTTTTTTCTTTTCTTTATTTATCTACTCATTAAATACTTAAATAATTTTTTGAGTACCATCTACATAGTACCTATCCAATATACTTTTGGCCTGCATGGGTAGCTCAACTGATTATAGAGGTGAAATTTTGGAAGAATGACCAGGGATTGAGTCTCAACCCCAACAGTGTGGGGGCCCTTAGGGTTGAGGTTTAGCCTTTTGGAAGAATATACTTCTATGTGTTTGGTTGGTTCGATTAATCAGGTTAAGTGAAGTTATTTTTAATTTAATTTTTTATAATATTAAGTTTAGGATTAATATACAAAATTTATATATTTAAAAACTACACTAAAAGTACTATTAAACACAAAAAAAATAAATTTAAAAATAAAAAAAATATTAAAAAAATAAACAAAGAAGAAAGAGTTGATTTGACCAATAAATAGTAAGACAGATAAAATGGTACAAAGAGAGTAATATACATTTTTTTTAGAGAGTAATAAACATTTCGTTTTAAAATAATCAAATTATGGGTTTAATATAATAGTTTAACATTAAAGTTTTCAAATAATTTGGGATGTTATATATCATTCTTACCTTGATGGTATAATATCACAGTAACGATTGATTTGCTACTATCCAACATGATTAGGTTAGGATTATAAAGTTAATTTGCTATATTCCACCTGAAATATGAAATTATTAAGTGTATTATTTATTTTTTTAAATTGAGATTTCAATTTAAGCATGAATAAAGAGATTTAAGTCTTAAGATCAATGTCAATTTGCAATTCTTCTCTTCAAATTAAGGTAGGATGAGGGATGAGAATTGCGAATTGAGATCGATCTTAGAGCTTAAATCACTTTATTCATACTCAAATTGGAATTTAAGTTAAAAATGATGAAAATACCTTTAAAATTTTTAAATTTCGGCATGGATTAAACAGATTGGTGACCGTCATGATGAATTTTGATACTAAAATAATAGTCGTGGATGAAAATTGATACTAAAATAATAGTCATACATGAAAACTGGTAGGAATTAAACATGTTAACCAAAATTGTCATTTTGCTAATTCTCATGAGACCAAAATTGATATTTACTCTGTTGGACAAATTTAGGAACACGAACTTTTTGTAATGGTCCTCACAAATAGTGCCAATGATAATTTTATTGGATAAGACCACCATGAAATTGAATTGTCGAAGGTATTTTAAACAATGAGTACAAGAATAAAATAATATGACACTGAACTGTAGGTGCCTTATCGATTTATAATAAAATAGTAATAAAATGTGGGTTGAGAGTACAAGTCCCATAAACAAGCTTTTGCCCAGCAAAATGGTAATTACATTGCTTAAATAAAGTGGCCTTGTCTTGAAGAGTTGAAGTGAAGACCTAGGAGAAAAGGATTAAATGCCCAGTGAATTCGATTATGTTTGAAAACTCGAAATGACCTCCTATTTATAGTGTCGGAACCACATCTCGTCAGGCATCTTCACCCTTCACTTTTGACCACCTATCCTAGGGGGCACCTCGTGGTCATAGCTAGGCTAAAACCGACCTTGCGTGGCCACATCAGGTAGGGAAGCGCTACATCGACTATGTCAGTAAGCAAATGACTTCGATACCCCGCTCCAACCACCCCAATTTGGCATTCTACCCCCTTATTCCAACTTAGTATTGTCTTGATCCAACATATTTTCATCTCAATCCCTTAGACATTAGCTCATGTATCACTTCATACCCTATCTCTCAATAGTGCATAATAGCCCAACTTCCTGTCTTGTCCCACTTCGCACCCATCCCTCAAACATTTTCACATCATCCCCCTTAATTTTACTCCTCAACTTAATTCGCACCCCTAACTTTCATCTCTTCTTATCTATATCTCAAAAACATTATCTATGAATTCTAATTGTCTCCTAGACCCGATTTACTAATGGGGCTCCACTTTGGGTCAAATCGACTTTGGATCTCAAGTTCATTCCTCCATCAAAACATATTATGAAATAATGTGTAATAATAGTTTTTGTCATATCATATTTGTAGCATGCCGGAAATAAAAGTTATATGGTAGGATTTTGTTATTTGTATTTAAATAAAGATAAATCACCTACTATGATCTTTATTGAAGACAATATTTATATTTACAAGGAGTGTTTTTATTAGAGTATTGAAATCGTAATCAAATACTAGATAATTAGAATACGTTTTACTAAAAATAAATTATTTATTTTGTAGTAGACATAAATTAGAATTAGAATTGAAATAAATAAATATATGTGTCTGTGAGAGAGACTTGAAAATTTGGTTTGAAAAAAAAAAAAAAATCCTTTCTTATTTTTCATTCTAAATAACAAAAGTGAATTTTTTTTTTTTTTTTTAATTATAAGGGATGGGGATAACCTACATATACACACTACTTTCACCTCCTACTTAGGAGAGCAACCCGATACTAGTGAACTACAAGTCACTTAAACAAAAGTGAAATTTCATGATTAGAATCTTGTTTTAAGACATAAAAATAATAAAACAAACAATTAAGATAATTAAGTTAAAATTCTATAACAGAGTTTAAAGCTATGAATCATCAAACATACACCACAATGGAAAACTTATAATGTGACATGACATGATGTTGAGTTTACATATAGAAATTATTTTATAGCAACAATAGTAATAATTATAATAATAGTATTTCCAAAAAAGAAAAATAAAATAAAATAATTGAGAAGAAATAACAGGGAAGAATAATAATTATTTCCGCGCCCTGTTAAATCAAAATCAAAATACAAAATCCTCGCCAGTCCCCCACCCACTACCCACCCGCCGGCAGGTACCGTCCTCCGGCAACCATGGCAGATGACGACCAGCGGGTTTTAGATCTAGTCAAAGAGCTAGTCCACCGTTTACTGTACACCTCCCCGCAGTCTTCCACCTCCTCCGACTCTAACCCTAACCCTAGCCCCTCGGAGCAACAGTACCAGCAAGCATTCAAGTATGCGGTTCGCATCCTCTCGAGTCGCATGACTCCTACCATCGCCGTCGACGAGGCCTCCATGGCTGAGTCCATCAAGCGACAGTTGGCCACTCAGGGTAAGTCATCCGAAGCCCTCACTTTCGCTGATTTATATTCCAAATTTTCGTCCAAAACCGGCCCTGGAAGTGTTAAGAACAAGTGGGCCCTGCTTTATTTGATCAAAACCATCTCCGAAGATCGTAAGGCCCGAAAAAGCCAGCCCCTCTCTGGGGTGTCAGTTGGGGTTTTCAGCTCCGCTGTGAATGGGGGATTACCCGTGTTGTTTGATGGGCAATCAAACGGTTATTCTCGAGTTGGAAATGGTGCTTCAAAGTCTCTTGGTACATTGGATAATTCTGAAACTTTGAGGGCTTTGGATGGAAATTTGGGATATTCAACAAATGTAGGAAAAGTAGAGAAGTTTTCTGTTGATGGTGCTATGAGTGACGAGTTCCGGAATTTAAGGCGTCCGAGCGATAATTCAAGGGGTATGAGAGGCAGAGAGAACACAGAGAAGGGTTGGCATGGAGGGGTTCTAATGGTTTCAAAGGATCCGGAGAATTTGCGTGATATGGCATATCGGGAGTTTGCAAACTTGTTGAAAGAGGAGAATGAGGTGTCCGAGGAGGTTTTGGTGCGGGATATATTGTATGCTTGTCAAGGGATAGATGGGAAGTATGTGAAGTTTGATACTAATGCTGATGGGTATGTTCTGCCAGATTTGGTAAAAGTTCCAAGGACAACCAGGATTATGGTTAGGAAGCTCTGTGAGCTCGGGTGGTTGTTTAAGAAAGTTAATGGGTATAGTTCAGAGAGTATGGATAGGTTCCCTGCAGAGGATGTAGGCACTGTTGGACAAGCATTTTGTGCTGTGTTGCAAGATGAGCTTTCAGAATATTTCAAACTGTTGTCAGTGCTTGAATCTCAAGCAATGAATCCCATGCCTCTGGTTTCAGAAAATGCAAATTCAGGGAATTATTTGTCACTGAGAAGACTATCAGTTTGGTTTGCAGAGCCAATGGTGAAGATGAGATTAATGGCAGTCTTGGTTGATAGCTGTAAGGTTTTAAAAGGTGGAGCTATGGCTGGGGCAATTCATATGCATGCTCAGCATGGAGATCCACTTGTAAAGGATTTCATGAAAAGATTACTCCATCGGGTTTGTTCCCCTCTTTTTGAGATGGTAAGGACATGGGTTCTTGAAGGGGAACTTGAAGATATATTTGCAGAGTTTTTCATTGTTAGTCAACCTGTTAAAGCTGAGTCCCTTTGGAGGGAGGGTTACCGCCTTCATACTGCGATGCTTCCTTCCTTTATCTCTCCGTCTCTTGCTCAACAAATTTTAAGGACTGGGAAGTCTATAAATTTCCTTCGAGTTTGTTGTGAGGATCGTGGTTGGGCTGATGCAGCAATGGAAGCAGCAGCAGCAGCTGGCACCACAACTACTAGAGGTAGTCTCAAGTACGGTGAGACAGATGCACTTGAATCTTTGGTCACTGAAGCAGCAAAAAGAATAGACAAGCATTTACTGGATGTTATTTACAAAAGGTACAAGTTCAAGGAACATTGCTTTGCAATTAAGCGATACTTGCTACTTGGCCAAGGTGATTTTGTGCAATATCTAATGGATATTGTTGGCCCTGAGCTATCTGAACCTGCCAACACAATCAGTGCGTTCAAGCTGGCAGGCTTATTGGAAAGTGCAATCAGATCATCCAATGCGCAGTATGATGATAGGGATATACTGGATAGACTGAGGGTTAAGATGATGCCTCATAACCCAGGTGACAGAGGGTGGGATGTATTTTCGTTGGAATATGATGCTAGAGTTCCTCTAAACACTATTTTGTCAGAGTCTGTTATGGCAAGGTATTTAAGAATCTTCAATTTCTTGTGGAGGCTCAAAAGGGTGGAGCATGCACTTACTGGCGCTTGGAAGACAATGAAGCCAAACTGCATCACTTCCCATTTCTTCTCTAAGCTGCCGCAAGCTGTTAAGTTGCAGTTGCTTTTAACATCAAGGAAGTGCCAAGTTTTGTGGGATGAGATGAATCACTTTGTTTCTAATTTGCAGTACTACATAATGTTCGAAGTTCTGGAGGTATCTTGGTCTAACTTACTCAGAGAAATGGAGCTAGCCAAAGACCTTGATGATCTACTTGCTGCACATGAAAAATATCTATTTTCTATAGTTGAGAAGTCTATGCTTGGAGAACGGTCCCAAGCTCTTAACAAGACACTTTTTGTGTTACTTGACCTCATACTACGATCCCGGAGTCACGTTGATAGATTATATGAAGGCATTAATGAATTGCAATCTAGGTTGGTCTTTTCTCTGCAATTACGTTGCTTCTTATTTACTTGGAGTTCATTTAGCTTATTTCTCGTACTTGTTTTACTTGCAGATCTGCAGAATCATCTCTGACGTCTCAGGACCGAGTCAAATCACGAGGAAAGTCAAGTACTAAATCTTCGGAACCAGGTTCATGGCTTGGTGAGGGTAGGAAGGCTCTTACTAACCGTGTTGGTGAGTTTCTTCAAAACATAGGACAAGATATTGATGCAATTACGAAGGAATATTCATCCCTCTTTGAGGGGTTCATTTCACAATTGCCTGTGCAACAGCACATCGATTTGAAGTTCCTTATGTTCCGACTTGACTTCACTGAATTTTATAGTCATCTGCGTGGTAATATAGGAGAGAAGCTTCCATAGTTTCTCATTAAGTACAGAACATGCACTGACATTTAACCACTTCAACATCTTCCATTCATCAATTGCTAAGTGACACACGATCCATCTCTTTCTCTATGCTACCTTCCTGCTCTACCCCTTTGCCTTTGGGTACTGGGTGCAATGGCTTATCTTCATCTGCTGCCTAACAATTGCCGAGTTATCCTTAGCCTTTAGGTACTGTATGCAATGGCTTCATGTCATTACTCTTGAGGTTTTCAAATTTCTTTTTACTGTTTTACGAGTTCCTAGATAGGCTGGCAGGTTTATGTATGGCTTTTGTTCAATTGGTTTGTTGGATATTTTTGGCTCTACCAAGATTTAGTATGAGCTTGTTTATCTGTAATATATTTTTGTTTAGCCAGGTGAGTTAATTGTGTTTGGCTGCCAAATTGGCTTTTGTGGTTTCATGTATTGGCCTGAAGATGAGAAATAAATGGTGTTTTGTTTTCAGTGGCACTGTCTCTTGAATATAACTTCTAGCATTCATTTTATCCAATTCCAAATGTAGACATCAAAGAACTCAAAAATCTCATCTTCATTTTTCAGCATCATAGAGATTCAGTCCCTATTTTAAATCTTTTCCAGGTAAGGCCACAAGCAAGATCACAAAAGTAGACTGAAGCAATAACAATCTTCATTCATTTCCTTTCTTGTAAATGCAAAAACAAAAAGTCTGTCTTCTATATACACAAAACATTAGCGCAACACGATTTTAAGGAGGTCTGAGAGTGTTTTTAGGAGCGCTAATCCAAGACGAACCTCCAACTGCAAATCTCCATAATGCACTAACATGTTCAGGAGAAGCGTACTCAATACCAACTCTAGGACCGACAAGTATTTGTTCAGGCTCCGGTCCATCCAAAATTTCTAAACCACCTGGCCACATGCCCATATATAGTGAGTTCATATCAATTTCACTAAGTTAGCAATAACTTCGAAACAATAGAATGATGGGAAAGCTTACCTGCAGTGTATAGCGGATGGTTAGACCATTCCGTTGATAACCCTAATGCTTGACCAACCTGCAAAAGTACACAAAGCTTTCTAACATAAACAATATAATTCTGTCTAAGAAATAAAACTTAATATAACAAGAGTAATCACGAGAAACGTTTCCAATAGCATTTGCGTGTACAGAAGAAAAGGCAAAGGACACTAGCATTGATAGCAAGCAAGATGAAATTGTTCTGGAAGTTGTTATTAGTCAAAAAAAATAAAAGCTACTATGTTTAATCTCTCTACACAAACCAGGAATTTCATCTAAGACTTTGAAGAGATGTAAGCTAATGAAGTACTAAATCTTATATGAAATTGAGGTTGTAAAACACCTTTCCAGGCCCAGTAAGAAGAACAGGCTTCTCAGTTTCTAAACCACGTCGCCTTTGAATTGTTCCCAACCCTGCATATATAATTCCAACCATGTATATATTACAGTTACAGTGAAATGATATGAAAAGGTATTTATAATCCACAAGATAGATACAGATTAAAACTGTTTATGAATACATTGGTAGAATTACCAGTGATGGGAGCACAAGAACGAATCAAGACAGCTGCTCCAACACCTTCTTTGTCTGCTACAACATTGAGCATGATGTGGAGACCATAGCAGAGGTATACATATGCATGTCCACCAGGACCAAACTATTTCGAAGTTAATATAAAATGATCTTAGAAAGCTTCCATACATTCATTCCTCAAGCTATATTCAAACATAACGAAGCAATGCCATTTACCACACAATTAGAATAGCTTCAGTAGTTATTGAACAGGTTTAAGTTCTTACTCAGTAGGAAACCTTAAAAAAGTTTCCTTTTTAGGTTAGATCACGAGGTATCCGAGCAGACCCTAACTGTACGAGGGACCTTTAACCCCGTATTGCTTCATGTAGTCCAAATGATACCTTGGGTTTCATTTATTTATTTACTTTTAAAAAAAATGTAAAGAAAAATGAAAATTGAAGGCTTGAAATCTTACTACAGGGGCAGTTCTTGCTGTTACTCCAAATCGACCATGGCAAGCAGAATCATCAGGCCTATAAGCTTCCACCTACAACACACGCTTTCATTACCCAGCTAGAAAAAAAAGCCCATAAATCAATCAAGTTTTTATACACATGCTAATTGCCAACATATTATCAAGGTTAGGAGAACAGCAATAGTAGTACTTACCTCAGTAATTTGAAGAACAACATCGTCTCTCCTGAGAAACTTGCCGAGCAAACGCGGGGCGAGATCAAGTGCGTCGATTTGGAAGAAATCTTGGGCCAAGATTGGCCATTTATCCAAGAAGAGCGAGAGGGAGGAGCTAATTGCGGGGACGGGGTGATTTTCTTGAGAATCTGAACTAGGTTTGCGAATGGGTTTGCGCTTGAGTTTGAGGGGTTTGGGTGAAGAAGAATTGGTGGTTTTCTTTGAGGTTTTCGTGGTTAGCTTTCTAAGGGGCTGAGCTTTCTTCATGATGTTAACTGGAGAGACGCACAGCATTCATAGAGGCAAAAATGGCTACTTATTTGGGGGAAGAAAATGTTTTTTTTTCCCGATCACCGAGACTCCGAGAGGGGTTTTGTTTTGGCGGGTGTTCATTGTCGTTTGGATCCTGTATTTGTTGGATCTTTTCATTTAGGTGCCTAGGTTACTCATAATTACAATCGAGCCCACTACTTTGATTACCAAGTCTAGAATTATTATCAATGATAAAGTGTCAAATAAACTATTGAACTATTAGGTCATCCACATATGTGGATATTTGCACATTTTCTAACAAAAAAGAAGTCAAGTTAGCAGAGAGAAAAGCAAGAGAGAGGGGGGAATGAGGTTTTTTTTTTTTTGAAAAAGGGGGAATGAGGTTTCTCTGTAAGAAAGAAAATAATAACAGAAAAATGAGTCCCATTGAGAAGTGAGGCCAACTGCACCAAGCGAGTGCACGCATCTAATAGTGACTTTTTTTTTAATCAATTTTTTTCTCCCCTCCCATATTCTATTTCCTAATCACACTTATAAAAACTCCTCAAAAATCACAAAATATCTCCACTATTAGTGTTTGTGCATTTGAGCCATTGAACAAAAAATGTGTGCAATTAAACCATTTAACTCTATAAATTTGTGCAGATAACATTTTTAGCAGGTTACTTTCAGGTTAAGCATGTAAGATCGTAAGATGAATGACATGGCATTTTATGCGACAATTTTTAATATTCAAATCAATTTACTATGAGTTTAATATTAAACTCTATCCAAAACAAATCTCCAATCTTCTTCATCATCAACCTCTCTATCACTTTATATATATACTAATTTTAGTAATATAATTAAGTTGACAAGACAATGAAGACATATTTAATGTTATAATTTACTATTGTAGCATTTAATTTTAGTAATATAATTAAGTTGACAAGACAATAAAGACATATTTAATGTTATAATTTACTATTGTAGTATTTATTTATTTTAATAATTTTTATTATACATTTGGTGGGGTCTCATCGGCCCGCGGGTGTGGTAAGAGTATTTTTTTTTTTTTTTTTGAATGCTATAATGCTTTCATTGAGGCTCAAACTCACAACCTCTCATATGGAAGTCCAACCAGGGTGCAATTAGACCACAAGGTCTTGGCATATGTGGTAAGAGTATGTTAGAGAGTTATTTTTAATTTTTTAGAAACTTTTAAATGAAGTAAATGATGATAATAATACCATGTTAATTAATTGTTTTTAACAAAAATAACCTAAAAGCTTCCTAAGATATCAACCTTCATGTATTCTATGCTTTAATTTACCATTTTGTTTGGCGTCATTCTTCCTATAGTGTATTTTTTTGACGCTAAATAACCAAATTCACACATGAATTTTGAGCGTCTTTCAGTGAAAACCATCTGACGGTAATAATGTTACCGGTAATAATAATATTATAATAACGCTATGTGAGAGAGTAACAATAGTTGTATTGCTTTTGTCTCAGTATAGAAAATACAGTGTGTCCTTTGCTAGCTGAGGAGAGCCCCATTTATACTTAGAGTCCTAACGGTAACAACATGGGACATAAATGGGGAGCCTAAGCCTTTAATTCTCTCACTTCAATGGGGGCTTCAATGCTGGCTTCAATGACAGTAAATGTGGCACCTGTTGGAGTTCCTAACCGTTGGATTTCTGCCCGTTGGGTTCCCATGTGATGTTGAGTCGGATGCCCATTTGTGATCCGGGTCGGGTGCCAGCCCTATTATCCTGTCACCGGTCCCCCTTACTCCTGAGTCAACGGATGTGTTTGAGTTGACTTGGGAGTAAGGCTGAATCTATCTTGATCCTGTGTAGAATCCTACTTGATTTCAGATTTGTGATCTTATTTGATCCTGTGTAGAATCTGGTTGGTTTAGGATATGTGGTTTTATTTTCCAAATCCCTAATTTGTGCCTTCCAAATCCCTGATTTGTGCTTTCCAAATCCTTTCCTGCTTCACTTAACTTTTTTATCTCAGGCTCCTCTCCAATATAAACCCTTGTCTCCGAGCAGTTTGAGAGCACATCTTCAACAACTTCTGCCCCATCTCTGTAAGTCTCTGTTGTCATTATTATTTTACAATTTAATTATGTATTTAATGAATATACATGTCTTGCTCGAGGCGTCGCCTCGGCCTGTGGCTGAGGCGCGACCTCAGCCATCTGGCCGGGGAGTCGCCTCGGCCGTGGTTGAGGCGAGGCCAAGGCGTAGCCTCAGCGCACCCCCCTCCCCCCCCCCCCCCCCCCTTTTTTTTTTTTTTTTTTTTGCTTGGCCGAGGCATGCGCCAATGAAAGCACCAATGAAGGTAATAATGTTACCGGTAATAATAATATTATAATAACGCTATGTGAGAGAGTAACAATAGTTGTATTGCTTTTGTCTCAGTATAGAAAATACAGTGTGTCCTTTGCTAGCTGAGGAGAGCCTCATTTATACTTAGAGTCCTAACGGTAACAACATGGGACATAAATGGGGAGCCTAAGTCTTTAATTCTCTCACTTCAATGGGGGCTTCAATGACAGTAAAGGTGGCACCTGTTGAAGTTCCTAACCGTTAGATTTCTGCCCGTTGAGTTCCCATGTGATGCTGAGTCGGATGCTCATTTGTAATTCGAGTCGGGTGCCAGCCCTATTATCCTGTCTCGTCTGTATTTGTAAAGACGAAGGAAGGGACTTCAATTCTCTGATGGGAGGAGATTAAATCGTTGAATTGATCTCTCGGATGAGACTTGCCTTGGAAATTTCTTGTCTTTTTAATTTTCAAATAATTTTTTTAAAAAATAATGTCACGTTATTATTAGGTAAGAATCTGCACGTCATGTGAGGAGAGATTGTATGAATTTAGAATGATTGTGTATAGAAGCTAGCTACGCCCATCTCTTCTTATTCATAACTTTTACACCGCTCACTCACTATTCACTGGAGTGGTGAAAAATGATTTATACAAGGAAGGGAAGGGAAGGGAAGGGTAAACAGACAGCAATCCAACAGGAATGTGCATGCATCAGCATCAAGCCAATTGTTATGCCGTGCAAGGTAGACACTATTCTATATTCATGATTATTGAAATCTATGTTCATAGTTACTGAATGATATGTTAATTATAAACTCTATGTTCATAAATATAAAATTCTATGTTCATAATTTTTGAACTTTATATTTATAATTATGACAATTTTGGAACTTATTCACCTTAGAGCATTCACACTTGTGTATATTATGGGGAGATTTCAAAATTAATTCTTCTCAATGGGGATAATAACAAATGTGGGGTGGGGATAATGGTGGAGATATTCATCCTGCAAAATTGGGGAGAATGGCAGAAAAAGAAGAAAGAGAAAGAAAAGAAAAAAGGGGCTGCTGTGCGCGAATTAATTCTTCTCAATGGGGATAATAACAAATGTGGGGTGGGGATAATGGTGGAGATATTCATCCTGCAAAATTGGGGAGAATGGCAGAAAAATAAGAAAGAGAAAGAAAAGAAAAAAGGGGCTGCGCACAGCAGCCCGCCCACGCGCCGCTTGACCCTTTGATTTTTTTTTTTTTTTTTTATTTTTGATTTTGATTTTTTTGTTTTTTTTTTTTTCCTCTCCACTCTTACATTATCTCCCAATTCTCCCCAACCATTGTGGATGCTTTTACAAAGTGAAAAGTGCGAGGTGGACACGGTTCCACGGCATAATTTGCCGCATCAAGCATAGCATGGGAGGGTCCACATGGGTTTTGATGAAGGATGAAGCCCACTTTTTTTTTTTTTTTTCTAAATAAATGCAAAAAACATACATACTTTCAAAAGGGATTTCGTCGGTGGATAATTCCAGAAAGGTGATTGACAGGTGGAATTTGTAAGAATTATATTCGATCCACCCTATTTTCAAATTTTAAATTACCATTTTTTTAAAGTTAATATTATGTCGGGTGAGATGTGTGAGCCTTTAGAGTTGGAGATTCAACTTTTACAGAGTGTTTGGTTCACTGTAATTTAGCTGTAGTTGAATTGCAATTTAGTAGATGTCTCAATTACATTGTTCGGTTGGAGGGAATTGCAATTCTCTCCCTTTGTTGTCAATGAATTTGAAAAAGAAAAAATATATGAAATAACATTACTATCCTTGGTTGTTATTACTATTATTATTATTATTACACAATGATATTTTAGTCTTTATACCACTTATTTTCTTCCCAATTCCAATAATTTTATTTTTCCCTACCAAACAACGTAATTTGAATTCTTACTTTATTCTACCTTATTTTTTTTTCACCGAATTACAATTCATTTTTCCATAATTCATTCCTTCCAACCAAACGTCCAGTTATTGAAGTAGAATATGGAGTTTTTTGTTTAAAAACAAAAGGAAAGTGAAATCATTGAATTGGCACTTCATACATATATAAGTGGGTCTGGGTCTGGGTATGGGTCTCCATCATCTTAATGCATGAGAAGGAATAGACTGTTAGAACCAACTTTTTCATTATTTCCGATTTCTTCCTTCCTTCCTTTTCACTCTCATTATCTTTACTCCCCAACCAACCCTAACCCTAATGCTTCGTTTTCAATCACTGTATATTACTACTGTTCATAATATCCATTAATTTCAAATCAATAGTCTTTCATTTTTTTTTTTTTAAAAAACCATTTTTATTTGAAGGCAAGTTGATGGCGGAAGATAATTTATACATCATGCAATTTATGATATACTTCCACCGACAGATACTGCCAAATATCCCATAATTTCACCTATTTATTTCCCTTTATGGATATTTGCTAAATTTATCTTTCAAATCTCACACATTTACCAGGATGAACTACACAAACTACTTATAAAAGCTAATCCAAATATTGCACTTTTAAATAGTAAAATATGCATTTTTAATTTAAATAGTAAAATATGCATAATTAATGGTGACAAGTTATAAAAATGTCATTATGTATGTTTGGATTGTTTAATTATTGATCAAAATGATCCATATTAATTCTCATTTTCTACACTAATATTCATTCTCACATCCTTATTCATGTATATTTATCTCATTTTAAAAAGAGTAAATACCCAAAATGGTCCATCGACTATAGCTAAATTCACAAATTGGTCCTCAACTATTGATTTGAACCAATAAAGTCCTTGACTTTGCAATTTCTACTCAATATAGTCCTCTGTTAATTTCATTGTCAACTAGCTGTGAAATCCAAGGACAGACTCGTAATTTCACATGATTCTTTCGTTGAAGCCCTAATTGTTCTTCATTTCTTCAGAGTGCAACATTGGCTTCAATTCGATGGTGGAATCACCAAGTCATCACTCTTCTTCATCCCAAGTAGCGCACTGGTGGCTCCGAGCTTAATCAGCCTCATCATGTTGCTCTGCACCAAAGTTAAATGATAAAGCGTGAGGGCCGAGTCGTAGCGAGTCCGCTGAGTCCCTGTCCTGAGTGCGTGCAGCAGTGGCGGCAACGAAACCAAGACACCAATAGCCGTCTTATTGTCGTCCTCGAGCGCCAAACTGAAAATCGCGCCAGCGGCGTGCTCTTGTGACTCCTCGAACCCGCCATTCAGAGCATCAATCAACAAGGGAACAATCCCAGCCCTAACGATCTTCACCTTGTTGACTTTCGCGAGAGATCGAGAGGTTGCCTAATGCAGCGGCGGGCCGGCGGCGTTCGCCGGAATTTCGACCTACTTGGACATTATCAACAGCTTCAGTGTCGGTAAAAGCCTTGAAGAGCAAAGCGAGACTCTAGCTTCCTCGTTAGTCCTAGTCATATTTCTCAGCTCGATCACTGCTTCCTTACAAGAGAATTTACGAATCTATCCTTGGATTTCATGACCAATTGACGGTGGAGTTACAGAGGACTATATTGAGTAGAAATTTCAAAGTCAAGGACTTTATTGGTTCAAATCAATAGTCGAGGACCAATTTGTGAATTTAGCTATAGTCGAGGGACCATTTTAGGTATTTACTCTTTTAAAAAGTGAGTCATAATTTCAACTCACTTCTAAAAGTGAATCCGAATTTCAAATTCATATAATTTCAGTTTATTGGGCGTCGACCAAGTTCAGCTCCTACTCGATTCGAGACGTTACGTTGTGGTTTACCAAGAAAGGATGTGGTTAAATGATTAACGTCTACTTACTTATAACCAATTGGTTTTAAGTAAGATATGACAACCAGATAGCCAAAGAACTAATGTTGTTAAGTGTGCTATCACCCTAGCTAAAAATAAGCATTGTGCAGCGTTGAGATTCAACACAACTCACTTTAATAATAATAACAATAAAATAATAATTAAAAAACATAAAACAAATCGCAACTTTTGTACTTGTTTGCAAGTTTGCAAGACCAATGGAATAAGTGAATAACATAGAATTTTTTAAAAAAAAATTGTCATGTGGACTTGCAAGTGCCTCCATCTCAGGGATGGGGCAGCCTAAGTTTAATAAATATTTTTGTATTTTTAAAAAATATGATAAGGGATATAATAGTCTATTAATATATTCTAAAATAGAAATTCAATTTTATAAAATGAATTATAAATAAAATATTTAGAATGAGATGGGGGGGAGTATTTTGATTTTAAATGGTTTGTGACACCTGACAGTAGTGGCATCGTTGCTACAATGGCGCTGTAACTTTTTGTCTTCCGGTACAATTCTCTCTCCGCCGTGTTTCTGCGTAAAGTTTACACCGTACAAATACGCCTCCGCTTCTCTCTCTCACCCAATCCATAACTCTTCTTGGGTTTCCAGACCACCGCCTTCCCCAGATGGCTGATGCTGCAAAGTATGCTCCCATCAATGGCGGAAATTTACTTTCAGAACTGAAACCCCATTTCTCTTTTATCAAAACCCAGAGAACCAAGGTTTGTGTCTACGCCTGTGTCTTTGTTTTCATTGCTTTCACCATTTTCTTGGCCTTTAGTCCTTCGCCAGCCCCCTCTTCTCCTTGGTTCACAAATGTATTTTCTTTAACTAGCGGCGGCGGCGACGGTGATGGTGGTGGTGGGAGTGTATCCGATGACTCTTCTGGATCTCATTTCTCTTCGATTTTTTCCTACTTTTTCCCCAATTCTTCCCAGCAAGCCCACAGCTTTACTGCTTCCCCGGCATCTCGGAGTAACAGTTCCTCCGAAATGCCCAGTTTGAGTAAAGACCCGGAAGTCCCGAAAAATCAGTCTCAGGCTAATCATAAAGCTGAAATCTTGAAGCCGTCGAATCGGAACACAACAGCTGCATCGGAGTCTTCTTCTGGGTTGCATAATCAGACTCAGGGTAAAGTTTCCGATGATAAAGTTGGAGTCTTGAACTCAGATTCGAACCCATTTGAGGGCCAAAAGTCTCCGGCGAATCAGACTGTGGGTTCACTGCCAAAATCTGGTTCCGGGGAGAAGAATGTGACTGGTAAGGGAGAGAACACAATTCCACACAAAGGTGTGCTGCGGAACTTCACTTCTTCTTTTGAGAAGAAGCACAATAACAGGTCAAGTTCCGGCCAGCCGGCGAGAAATGGAAGTGAAGATTTGATTAAATCTTTGTTGGACTGTGATTTCTTTGATGGCAATTGGGTGAAAGATGAGTCTTACCCTCTTTACAAGCCTGGATCTTGCTCTCTCATTGATGAACAATTCAACTGCTTTCTCAATGGCAGGCCTGATAATGATTACTTTAAGTACAAATGGAAACCCAATGCTTGTACCCTCCCAAGGTATGTCCCAGAGTTCTTGTTTTCTAATCTGCAATTTAATATTAGTTTAATATTTTGGAGTTTGAGATGTACTTAATTGGGAACATAGACTATTGACTTGCTATTTATACTCTCTGGATTATATTATATCTGTTTTCTTAGCTCATCTGGACTTCTGGTATTGTGATTATGTGATTGTTGTGGACTTGATTTCAGATTGAATGCCACTCATATGCTGGAAATGTTGAGGGGGAAGAGATTAGTATTTGTTGGTGATTCTCTGAATAGGAATATGTGGGAATCTCTTGTCTGCATTCTCAGAAGCTCTGTAAAAGATGAGAAGAAAGTTTATGAAAAATCCGGTAGACAAAATTTCCGGGGAGAAGCTTCCTACTCATTTGTATTTGAAGTGAGTATTATTAGTGTAATATAATATAAGCCACTTTGCAGTTTCCGCTATTTCTGGTTTCTTACTGAATTGAAATGGATATGGATTTGCAGGAATATAACTGTACAGTGGAGTTCTTTGTGGCTCCGTTCTTGGTTCAAGAATGGGAGATAGCAGATAAGAAGGGACAGAAGAAGAAGGAAACGCTTCGACTTGATTTGGTGGCACATTCTGCAGATAAATATAAGAATGCAGACATTTTGGTTTTCAACACAGGCCACTGGTGGACTCACGAGAAGACTTCCAAAGGGTAAAAACATGTTTGGTTTTGTGGTTGGAATTTGGAAACGGATAATCTGTTGACTTATCCTCAATTAAGGTTAATGTTTATGTTCCAGGGAGGATTATTATCAAGAAGGCAGTCACGTGTACCATGAACTGAACGTTGTTGAGGCTTTTCGCAAAGCTTTGACTACATGGGGGAGATGGGTTGATACCCATATAAATCCCGCAAAAACATTTGTTCTCTTTAGAGGCTATTCCGCTTCTCATTTCAGGTTAACCCGCATTGCTTTCTTCTCTTTGAATCACACATTTCTTGCCCCCGTCATTTATCGTTTATATGCCTATCTTCCAACAGCGGTGGTCAGTGGAACTCTGGCGGGGCGTGTGACCACGAGGTCGAGCCAATTAAGAACGAGACTTACTTAACCCCGTACCCACCCAAGATGGAAGTCTTGGAAAGAGTACTCAACGGGATGAAGACTCAAGTGTCTTACCTTAATGTCACGAGAATGACTGATTTCCGAAAGGACGCCCACCCATCAATGTACCGGAAACAATATTTGTCCGAGGAGGAGCGGAGATCGCCATTGCGGTACCAAGATTGCAGCCATTGGTGCCTGCCGGGCGTGCCAGACTACTGGAATGAGCTCTTGTATGCAGAACTTCTTGTAAAGCAATACCAGAAAAGCAGCAAGAAAGCAGGTCATAGGTAAAATGACACAAATCCAGGCTTTTATATATACACACCTAAAGTTTATAGAAAAATGTGTATTAAATTACATTTTTTCATATCATAAGTTATTTGTAAGAGTAAAAAAAAAAAAGAAAATCCTGGGATTGTCCGGTTTAAGGTTTAGATCTTAAATCCGGGATTGAACGGGGACATGATCGATTATCGATATGATACATATATATGTCACATCATATATTTGTGATGTGAATGTTGTAAATCCATCCTTAGTGTAATACTTGTGAAGAGCAAAAACAATTTGTTACATACAATTATTGTGTTAAGAATATAATGTTTGGTGAAGCAATGCATGTGTTGAATCCACTAGCTACTGTATCCACTGTTGTCAAGATGCAGTCCATCTCTCTCTTGCTGTACTATTTTATTCTATTATTATATTCTTAACTGGCTTTTAGGTCACCTGTTACATTTTCATTTGGCTTTCCCTTTTGATGCTTTTGATGAATTTATATAGTTATGTATGTATATTATAGGAAGTAGCTTATCATCTTTTGTCCCTCTTTTCTTCTTCACATGGCCCCTATTGACCATCTTTTATAACTTGCTTCTGAGTTAAGGTTAGATTAATTTGCAATTTAACTTGTATTTTTTAGATAGAACATAGGTTTTTTTACCATGTTTTGTTTTGTTATTAAATAGAAAGATGTATTTTATGGTAACTAAAACTTTAAGTTATGCATTTATTATTTTATATCTTCTATGCTCAATATAATGTTGACTCATTTTTCAGATCGGGTTAAGAAGGAATTAAACTTGAATCAGGTTAAGAGATACTTCATTCAAATGAATTATTTGGACTAACTTAATATATTAGGCAAGTAAGTTAATTGTTTTTTTGAAAACCAAACTTCAATAAGATTAAAGAAATGTGCAATACAATTTAGAATAGAAGACAACCAATTCATAGGACCAGCTTGAGAACTAACAGCTCTAGCAAATGCGTGAGCCACTTTATTCGCTGATCTAGATAGAACCGGAAAGACACTGTCTCAAAGTGTCGTTGAAGAAGCTTGCATTCTCGTATCACACAGCCCGTGTAGGATAAATCCAATACTGAACTATTAAGCAGTTTGCATACCATTTGACAATCAGAAAAGATCTAATTTCATTGTTTTTAAGCAAAGACAGAGCCTCCTTCACATCTGACGCCTCTGCAAGATAGAAATGAACTTAATATATACCGATTTGTGCATGAATTAGCGAAGGCAGCTAGTACTCAGCGTGCCTCTGATCCCCATATTCGGTATCTCATTCGTTAATGTGTTTACTGTTTCGTTGGTTAAAAAAAAAAAACAGTTTCGTTGGTTTAAAAAAAAAACATAATAACCAAAGGTCAATGGTTCGATCCTTGGCTTTGGGAATTTAGGAACCTTTGGGGTCGTTTACTAACTGGCAATTTCCGAAAACTGAAAAATAGAATATAACAGAAAACATGTTTACTAACACAGAAAATAATTTCTGGAAAACTAGAACACACTTAAAAACTGTTTTCGAAATGGAAAACAGAATCATCTATCATCTATTTAGTTATATGTCACTATAACCACATTACTATGATTACATTCATTATCATCTTATTTTACTTATCACTATATTCTATCTTTTCTACTTAACTTATTTAAGCATAATTTATTTGCTTACACTTTAAAGTTAGACATTATTTACATTATCAAAATTAAGAATTAAACTCTATATAATGCTTTAGATTTTGATTGAACTCAATAGATTATTAGTTTGAATATTTTTAATTATGTTACATCATAATACAAGTTCGGTCCAGATATCAGATATTAAAATCTCACATATATTAGAATTCATAAAAGTTATATATTCATATACATGTCATTCAAATGAATATATCCAAAAAAAATATTTTAAATATTAGCTCAAAAATTATTAATATTATCTAAACTAAATTTTAGGTGAAAATTGAAAAATTAGAAAATAGAGAACAACTTTCAGTTAGTAAACAAGTTTTCTAAACAGAAAACAGAGAATGTAAAACTGAGAATGAAAACTAAAAAATTAGAAAACAGAAAACCGAGAATGTAAAACTGAGAATGAAAACTAAAAAATTAGAAAACATAAAACAGAGAATAGTTTTCTATTGGTAAACGGACCCTAAATCTCCAGGCCAGTTGTCCCACTCAAAAGAGGTGCCTACAATTCAACGAGCGGATTAGTCACTGTGTCGGACGGTGAAAACTCTGGGTATACCAAAAAAAAAAACATAATATATAGTATTTCATAATGAAATTATGGGATTGTGTCGGCAGATGTAACATTTATGTGGGTGTGAGGAGTGGTGATGGATGGGAACATGAGTGATATAATGCATGTTTGACTTAGAATTGGAAGTGATGCTTCTTTAGATCTTAAGCAACGTAACGTCTTTCTCATTGATTTGAAACTTTTCATGTTACCCTAACTTGATGGGCAACGTAACATCTTATACTTCAATTGATTTAATTTGCAAGCTAGTTTATGGGTTCAGGGTTCTTAATTACTTTCATGTTACCCTATTCCCTAGCTTCATGGAGGAGATGTTTTACACTTTTATCTGCACCTAATTTATAGCCACCTGGGATCTCACTTTCATCTTACTCTACCATCATTTACCTAAGTATCTAAACACCACAAATTATATTAGGGACTATGATCCACATTACAATCTGAATCGTATATACTACAAATGAACTTGTATTGAGAGAACATTTAAAAGACTAGCTATCTATATAAAAGGTCATTCACATCTTTGAAAGGACCGTAAAAGACAACTAGCCAGATTAAATTTTTATTTTTTATTTTTTAAAATTAGTAATTCACTCGGGTGTTGCACACAATATATTTTATATACTTATAAATATTAATAAATATATAATTCAAATTTTATCACCTTCATTAACATTAAAAGAAAAACATTAAATATATATATATATATATATATATATATATATATATATATACAATTAAAAATTATAAACTTAGTTAACAAATAGGTTTTTTTTTTTTTTAAATATACAATTTAATTTTTTTTTTGACAACTTAAACAATGTAAATATACAATGGTTTGCATCAACATTTCGTCAATATATTATAAGGGTCCTTAACATTTAGCTTGCCCATCTATTCCCACTTGAATGGGCAAGCACCGAGGAGCCACCTCTATTAAATGAGCCTTTTGTTTTCTCTTTGTAGCACTGTATTTTTTTTCTTTTAATATTAGGGGAGTTTTGGAAAAAGAATTATTATTATTTTCTAAATTGTCAATGGTAAACATTGCATTTTGTAGCGTTTTGTAATTTTAGCGATTTAGAACAAACTGTTGAATTATCATTTTTTTTAGACATTTTAATTTAGTCAAAACGTAAAATATGACTTATTCATAAAGAATTTTGACGAATTTGACATTTACCAAATAAGGTCACAGAGCAACATATGAGACTAATAAAAAAGTAACAATATTATTTTATAGGTTATCATGATATTTTTTGTTATTTTGGTGTCTATTTAAACAAGTTTTAAAAATTCAAAATAAATTATTAAATATTATCAAAATTTATAAGTAATGAATTGCAACGGTCGATTTCAAAAGCTACCATATTACCCCACCCCCGCAATTTCTTCGTCCTCTTCTCCCCTGTTCAGTGGAACTCGGCAGAGAAATGGAGGAATATGCGTGGCGGCAGTTACATTTATACCCGCCAGAATCCGATTTCCACTCAGTGCCAGTAATGCGATTCACAGGTGGTAAATTTCTTCGGTTCGTATATGGAGAGTCAAGCTTTCTGGCCTTCTGGGGAGGGCAAGGGGTTGGTCTGACACCGGTGGTGCGGCCTCCTCAGCAGTCGTTGCCGTCGCAACAAGCGTGTAATCGGATTTCATCTGGTTACATCGCATTAACGCAAAGGAGGTTCGCCAAGGCTTCTACACAGACGTGGTTAGTTTGTTTACCTACTCAAATTCAGCTGTGATATTAAAATGAGAAATTGCCATTGATTTTGCAGAAATTTGTTAGATACCATATATCTAGTTTGAATCTGCAATCTCCAAATTTAGATCTATATTCATTTCCTATCCTTGATTCCCCGGTGTTTGTATCATTAAATCATTGATTTTTCTGATGGAGTTTGCAATTTGTTAATTGTTATTAACCGTCTCGATTGAGGACAACGGTGGAGTTCCACCGAGGAATGAAAGGAATCCGGCGTTGGCTGGCTCCTGGGCGTCAAGGAGAAAATCATCTGGAAGTCTTTGTATTATGACTATGATTTTTCCCTCTCGGATGGAATACTTTAGAGATTTAGCTTTTGAAATTAGAAGATTTTGTTTCAGATTGGTTAAAATTTTTTGAAATTTAAAGATTCTCGATAAAGTTTTTGCTCTTGAAACAAGAGGAACAAGAAGATGACTGTTGGATTTGGTTCAACGAGTTGAGTTTTCCAAATCAGCATAAAATGTTAAAAAAAAAAAAGAAGAAAAATTCCAGCAATTTCCTCATTGACCGAGTTGCAAAATTTTAGCTTGTTTGTGAAGTAAATTATACAAGTTTAAAAAAGAAAATCAATGATCAAATTGTATTTTGACATTTAGTTCAATGGCACGTTTGACTCTTATTTTCAATTAAAATAATAGATTTTTCTTTATATTCTATTTTACAAAGTTTTCTTATCTAGCACCTTGACTGGGACAAATGGCCATTATTTTATCTTACAAATTAAAATTTTAATTAACTCCCCTTTTCTCAAAAGGGTGAACAATGTTTCTTGTTGAATGTTGATGATGACACAATCTAATTGAAATAAACATTTTAAAACATCTTTGTATGTCTAGTTGCACTAGGTCAGTAGCTGTTACAATTCAAATATCATATAATTGTAGTGTATATATGGAGTATACAAATTTCACCTGATGGTAGTAGCATCTTTGCTGTAATGGTACTGTAACTTTTTTCTCTTCCAGTGAATTCTCTTTGCTGTGTTCTGCATAACACTTATCACACGCAAAAAGGTCACACTGTACAAATACGGCTGAGCTTCTCTCTCCCCCATTGCTCTTCTTATGACCTCTGTATAAGCTGTAATTTTTATTATTTCATCAAGAACTTGCTTGGCTTGATATACACACTCTCCATTTCTTGCAGAACACCTGGAGACCATACCACCGCCTTCCTAAGATGGCTGATACTGCAAAGTATGCTCCCGTTCCCATTAGTGCTGGAAATTTACATTCAGAACTGAAACCCCATTTCTTTCTATTCAAAACCCAGAGAACCAAGGTTTGTCTGCACGGGTGTGTCTTTGTTTTTGTTGCTTTCACCATTTTCTTAGCCTTTAGTCCTTCACCAGCCTCCTCATCTCCTTGGTTCACAAATGTATTTCCTTTAACTAGCAGCGGCAGTAGAAGCAATGTTATTGGGAGTGTATCTATGCCTACATCATCTTCTTCGATTCTCTCTGATGAGGCATATAGATCTCATTTCTCTTCAAGTTTTTCTTACTTTTTCCCAAATTATTCTCAGCAAGCTCAAAACTTTACTGCTGCTCCCCCTTATAATGCCCCAACATCTCAGAGTAACAGTTCCTCTGAAATGATCAGTTTGAGTAAAGAGCCAGAAGTCACAAAAAATAAGACTCAAGCTAATGGTGAAGTTGAAATCTTGAAGCCATCAAACCAGACCACAACTGTGAATGCAACAGCTGCATCAGAGTCTTCTTCTGGGTTGCGTAAGGAGCCATCAACAGGAAGTAATCAGAATCAGAGTAAAGTTTCTGGTGATAAAGTTGGAATCTTGAACTCAAATTTGAGGACAAAAAGTCTACAGGGAATCAGACTCTGGGTTCACTTCCAAAATCTGGTTCTGGGGAGAAGAATGTGACTGGTAAGGGAGAGAATATAATTACAGAGAAAGCTATTGAGAAGAAGCACAACAATGTATCAAGTTCCAGCATGTCAGTGACACATGGAAGTGATGATTTCATTAAATCTTTGTTGAATTGTGATTTCTTTGATGGGAAATGGGTGAAGGATGAGTCTTACCCTCTGTACAAGCCCGGCTCTTGCTCAGTCGTTGATGAGCAATTTGACTGCTTTCTCAATGGAAGGCGTGATAGTGATTATTATAAATACAGATGGAAACCCAATGCTTGTACCATCCCAAGGTATGTGCCACACTTATGGTTTTCTAATATGCAATTTAATTAGTTTAATATTTTGGAGTTTGAAATGTTACTTAATTAGGAACATTTACTCTTAACTGATATACTTTGTATTGTATGAACTTGCTATTTATATTCTGTCAATTATATCTGTTTTCTTAGCTCATCTTCTCCATTTGCTTTCAAGGTTTTTTAACATGTCTTCATCTTCTGTAGATTTTATCTTTCTTGGCTAATTTGGAATCCATTTGCTTTGAGAAAGTTGATTATATTGCTTTCATGGATATATGTCCTCATCTGGGTCTTTTTGGTTGAGTTAGTTTGGGATAAGAACTTGTGATATTCTGATTATGTGATTGTTGTGGAGTTGATTGCAGATTGAATGCCACTCATATGCTGGAAATGTTGAGAGGGAAGAGATTAGTATTTGTTGGTGATTCTCTGAATAGGAATATGTGGGAATCTCTTGTCTGCATTCTCAGAAACTCAGTAAAAGATCAGAAGAAAGTTTATGAAAAATCTGGTAGACAACAATTTCGCATAGAAACTTACTACTCATTTGTATTTGAAGTGAGTAGTCTAACATAAGCCCCACTTTGCAGTTTCTTTTTGTCATCATGCTATTTCTGATGTCTGTATTTGATATGCAGGAATATAACTGTACAGTGGAGTTCTGTGTATCTCCTTTCTTGGTTCAAGAATGGGAGGTAACCGATAAAGAGGGACAGAAGAAGGAAACACTCCGACTTGATTTAGTCGAAAATTCTGCCAATAAATATAAAGATGCAGACATCTTAATTTTCAACACAGGCCACTGGTGGACTCACGAGAAGACTTTCAAAGGGTAAAAATGTTGGATGTTGGGAATGAATAATTGATTTTAACTTATTATCCTTAGAAAAGTTGAATAAACAACAACATTGATGTTTCAGGGAGGATTATTATCAAGAAGGCAACCACGTGTACCCTGAACTGGATGTTCTTGAGGCTTTTCAGAAAGCTTTGATGACATGGGGAAGATGGATTGATGCCCATATAAATCCTGCAAAACAGTTTATTGCCTTCAGAGGTTATTCCGCATCTCATTTCCTGTAAGTAATCTATTGAGTCTGAGGTCCCAAAATTTATAATCTCTTCTCAACCCGCATTGCCTTGCACTCTTGGAAACACAAGAATTCTTGGTCCATTCATCAGCCTCTCCTAATTTTTAACTTGAATATATTCTTCATCATTTGGCTATTTGTATTTTGTGCAACAGTGGTGGTCAGTGGAACTCTGGCGGGGCGTGTGACCGCGAAGTGGAGCCTATAAAGAATGGGACTAACCTAAAACCATATCTACCCATGATGGAAGTGTTGGATAGAGTATTGAAAGGTATAAAGACTCCAGTTTCTTACCTTAACATCACAAGAATGACTGATTTCCGAAAGGATGCCCACCCATCAATGTATCGGACCCGAAATATGACCAATGAGGAGCGGCAAACTTGGTTTATTCACCAAGACTGCAGCCATTGGTGCCTGCCCGGCGTCGCAGACAACTGGAATGAGCTCCTGTATGCACAGCTACTTGTGAACCAATACCAGAAGCAACAAGAACAACAAAGCAGCAGCAGAAGATCATAGGTAAAATGACACAAGCCAGGCCTGAGGTTTTTTATTGGGGCTCATTGTTCTTTGTCTTTTAATTTCTCAGTTTTCATTCTTTAATTTTTCTTTTCTTGTTTAAAAAACTTGGGCATGTCTCGAGTTTTTCTGGAAAACTGGAGAATGGGAGAACAAAAAATAGAAAACATGTTTACTAGCACAGTTTTCCATTTCTTAAAACAAGAAACAATTTTGGAAAACATTTAAAAATTGTTTTATAAATGGAAAACAGAATCATCCATCATTTATTTGGCTGTATGTCTGCTTACATATTTATTCATTACTATAATTACATTCATTATCATCTTCTTTTACTTATTACTATCTTTTATCTTTTCTATTTGCATTACTTATTTAAACATCTTATTTACTTATGTTTAAAGTGCATTATTCACATTATCAAAATTAACAATTGATAAGTTTGGTTTGGATATTTTGATTGAACTCAATTTATTATTGGTTCGAATATTTTTAGTTATGTTATACGTAATACAAGTTTGGTCCTGATATTTAATATTGAAATTTCACATATATTATTATATTATAATTTAAAGTAAAAATTATATATATTTATATACATGTCATTCAAATGAATATATCCAAAAGTATTTTAAATATTAGCTCAAAAAATATTGATATTGACTAAATAGGTTATTGGTTCAGTTATATTTTTAGTTATGCTATATATATAGATATAAATATAAATTTGGTTCATATATCAAATCTAAAATTTTTATATATATTGGCTTGAAAGTAAAAATTATATTTATTCTATTTAAACCAAATATATTTTAAAATAGCTAAAGTTTTTTTCAAACTTATGCTTTTTGTTTGTTACCCGATCTGCGAATATGGTTGCCAACTTGCTCACATGTTAGCTCGGGAATTCCTTTTCACGTCTGACTGTATGGATTGTTATTTGATATCTTTTCCCTCTATTGTTCTTGCTTTGAGCTTTGACTCTTCTTAATGCATTATTGTTTTTGTTCTTTAAAAAAAATATTTTAAAATATTTTAAATATAAAGTTTAAACATCATTTGAAATTGAATTTGTGTTAATTTTATAACGTTAACCTAAAAAAAATAAATTTGAAAAAATAAGTGTTAAGTAAACAAATTTTCTAAACTGAATGGACAATTACTGACTAAAAGACCAATTGTTTACTTTTTTTTTTTCTTTTTTTTAAAGAAATTGTCATATTCTGTTTTTCTTTTCTCTTTTCCTTCCCTCTTTTCATTCCTGTGTGGCACCTAAAAGATCACAAAATTTTAAACTATTGCATTTGGTATGAATGTTGTGAATTCATCCTACTGTAATTGTAATAGTTTTATGTTTATGAAGAAAAGTAATTTTATATATACTTTCATTTTATATTCTATTTTTTATTTCTTATAATATAACTTGATTTAATATAAAGAGGTCATGATTTTAATTCATTTATTCTTTTTTTTTTAATTTCAATAAAATTTAAACACAAATAAGGGTAGGTTGAAGTACTCCGTAATATTTTTGTATGAAGAATAAAAACAAATTATTATGTTGCATCATTATCTTGGTACGATAATGTTTGCTGGACCATGCGTCCGTGCATGTCAGTGTATCCATTAATAGTTGACTTTTTTTCTATCGTCTAGTTTGAGAATGTTTTTTATCAATAAAAATATTTTAAAACTTTTTTTTTTATATTAATAGGCTATTTTCATTTAGTAACATCTATAATGTATGCTATGGTAGTAGTCACTAATTAAGAGATATTTTAGCTGAAGTTATAGCTTGATTTAAAGCTTGTGAGAACAAGTAATAAAGTGCACAACAATAAATGAAATTTTTTAGCTAATTTTAGGGTCATTCCCCAGCGTCCGCTTGGAAGAGATAACAAGTCTTCCGAAGCTTCTTCAAGCACAATCATCCAGCTACCCTTCACTAGTCCACCCACATTTACCATGCCTGAACTTGCTTTCCTAGCCCATTCGTATTAAGTTTGACCCAACCTCCCGCAGGCGGGATCCATCCCACCCAACGAGCTCTTCAACTTTCCACCACCTCTTTCTTTATCATCTGCTCTTTCGCTTCCTTTGCCAGACTCGTGGCTTTACGGACAACCTCGTCTTCCAAATCCTCCGCTGCAGCCGCATCCCGGACAAGCTCGTAAGGTTCCTGGCGAACCCCGGGTACACCTTCGTCGGGGTCGCGATCGACGGCGACTTGGTTAAGCTGGCGGAAGACTACAATGTGTGGGTGAGGAATGCGGTGGATTTGCGTGCCCTAGCTGTGCGGCGGTCCAACAATTCGTCTCTGAGGAATGTGGGGTTGAAGGATCTGATGAGGATTTACCTGGGGGTGCAGATGGAGAAGCCCCGATGGGTGACGATGGGGAGGTGGGATCAAGAGTTGCTAACCACAGAGCAGATTCAGTATGCCTGCATTGATGCTTTCGTGTGCTTTGAAATTGGCAGGATTTCGAATGCTTCTTTTGCCTATTAGTTAGAGTAATCACTAATATAAATCACTATATGTATATGGATGCTGCTTTATTTTATTTCCCTAATGTTAGCAGCAGCTGTTATCTTTGTTCCTGCTGCTTTATTTTATTTTCTTGGTTAACCGTACGTGTGGTATGGTTGGCTATGGCGGAATCCCTTCTTGCAATCTGACCTAATGATTATTGTGAAGGCAAAGGGGACCGTGGTTCGCATTGGGGAAGTTTAATTTGTGTCCGGGCTACAACATCAAGTTTTTGATTAATTTATTGACACTATAATTTTAAGATTTGAAGGTTTCAATTGATCTAGGGGTGAATAAACTTATTAGAATTTTAAAATTTATTTGCAAAGTGAAATTAAATAAACTTGATATATAACTTCATGAGTTAGTTTTCTCTATCCCCAAAAGGAAAAGACTTGCAAGATAGCATTGTTTTTACATCATTGTCCAACTTGAACTCTAAAATGGTTGGAACATTTTCCAAAGAAACATCCCATTAGCTCCAATTGAACAAATTTACACATTAGAATTTTATCAATGCATGAAAACTTCTAAAGAAACTTGTAAGTTAATTTTTACTATATCATTATAACAATATCTAGCATTATTACAAAGTTGCAAACATTTATTTTAGTGACAATTATAATCAATCTCTCATATATTATCTTCAATTTATATACTTTAAATTACTGATTTAAATAAACAAATTCAACATTTATTTACCTATGCATGAACATCTCCGATAAAATATTGCATTGATATACTTTGAAATACTTATTTAAAAATTTTAAAATAATCATTGGGCATTATCCCATTCGCATAAAGTGCGTAAAAGAACTAGTTTTAAATATGGGCTAAAAATTAATTGAAATTAAACTTGTCAACGTTAATCTAAAAAATTAAATTTGAGAAATTTGTTTAAAATATAATTTGAACGTTAATCTAAAAATGAGTTAATACTCAAAATTGTCTCCGACTATAGTGCATGGATTTTCTCAATTTCGTCCTAAACGACTTTGGTGTCCTAATATAGTCCCAGAACTTTTGTGTTTCGCTCAATTTAGTCGTCTGTTTGTTATTCCGTCAAATTGGTGTTAAGTAAAGGGACAATTCAATAATATCAATATTGACCTCTTTTTACTTTCAACCTGAGAAGTGAGAAATCCCTCTTTCTTGCACGAATTACACCCAAACTTACGAATCAAATTTTATATTCGCAGGTTTAGGAGTGATTTTGGGAGTAATTCGTAAAAAAAGAGGGATTTCGCACTTCACATGTCTATGAGTAAAGAGATGTCAATATTAAAATGACTGAATTGTCTATTTTTCTAACAACAAATGGACAGAATAACAAATGAGGACTAAATTGAGCAAAAATACAAAAGTCTAAGACTAAATTAAGAAAAAACACAAAACTCTGGGACTACATTAAGTCACCAAAGTCGTTTATGATAAAATTGAGAAAAACCACTATAGTCAAGGACGATTTTGGGTATTAACTCATCTAAAAATCTTACATCCACATTTTTAATTCTCATTAGTTGTCTAACTTTATTAGCTCACATTGTAATTATATTCAAACATACTTTCTCAACCTGATGAAGCACACGGAGTCAACGACACCTTCACTGAGACTCGATCTCATGACCTCATGTTCAAACATACTTTCTCAACTTGATGAAGCACACAGAGTCAACGACACCTCCACTCTGAGACTCGATCTCATGACCTCTCCCACATGCCATCTGAAATATAAAGGTAGATATTGTAGATATAGATACAAACACACAAAGGTGGTATTAGATAGATTACCTTATAAAATGTAATCATATGAATGGGATAATATGACATTCAATACTAATTAGGGCCAAATTAAATGATAATTAAGTAATTTGGAATATGGTTTCCCTTTTTCATGGGCGTTAAGCCGTTAAGAATTTGGAACGCCTATATATGGTAACCAGTCCACCACCTTCCTCCGCACTGCTTCCCTCTCTCTTCCCCTAAAAATCCTCAAAACCTCCATGGCTATGGAAATTGGCATTGTTGACTACGTCGCCGGATCCCCCGACCTCTTCAACGTTCAGTTCCAAGGAGACTGTATCAGAACCATGGTCACCCATGAACCCCGAAGGGTCGTCGACTGGATCACCGAGGTGGAGCCATCCATCGCCACCGTCTGAACCACCTGATCGTCGGCCTCGACGCAGAGTGGCGGCCCAGTTACTCCAAACTGCGGAACCCGGTGGCGACTCTCCAGCTCTGCGTGGGGCGGCGCTGCCTTGTCTTCCAAGTCCTCCACTGCAGCCGCATCCCGGAAAAGCTCGTAAGCTTCCTGGCGAACCCCGGCTACACCTTCGTCGGGGCCGCGATCGACGGCGACGTGGAGTTGCTGGCGAAAGACTACAATTTATGGGTGAGGAATGCCGTGGATTTGCGTGGGCTAGCTGTGCGGCGGTCCAACGATTCGTCTCTGAAGAATGTGGGGCTGAAGGATCTGGTGAGGATTTACCTGGGGGCGCAGATGGAGAAACCCAAACGGGTGAGGATGGGGAAGTGGGATCAAGAGTTGCTAAGTACAGAGCAGATTCAGTATGCATGCATTGATGCTTTCGTGTGCTTTGAAATTGGCAGGATTTTGAATGCTTCTTCTGCCTATTAGTTACAGTAATCATTAATGTAATTCACTATATATATATATATATATATATATATATATATATATATATATATATATATATATATATATATATATATATAGATTTTGGATCCGGTGAGGTCACCATTGGGTGAAATCGTGAGGCTCAATCATCGTGAGGCTCAATCTTGTACATTTATTTGTATCTTTTGGCTCTCTAGATTTAATGTTGTATATAGCCACATGCACTGATGGTTGGTAGAGTTAAGGGCTTTAAGGTCTTTTGTTGATATCTTTATTAGTATATATTAATTATTTAGCCAATTTCATGGGTTGTGCTGGGTTAATTATGGTCTAAAATCACATGTCAGGATTTTGCCATCTCTTCGCATCCTTTTCTTCGCGTGGTGTTTCTTTTCCAGTAAGTTTTGTAGGCCTCGTTCTCTTCTGTTGTGCGTTTCTTCGTTTCTTCTCCGTCCATTCTCTCTAGGGAAGCGCCGACTCCGTTACTCTCTGTCCATTCCGTCCAAGCAATCGTCATGGCGGGTTCTACCTACAGGCGGTTCAAGCGTCAGAGGGGTGGGTCTTCCGATTCTATTCCAGGTATTCCGGTCACCGTTTTAGTTTGTTTGATGTTCTTTCGTTTTTTTGTTGTTTTGTATTGATGTTGCATTTTTACGGCGATGAGAGCAATGCCGGCAGGGTTCTTTGGTCTGTTAGTTTCCGGGTTGGGGGTGAGTTTTAGCCTGGTATTAGGTTTTTTTTTCGGCATTTTTTCGCGGGTTCTTCCGTCTATTGCGCTATTGTTTTTATTTTGGAAATGGCGTTTTCCGGGCTGGGGGTTCTTTGCATGGCTGTCAAGTTTCAAGAAAAACGAATAGCAGAAAAAGTTTTTGCAATGAATTCTTTCCTATTAACTCTCCAAGACTCTTATCTATTTTTTAGTGAATTTCTTTGGCTTTTATTGCTTTAATTAATGCAGGAAAAGTTTTTGCAATGGTCAAGTTCAGCTGGGGAGGTATTCATATCCAGCTATACTAGCAGTTCATCCTTCTTCCTATACACCTCCAGTGGCTCTAAGTAGGTTCCATCTTCTTTCAGCAACTCTCTTTAGGTACTGCTTAATCCATCTTTCATGTGGTTCTTTAAATTGGATAAATTATATTGATGAGTAGCCAGTACGCCTCACTTCACAGGTCATGATATTTGTTTTGTTTGCCAATTAACGGTTAGTGAATATCGAATTATATTAATAGTTTTGACTAGCTGATTGTCTTAGTAATTCGTAAGAGGATCTTATAAAATCCATTTTGTTCCTCCATAACATATTAACACTACAACACTACTCAGCCAGTAAAAGTTGTGATCAATGTGGGTTGTGCGAATCAACAATGTGGCTTGTGCGGTCGACCTTGACGTATTTCGATGTGTGCGGGACAAAGTTGGCGTGTGTGCGTAGTCTAACATCATATTGAAGTGTATGCATGCTAGTAATGGAGTATGTGCATATTAAGTTGTTGCATTTATTATTATATGGCCATAGCATATTAAGGGCGCGCATCAACATATGGTTTGTGCGCACAAAGTATTGGGCGTGTGCATTTTCTATGTTAGTATTTTGGACCTTTTTGGTTGATTTGCGCGTTTAACTTTGGTGCGTGTTAATTTCCAGGAAACAATGCTGATGAAGAACGGTGGGATTTGCAGCTACTGTTGCTGAGAATCAAGAGTAGTTACAAATATTTGATAGTTACGATTATACTTCTCATATTTATTTTTGGTCATATTGATAGGTAGTCATGGAGAGTAGGTTGTTTATTTGAGAATTGTTCTAGCTATATAGATCTTTCTGATAATACACAGCTCTATATATGCTTTTATGATTTTACCAGCCATTTGAATCTAGAATTGTCCTACAGTGCAGGATTGGGAAGATGGATTTAATGATACAACAACCTTGCAAGAAAATATATGCCGAGTAATTGGTTGTGTGCGCGGAGTTATTATTTCTTACATCAATTCAGATGTATGCATTAGATTGATATACTGTGTCTGGGCTCGTTGCTTTTTTGGACTGGTGTATAATGATTTTTGTGTTTTCATGGTTGGCATTTTATTGGGTGTGTGCTTAGACTAATATAATGTTTGGTGTGAGATGTGTGCGCGTTAGTAGTTGGGTGTGTGTGTAGACTAAAACACACACGCCATGTAACAAAAACGCACACACCCATGTTCCATTGAAAAAAAAAAAGGACACGTCATTCCCCATAAATGAACAACCCACTTGTAAAAAAAAACCGTGGCCTACATGTTACAAAGTACCATTATAAATAATTTGCAAACGCCTTTCCTCATAACTGTACACATCACCCTCAAAAAAAAAAAAAAAAAAAAAAAAAAAAAACACCATGAGGAAGAGTTCCCTTGCCAACAACTTGCACACGCTGTTCGCCACAATTGTACATACAAGAACCTACAGAATTTTTTAGAACCAAAATAAAATTTTAAAAAAACAAACGCCAATCACTATAAATGCACACACCCTAATCACGACATAGACATATTGAGGAACATGATTAGCAAATGTCAATTCATATGTTTACCAAAGTGGTTTACGGCTAAGATGGAGATCCCAACATAAATTGTTGTATGCATATCCACTGATCTGATAATGTTCTGATTCATTGTTATTGATCATACCATTATAAATAATTTGCAAACGTCTTTCCACATAACTGCACACACCACCGTAAACAAAAAAAAAAAAAAAAAAAAAAAAAAAAAAAAAAAAAAAAAACACATGAGGAAGAGTTCCCTTGCCAGCAAATTGCACACTCCGTTGACCACAATTGCATACACAAAGACATACAAAATTTTTTAGAACTAAAGTAAAATTTTTTTAAAAAAACACACGCCAATCACCATAAATGCACAGACCCTACTCTAAAAAAAACGTATCGACTGCGAAATTGCACACGCCGTTACACAACAATGCACAAACCTGCGAAGTATTTACCTAAATTAAAATTAAAGGCGCACTTTTCCGCGGTTTTAGACGCCATTCTCAAACTCTGTAGAATTTTAGATTACACCGCTGATAATATGTTTGAATCTTTCAACACAAAATATAATTAATTCTTACCATTGATATGATCCCTAATATTATGATAAAGATTGTATTTTAATTATAACCAAAATTAAACACCATATTATATTTACTCTTTCACCCTTCTCTAGTTAAAATCTAGCCTTATTTAATTAAAATTTGACTTTCAATCTCATCCATCCATTGAAATTTAATTAATGGATAAAATGAGATCTCATGATCTCATCTATCTAGGGGACCTCACTGAATCCGAAGTCTATATACGGCTGCTGCTTTATTTTATTTTCCTAATGTCAACTGCAGCTGTTATCTTTGATTCTGCATGCAACCGTGTTCTTGTAGGAGTGTTATTAATTAATTAGTATGTTGATTGGGTATTATAATATATATATATATTTTGAGTACTTTTTTGATTCTATTACAATTTACAAGTAATATCTGTTCTATACTTTGTTTATCTCAAAATCAAAAGTGTCAATACTTTGAAATTTGATCTTATGACATTCTCTCGAGGTTTAACATTTCCTCAAGGAGAGTTTAAGGTAGATGTGTCATCCAAACACGAGTCTTATGCTTGGCGGGTATTATATATTGTATTGTCTCTTTTAAGTAAAATTTTGAACTAAATCAATTTAGAAAATCTCAAATTTGGATGAATCTAACCTACTCCATTAGTGAAAGAAAATTTCGAAATTTTAGAATCAAAAATCCTAAAATGAAGATAATGAACAACCAAACATGAAGGAAAAGATTACATTGATTTCCCAAAAATCAAAACCAAAATCAATTCAAGCAACACAAGCTGTGCCGCGCCGCCGCCTGCGCTAGCTGTTGATCTATTTCTGCATAACATTTTTCAGTCAAAATTGTCACTCTCTTTGATGGGATAATTATAATTATAATTTATAAACAAAAGACAATAACAATAATACCAACGACCAAAATCGTGATATCTACATATACATGAAAACGTGAAAGTACATTAACTAAAACCATTTGGCTAAAGAAGTATTATATTTCTAGTGTTGTTTACTTTTTTAGTGTAATTTGTAAATTATTATATAAGTGCGGTATCTAGTAAGTGGATATACGTACATCATAAGATATTAATTGTAAATTTTACTAGTCACTCAAAAAAGAAGAGACAAATTGTAAATTTTATTAGTCACCCAAAAAAGAAGAGACCCGAGAAGATTGGCAACGGAAAATTAACATTCAGATTTAGGTAGAGACCGAGCGGTATTAGTGGCGGCGGCAGACGGTGTAGTAGCGGCGGTGCAAGAAGGACAGATATTGAGAGTGGTGGCAGGAAGGTGGTTGTAGAAAGGGTGTGAAGTAGTCTTCAAGGCTCTCAATTCTTGAACCTCTTTTTGTAACCTTTTATTCTCATCTCGAAGTGTCTCGCAACACCTCCTTAAATACTCGCAATCTACCTCCGTCTGCTTCAACTTTGTTCTGCACCCATTTCATACATGTTTAATTTTCCCATATCAATACATACATGATACATCCATCAACTTAACCTTATTGTTATCAAATTTATCTTTTAATTTGTTTTTAATTAGTATATTCCATAGTACAAGTTTTCGTAATTTAAATATTACTAACTTTTGTAAACTATCACTTTTCAAAAAAAAAAAAAAAAAAAAACTTTTGTAAACTATCTAGTTTAAGTATCTGTCAAAAATGAAGAGTCAACTTAGAAGGAAAAAAAATGTTTGGTAAATAGTTGTTAGATAATAAGGTTAGTGAATTTGACTAGTTGATAGTATTAACTGATTGTAGAAAAATATTTGGTAAATTAATTGTTAGCTAATAGTTGATTACATACAAAATTACTTTATCAAAAAACTATTTTGACAAATTTTTTGAATTTTAACATTTTGAAAGAATAAACTGTTATTAAAAGCTAATTAATTAAACACTCATATTGATTATTTAACCTAGTCAAATAGTTAATAGTGATCAAATAAATTAAAATTAGCTGATAATCTAACTATGTTACCCAACACAGAGCAAAAAACATCTCATTTGTTTATTTTTAGAAGTTACTCTAAACACAACTAATAGAATCTTTATAAGATGGGAGAGAGTATAATGGTACATCATATATACCCTACCAGTTGTTCCTATTAAAAAAGATGAGATAAGGGGATAAATTTAGTAAATATTCCATAAAAATATACTCTAAATAGTTAAACTAATAATAGCCAGAAACTTTTACGGAGTATCATTTTTGAATTTCATTCTTTGTACTGATCGAATCTTTACTAAATTAAAACTTCTACAGTTAAAATATGACTTGTTATTATTAATTAGTACTATATTTAGGATATGACAGCCATTATTTGACTATGCCCCATCACACTAAGTCACTAACTATTCTTCCTATGATTTAAATTTTAATAAAATAATACGTTCTGTCTTAATTAAAAAGATACTCCGTAATATTTAATTTTTAATAATATAATTAAAAATTTAAATAAAATTATATTTTATAATTTAGATACGACTTAACGGAAAATATAGCATATATACCTTGCTCTTCTGTTCTGAAACCATACTTCTACTTGGCGTGGACGAAGATTTAACTGCTTTGCCAGCGCAACCTTATTCTTCTGCAAATAATAAAATCAAATGTTCTTCCAGAGATAGATATTTATATATATTGTTTAACTTTTTGTAAATTGTATTATATTATATGTAAGGATGATTAATATAATTAATTAGGATTGTGATATGATGACGTACTGGATTGAGAGTGGAGTGTTGTTTGAAGGTTTGTTCAAGAAATGCGGACTGTTGTCTGGTAAGCCTCAGCTTTTTCCGGCCCAAACCGCCGCCATTAATCTCGTCGTCTTCATCACTGCCTACAGAGTTATTGTTAGAGGAAGCTCTTCTCTCTGTCATCATATCTCTCTTCCTAGACCACCATCTCACATTTTTTCTGCCCGTCGCCGGAAAAGACGACGCGCCGCTGGTGTTGGGAGATGACAAGAATCCCGGTAAATTTGACAAGAATCCCGGCTCAGAACCCACTGCGTGTATGTTACACCAAAACCAAACAACGTACGTAATTAATTAAGACTTAAGAGAGGCAAAAATCGGAAAACAACAAATTAAAGAAAATAAAGAAGAGGGAATTATATTATATATATATATATATATATATATATTATATTACAGTTGTGGGATAGCCATGGAAAACGAGGCTGGGCGGCGGCGCAGGGAAGCGGCGGCGGAGAGAGAGGCAGAAGAGCGAGCTGCAGCGGCGGCTCTTCATCTCCTAAAGCAGCCATGCAAAACCCTATATTATTATCTTTGCCCCTCCTCCCATTCTTTTGATCTTCATACGCAGAAGCAGAAGCAGGGATTTGAAGAAACGAAAATGGCTTCAGGGTTGGGATACTGTTGCTATCCCCTCCTACGCTCAAACCCAACTCCATGAAACAAAGCTAAGCTAAGATGAAAATCAATTTGATGAATTGAAAGTAGTTATAATTAGGTTGGGGAATTGAAGAAGAAGAAGAAGGTGATCGAGTGAGTATTTTATATATAGGAATTAGGAAGTAAGAATGGCATATAATATATATTGGTAAGCTAGTCAATGTATCCACGAGATTCCATTACTTGAATGATTGAGAATTAGTAATAATGATAATGATAATAATGAGTAATGATGACTGAAATTTCTACCGTGCTAGCTTTAGCAATCAATGCTGTCTATTTCTTAGCCTAATATTTCCAACTGATCTGATCGGAGAGGTAGAGATTACACAATATAATATTACAACTTTAATGTCAATTGCTCCCATTATATTTTATTCAATTACTTATAGTTTTGATCTAATTCAAGAAATTACACTTCACAATCAATTTTATTTTTTTAAAGTGTCAAATTTAAATTTTAAGTTAAGTAAAAAGTGTAATTGAAATTTTTTTTTTGAAAAAAAAGACCACCTCCAATAAAGTTCATCATGGATGGGATACTAAAGCCTAGTTGACCAACCACGCACTGGTCTGTCAGACCCTTCCTTTGGCAACTAGTCGGAATCTTGGGCTTCAGCTAAGACATGTTAGGGGTGACTCGGGCAATCGTTATGCGTTGGACCCGTGTCCAGCATGCTTGCTGGACACGGGTAACAGTGCCGTTAGGCACTGTTATCTCCTCTTTTTTTTTTTTTTTTTTTTAAATTTCAGACCGCTTTGTTATAGGAGTATATATTCATAATTTTATTACTATATTATTAATAACTGTACATTCATAACTCCATAACTATACGTTCATAACTCTATAACTGTACATTCATAACTCCATAACTGTACATTCATAACTCCATAACTATACGTTCATAACTCTATAACTGTACATTCATAACTCCATAACTGTACATTCATAACTCCATAACTGTACATTCATAACTCTATAATTGTACATTCATAATTTTCGAAGCTCTATGTTCACAATTTTAGAGCTCTATGTTCATAATTTTATCACTATATGTTCATAATTGTAAGTTCATAATGTTAGAGCTCTTTGTTCATAATTCGATCAATAACTGTACATTCATAATTCCATAACTGTAGATTCATAATCTCATAACTGTAGATTCATAACTCCATAACTGTAGATTCATAACTCCATAACTGTACATTCATAATCTTCGAAGCTCTATATTCACAATTTTAAAGCTCCATGGTCATAATTTTATCACTATATATGTTCATAATTGTAAGTTCATAATGTTAGAGCTCTGTGTTCATAATTTCATAATTGCATAACTGTACATTCATAACGGCATAACTGTACATTCATAATCCAAAAAAAATAACGCCGTTAACGACAAAACGCGCGCGATTTTTTTTTTTTTTAATTAAATGACGCATTTTTTTTTTTTTTTTTAAAAACGACGTCGTTTTGGGCCCGTGTCCACAATTCACTGTCGACACGGGTCCAGGGCATAATTTGCCTGACTCTGGGAAGTTGGCAAGCTATGTAAATAAGGCGGGGCAAAACGGATTCAATTAAATTGAATATAATCAATTAAGTTAAATACGGAGTATAATTTTTTTTTTTTAATACGGAGTATAATTTTTTTAATTAGTATACATTTTGGTGGATTAAGACAGTAATTACGTGTTGAAAGTATGTAACCAAATTGGGGCCAGCTATAATGAGATCGAGATGATTGGGAGATGAATGATTAAAGGTCATATAATTGTGTCTACTTAATTCATTATTAGCCGTTCTTAAAATAAAACACTGATTATCATTATCATCATGTCAATCTCACACACTAGCAAGCTAAGTTGGAATAACTTACTATGCATATTATTATGTGAAACATAATGTTAACGTGTATATATGCCTATTGCCTAATAATACATTAGTTATTACTAAATAATAAAACCTACAAAAATCACAAAATAAAATTATGTAAATGTTTCACTTAAAAAAATTGTTTTAAGTAATTATATGAATTGATTTTATTAATATTATATCAAAATAAATAGTTTCACATAAAATAATTTTATATAATTTCATAAAATCGTCACTTTTTAACAACCGAAAAGTGGTTAAAAATTAAAGGTTTGTGAGTAGAAATGACATTTATGATCACTTTTTAGAATCCAAAAAAAAAAAAAAAAAAGTACAATAATATATACCATTTGCCAAGCACCTTGTGCTCAGATGGCATGTAGTGACCTCTCTCATGTGGGAGGTCATGAGATCGATCATCAGTGGAGGCGTTGTTGACTCTGTATGTTTCATTAGGTTGAGAAAGTATGTTTGAACAGATATTACAATGTAATAGAGTCAGTAGCATTCAAAAAAATTAATAATATATACCATTTAATTAAAAATTACGACGACTCAATACTCAAGGACTAAATTGAGTATTCTCGTAGTATTTGTAATCTTTTTCACTTTGCTTGCGGTGGTTGAATATTTTAAGTACGAGTTAGTCTTCCTTTTTAGGCTTGTGAAACGGAATAGATGTCTTTGGCCTAGAACTGTTATATTTGATTATTTTTGGGTGTTCGGCTTGTGTGGTAATAAACTTTATACCCAAAATTTATTATTGTAGAAATTTTATTGGTGGTGGTCCCGTGATTTTTCTCCTTGATTTTGTGATTTCCCACGAAAATCGTGTATCACTTGTGTTGATATTTATTTTTAAGATATTGTATTATCTCTTATTTGTGCAGAATATCGTATTTGTGATTTTCATTATCACATGAAGTGAGATTTTTTCGAACAATTACAGGCGTAATTCGGCCTGATGGAATTTGGATTAATTTAACAATGGTGGGGATTGGGTTTTGTGTTGCTTTTGAGAGGATTCAATTATGGAACTCATGCAGGCTTTAATGATTGGGAGAGATTAGTTAGGGATGAAAGAATTAGGATGGAGTTGAGGGTTGATTGCGCGCATGATCGAATTATATTATTGGAAGTTTCGAACATTTAATTACCCTTCAAATTAACACACACACAAACAAAACCCGGGGGGGGGGGGGGGGTGTCATGCTTGTCGGGACAACAATATAATGGAACCATTTCCCCATCTTCTAAATTAATTAATTAATATATTAAAGTTTATATGGAATATTCCCAATATTAATCATGTACGATTTTCACAAATTGATTGGGTTAATTATAAGATATAACTAGCTGATAATATTAACTGATTGTACAAAAGTATTTGATAAATTAGTTATTAGCTAATAACTGTTTACTTAAAAAAATTAATTGAAAAAATTGTTTTAAGTAGCTTTTTGAATTTTAGCATTTTGAAATATAAAAAGTTAATTAACTAAACATTTATATTAATTTTTAAATTAAGTCAAACAATTAATAGTGGTCAAATTAGCTAACAGTGGTTGGATAAGAATAAGGGTAGATAGAAGAAGTGTGATTTATTTGGTGAACCTATACTCGTCTTAATCGTCCTCGTTTAATGGATAGTATTGGAATGATGCCAACATAACATTATCTATAGAGTTCTACTACATAGACTCTTAAAATATTACTTCGTCATTTATACTCTATGAGGTGGCAAATCAGGATTGATTATTTTCATCATATGGGTCCACATAAAAATGTCTACATCAGGAGCATGTGAGAGGGAGTACAAGTAGAGAGTTTAAAATGGGAGTACACCAAGTATTTTTCTTATCTATAACACCATTAAATTAAAAATTACGATCACATTTTAAGTTAAAATTAATTATCATTTTTTCTAAAATGTTAAATCCCAATTCTAAGGGCCTACCACACCCCAACCCAACAGAGCATCTAAGAGTATGTAAATCATAGTAGCTCAACTGAACATGAACTACAGAGGCTAGTTGCTTACTGCACACAAAGAGTTCCCTTACTGCCGCTAGTGAGACTCGATCCCTGATTATTTTTTCAACTTGCAGGCAAAAAGGTATCCAAAAATCACAAATAATTCTTAATACTCTCTTGTGGATATTAACTACTCCGTATTACTTTTCTTTAATTTGCTCGTTCGACCGCCATAATTAGTTAGAAATCACGAATTCACACAGCTGGAAAAATGTCTATAAAAAAAAAAAAAAAAAAGTGATTAGAGAGTCCAGCTACTATGATTGGTGATTAGAATTAGCAAGAAGAATTTTTGTGAATCCTAAAAATTATCGGAGTTGAGTGATTAATTTTTATGAAAAATTTTAGATTTCCAACTATTTTTTTATTGAGTATTTGGTGAGTAGTGTTAATTGAATCATGTGCTCCATCTCAACTAAAAGTCTAAATTCGAACTCATGATTTTAACATGGGTTGATTCTGATACCAAATTGAATCATATGCTCAATCTCAACTAAAAGCCTAAACTGATAGTTGGATTGCACACACACACACACACACACACACACACACACACACACACATATATATATATATATATATATATATATATATATATATATATACTAGTATTTTTTTTGCGCGATGCGCAAAAAATTAGATGCCCAATATTAATATATTATATTAAAATTTTAAATTTATTTAGATTTTAGATATTTAAATTATTCTAAATAATAATAATAATAATAATAATAATAATAATAATAATGTAAATTATTTTTATAAATTTGATATTTATATTTATGTAATAATTAACATATAACTCAAATATTTAATGTGTATATATTATTATTAATGAAGAAGATAAGAAAATATATGGTGGATGCATTTGCATGGTTTTAAGGGATGAAACAAGATGATCAAGATCACAGTGGCACTTGTCACCATCTCAGCACAGCAGTTGGAAGTTAGTTTGGTTGCTAACCTCTTTTCCCTCCCTTTTCTGTTGATGTATATAAACCTGTTTGTAACCAGAGTTGAAAGCAATGAAACAGTATCTTTTCTTCTTCTTTTTCTTCTTATGTTGAGAGCTCTCTTTAGTTCGTAAAATGGTATCAGAGCTACATAATTGAGAGCTTAGATCAGTTGACAATGGCGTCCTGGCCTCCTCTGAACAATCGCTCGACTCCTGCTGATGGTATGACTGCAGGACCATCTGCTCCGGTGAATGGCAACACCAATGCAACACACACTGGTCACATTCCTACCACCCCTGCCACCCCTGTTATCGGATCGAGCAACAATGAGGTAACATTTGATCCTCAATCGCAATCCAACCCCTATTTTCTTCACATCAGTGAGAATCCAGCACTTGAACTGGTTTCCACCCCCCTTGATGGTGCGAATTACCATTCTTGGGCTAGGGCAATGACCATGGCCTTGTCGTGCAAAAACAAGGTCCCATTCATCAATGGAAGTATTCTGAAACCTTCCACAGAAAACCTAGATAGATATCTCACCTGGGAAAGGTGCAACAATATAGTGTCCACTTGGATTGTGCGCACCCTTTCACCAACCATTGCACGCAGTGTGCTGTGGATTGATACTGCATATGGTATCTGGAATGACCTAAGAAGGAGATTTAGTCAGCAAGATTTGTTTCGGATTGCTGAAATTAAGTGTGAGATCTATCAAACCAAGCAGAATGATGATTCCTTGAACGAGTATTTCACCAGGCAGAAGTTGCTATGGGATGAGTTGGGTATTCTTAGACCCCAGCTGAGCTGCCTTTGCAGCACAAAATGCGAGTGTGGAAAGAGAATTGATGAACTGAATGAACAAGTAGAGAAGGACAAGCTGTCTATCTTTCTAATTGGCTTGCATGAGAAGTATACAGGGGCTGGAAATCAAATCATGTTGATGAGGCCCTTACCTGATGTTAATGAAGCATATTCTATGATTGCCCAGCAAGAGAGACAATTCCACATGGCCAGCAATGGTTTTGGAGGCCAAATATATCAAGCAGGAGAAAATAATGTTGCTGGTAGCACTCTCTTGGCTAGATCAGAAAGCAATTACCAACAAGGGTTCAAGAAAGCTAATCACAAGAAGCCAGTGTGTACTTACTGTGGGTATACAGACCATACTCATGATAAGTGCTACAAAAAGCATGGGTATCCCCCAGGGTGGAAATCAAGGCCAAAAAGTCAGTCTGTTAATCAAACTCAAGGTCCTCTTGCAGCACAGCAACAATACAACCCTGAAGATAATAAGTCTTTTACCCAAGATGACTTCAGAAGGTTCATGGAGTTCATGCATGCTAAGAAATCATATGGGGATTGCTTGAATTCACCTTTTGATCACCAGCAGACTTCACAGGCCTTGGCCAATACTGTGGCAGTAGATTTCCAAAAGGAAGGTATGTCTCCTTCAATCAATGCTGTTAGATCAAATAAGACTGATTGGATCATTGATAGTGGTGCCACACACCACATTGTGTGTGATTTAAAGATGTTGAAAAATCAGAAAAAGGCTCACAACATGTATGTTAATATGCCAAATGGCCAACAAGCTGCTATTCAATTCACAGGGACAGTTTGCTTATCTGAAAATCTTGTGTTGCATAATACTCTTTACATCCCTGAGTTTCACTATAACTTGGTCTCAGTTGGTGCCTTCATAAAAGATTCAAGTTATGTTGTAAAGATGTACTCTGACCAGTGTGTTATACAGGATGCTTCTCATGGGAGAATGATTGGAAGGGCTGAGCTGATGAATGGCTTGTATTACCTAGTTTTTCCTTGTTTTACACATCCTGTATGTAGTTCTATTTCTGTTGAAAACAAATGTATTCTTTAGCACACCAGATTGGGGCATGCCTCACATTCAAAAGTACAGTTCTTGAAAAAACTAGAGCCAATGATTCATTCTAATAAAAATTTGATTTGTGATAGCTGCCATTTTGACAAACAAAAGAGAGTTCCCTTCCAGATCAATGCTTCTTTATCTTCTAACTGTTTTGACTTGTTGCACATGGACATATGGGGACCATACAGAGTAGAAACTGTTCATGGTCACAGGTACTTCTTGACAATCTTGGATGATCATAGCAGAGCTGTATGGGTATTCTTGATGAAAGCTAAGTCAGAAGTCAGAAATTTGGTTGTTGAGTTCTGCAATCTTGTTGGAAATCAATTTGGAGCAGCTATAAAGTGTATAAGGACTGACAATGGTCCTGAGTTTAATATGGTAGAACTGTTCAGACAAAGAGGGATCATCCACCAAACCTCTTGTACACATACACCTCAACAAAATGGCAGAGTAGAAAGGAAACATGGGCACCTACTATCTACTGCTAGGGCTTTGAAGTTTCAAGCAAATTTACCTGACAAATTCTGGGGTGAGTGTGTGTTGCATGCTGCATATCTGATTAACAGGCTTCCATCAGTTGCTATAAACAATCAAATCCCATACCAGGTTTTACTCAAAAGAACTCCTTCATATCAACACCTAAGAGTGTTTGGTTGCTTAGCATATGCAACTACTGTTGGACCTAAATCAAAGTTGGATGCTAGGGCCAAGAAATGCATCTTCCTAGGTTATGCTAGTGCCACAAAAGGTTATAAAGTCTTTGATCTTGCCTCAAATGAGTTATTTATATCCAGAGATGTGTTGTTCCATGAGCTAGTGTTTCCTTTCCAGCGGTCCAACACACCAGAAGCTGGTCATGGGATCATACTACCATCCAAGTCTCCCATATTTCCTGAGGATTATGGTGATCTTCAAGCTCAGCAACAAGAACTCTTGCATCAGAATATAAGTGCAGAAAGTGAGAATGTTATCTCTCAACAGCATGGGACACCTGAACAAACACAAGATGACTCAGATAGTCCAGCCAGCAGTAGTGGTGAGCACCCTTGGCAACCTCCCCAGGATATCACCACTGAGCAGCAACCTGGTATTGTCCAGCAAGATACCAGAAGATCCACCAGGAGTAGACAGGTCCCTACCTATCTACATGACTACATCTGTCAAAACTCTAAGTTACATACTTCCCCTCATCAAATGTGTAAAGTGGTGGATTACAATGGCCTAACTCCATCTTTCCAGTCCTTTGCTATGAGCATATCCTGCCAATCTGAGCCTAAGAACTATTATGAAGCTGCTCAGCATGAAAGATGGAGGTCTGCAATGCAAGAAGAAATAACAGCCCTTGAAAACAATAACACTTGGCAGATGGTGGACCTACCACCCTCTAAGAAGGCCATTGGCTGCAAATGGGTGTATAAAATCAAATATAAAGCTGATGGGAGCATAGAAAGGTACAAAGCAAGACTAGTAGCAAAAGGGTACAATCAGACCCTTGGTATTGACTACTTAGACACTTTCAGCCCTGTTGTCAAGATGACCACTATCAGAACTCTCCTAGCAGTGGCAGCAGCAAAGAATTGGCATTTGCATCAGATAGATGTGAATAATGCTTTCCTAAATGGTGATTTGGATGAAGAAGTTTACATGCAGCCACCTCTTGGTTTCTCTGGGGGCAGTAAAGGGCAAGTGTGCAAGTTGGTTAAGTCCCTATATGGCTTGAAACAAGCTAGTAGGCAGTGGAATACAAAGTTGACAATTGCATTGAAACAGATGGGATTCAAACAAGCAGTTCCTGACAGTTCCTTATTAATCATGGGCAAGAATAGGTCCTTGGTGGCCTTATTGGTCTATGTAGATGACATTGTCCTTGCAAGTGAAAGCCTGGAAATCATACAAGGTGTCAAGCAGCAGCTAAGCACAAGTTTTCTACTTAAAGATCTAGGCCCTTTAAGATACTTTCTTGGGCTAGAAGTGGCTAGACACAAAAAGGGCATTGCAGTATGCCAAAGGAAGTATGCAATTGAATTACTTGAAGATATAGGTTTTACAAATGCTAAACCCGTGTTCAGTCCCACAGTTCCTTCACACAAATTAAGCAGGAATGAAGGAGAATTACTTCAAGATAGCAGCCAATACAGGAGAATTGTTGGTAAACTTCTTTACTTAACAATAACAAGACCTGACATTGCTTTTGCCACTCAGCAGTTGTCCCAGTTTCTTGATAAGCCTACAGATATACATTTGCAAGCAGCACATAGAGTCCTCAGATATATCAAAGCTGCTCCTGGGCAAGGTTTATTCTTCCCATCTACTTCTGATCTACACCTTAAGGCCTACTCAGACTCAGATTGGGGAGCTTGTGTAGATATAAGGAGATCTGTTACTGGATTCTGCATTTTTCTTGGAGATGCCTTAATCTCATGGAAATCTAAGAAACAACCTACTGTCTCCAAATCATCCTCAGAGGCAGAGTATAGGGCTTTAGCAGCCACAAGCTGTGAAATTCAGTGGTTGATTTATTTGCTAGCAGAGTTTGGAATGGTTCACAGTGAAGCAGTGGCTATATATTGTGATAGCAAGTCAGTTGTGGCCATTGCAGAGAATTCGGTGTTTCATGAAAGAACTAAACACATAGAGTTGGACTGTCATCTTATTAGAGAAAAACTACATAAAGGACTCATCAGGCTGTTCCACATTCCATCTGAGAAGCAGCTGGCAGACCTCTTTACTAAGACACACTTCCCTACATCCTTTCAGCATTATATCTCCAAGCTTGGATTAATAAACCTATATAATCCAGCTTGCGGGGGGATTTTAAGGGATGAAACAAGATGATCAAGATCACAGTGACACTTGTCACCATCTCAGCACAGTAGTTGGAAGTTAGTTTGGTTGCTAACCTCTTTTCCCTCCCTTTTCTATTGATGTATATAAACCTGTTTGTAACCAGAGTTGAAAGCAATGAAACAATATCTTTTCTTCTTCTTTTTCTTCTTCTGTTGAGAGCTCTCTTTAGTTCGTAAAACATGGTAACAATAGTGGAAAAGATAACGGAAGTTATAACGGTAGGCGTATGTTAGTCTAAAATATTTTAATGTACAATCTTTATAGCATAATGTACAAAAAAACTTTACGGAAAAAAGGGACATAAATCAAGGATATAACTTTCACACACTTATTATGTTTTTAGATTATATGCTCAACAATGTTAACTAGTCCAATTTATATACAAGTGGTTGAAAATCTAAATATTTCTAGAAACAATGTTTTTTACTACAAGTATATAATCTGTTAACTATATGCTTATAAAATCAATACCTTAAATATTGTCAATGACCTCGTGATTTAGTGGTACAAAGTGGCTCTCCTATATGGGAGGTCATGGGCAGTATTTACTCTTTGTGTTTCAATAAATTGCGGTATTTACAAGTATATAATCTGTTAACTAATTTTCAACCAAATATTTCTTAAAGTTATACCATAATAATCATGATTACATGTCAATCACTCTATTTATAACATTTAGCTTTAACTTTATTTACTTATAGTTCACATATTATAAACTTAGAACAATGTTAGAATTACTTGACATGATATATTTATAGTTAATTGATTATGTATTTACATATGTAAGTGTATATACCTACACTTAACATATACTAGAATTGTACACACCGCAGAGGTAAATATTGATCAAACGAAATGAAAAAAAAAAAAAAAAAACACCCTAATTTAAATAAAATTACGTTATTTTGGACTAGTTTCACACAAAATTGTACTTATAAAGTTGCGGTCACTATACGAGAATATATGATCAATAAAATATTGGTTACATATAAAGTTGTACTTAATTATGGATAAAATATAAAATATTTTGCCTAAGAATGAATTGATTTGACCATATAAATGAATTAAACGAAACCATATGGTTAATATAAATTTGTATACAAAATTTTATGTTACATATAAACTTTTTGATAATATTCTAACATTACGCATTAATCAATACATATTGTTCAGCTGTCTAAAATTATAAATATGTAATAGTATTAAAAATCTACTTTTGAATAGGTATTATTAGTTGCTCGATGGTTATAAATAGAATTATATATATAAATATTAAAAGAAAAAATCTTCCTTATTCTTTTGTGATAAAGAACTCTAGTTTGTTTGAAGGATGTGTTTCTCTCTTTTCTCTCCCCTTTCCTCTCCATCCCGTCTTATAATTTTATTTTTTTAAAGAGTGCTTAATTATTTAAAGAACGAAATTAAAGTATTTACACTTACTTAGAATGCATCACGTATAGGCATCATACGCATGCCATATGGATTGAAGAGACATATATATGATTTAAAAAAAAAATGAAATAAGTATATAATTATGGGGTGTTTGGTAAATAGCCGTTAGCTGATTGTGTTAGTGAGTTTGACTAGTTGATAACATTAGCTTATTGTAGAAAGATGTTTGGTAAATTAGCTGTTAGCTGATAGGATTACATACAAAATGACTTTCTCAAAAAGCTTATCGAAAAAACTGTTTTGAGTAGTTTTTTGAATTTTAGTATTTTAGAGCAATAATCAATTATAAAAAGATAATTAATCAAACATTCATATTTATTGTTTAATTAAGTCAAACAACTAATAATAATCAAACAAGTCAAAATTAATTGATAATTAACTATTTTACCAAACATGGCTATAATGATTTCAATGCTAGCTAATTAATTAATATATAGATTTAAGTACTAAATACAAGACATACATAGACATCCATGCAGAACAAGACAACACACGCATGCCTTGTTGTCTGCACATTATATATATTGACTAAACTTTCTATGAAGCTACGTGGGATGAGGCTTTGATTAATGGTGGGAAAAAAAGAAAGTTTATACAAAACCTGCAGTAAGCCTGCATCATGTCACAATTATTACACTTTTATTATTAAATTAAAGTCATTATATTTGATCATAAATGTATGACAATTGTCAATTGTTTGCCCATAAAGGTGTTGAATATATTAGTAGCATTTTTACAAGTATTTGTGATTTTGTGATTTGGATGGATATCGCTAATAAAGTACTTGCATTTATTATTATTATTATTATTATTATTGTTGTTGTTGTTGTTGTTGTATTTAATAGATGCTAATTAATTGTGTTAGAAAATTAGAATTTTCTATTTTTAGAAAAGTTGTCAAAATTTCTCATCAAATCAACATTATTTTGCTAAGTATAAAAATAGAAGAGTTTGTGTTAATTAGAACTCTTAAAAGAGTTATTTTCAAAGGAGATATTGTCAAAGTCTCAAAAGATTTTATTGTTTAGAAGACACGCTCTAATCAAATAGAACTTAGTCAGAAACAAAATAACATTTCAGAAGAGTAGTTTTGATAAAAGACTTCTACAATAAAAAATGTAACATTTAGACATTTTGTATTGAAATGAATTATTGAATAGATATTTGTTCAGCGAAATTGCTTTGCCTTCCAATTAGTTTAGTTTTTTTTTTCTTTCTAAATTCTTTAATTAATTTTAGCATTATATTAACTCGATCTCATTAATATTGTGAAAGGTCTAGCCTCTCTGTTCAGCTGAATTATCATGATTTATCTTTTTTCAAATGTTCTGTCGGGTCGGTCGGAATGTGAAAGACCATTGGGATTGGGATTCAACTTAGGAAGAATATAAAAATCTTCCATTATAAAGCCTTGTAAATGTGAGGTGACAATACATAAGGAAGTGCATGATTGACATGATTAAGGTTGCCTTCTTTTCTTAGCAAATTACTTTAATTTTGTCATCCAATATAAAGAGTCTACAAGCTAAGGTTAACATATTCAAAGTTGATGCATGAAAAAGGGGGTGTCCATATGATGATTACGATAGCAGGGGTGTATGATTGAAGCCAAATTCCGATCCAGATAGAGACTTTAATTTGTGCAGATGTGATGAAGATGAAAACAAACAATTTTTCCAAGAAATGATAATGGGGATTTTTGACCAACTTTAATTGAATTGGCGTTGCATCCACGCCCGTGTGGTCTAATCAATCAACACTTTTAATTTGTATTTCCCTTTCTCTTATATCATCCAGCCCTTTAATTACTAATCATCAAACATATTTCTCATCATTACGCTAATCGTTGTCATTAGCGTCGTCATTGTCAAGAGAGTAATCACCAACTCAATAATGTGTAGAATAAAAAAAAAAAAAAAAAAAGAAAGAAAGAAGCCAGACTAGACCACACTATAATCTCTATCTCTGCGGCGGTATCTGATTAAGACCTCTATAAACTTTAAAAGTTTTAAGGTATTAATTTCAAAATTTTAAACAATATTTAAGCATTAGACAATATTCCATTCAAACTTTTAAAAAGTTTTTAAAATATTAATTGTATTTTAAAATTTATTAACTTTCATAATCTTTTTCGTTTGCCAACTCTACAAACTTATAAAGGCTTGGTTCATATGTCGTTCACCCTTTCTGTGCAGTAGTGTGACCTGGTACATTTATATATGCTTGGGGTGCATCCACTACTAAGTGCACCATAGAACACTCATAGGTGCACCATAGTTCACTCATACTTGCGCCACACCCTAGCACTTAGTGTATCACCGAAATATACATAGGTACAGGAAATTACTAAAATATCACCATATTTTTTCACATCTTCATTGATTTTCAATCGTTGATCAGAGTGCATCCAATGGTACAGATAAGTCCGCACGACCCCATAGGAGATCAACGCTGCATTTGAACCAAATTATATATATATATAGCCCAGGTGCGATTGTGCGGTTAAATTTGAGTCTTTGATCTTGATTATAAAAGTATTTATTGAATACACCCCTTAAAAAGAAGGGTACCTTATAGGAATGGAGGATTAAATTAGAAAAGATTTTATTGAGACGTTAGTTTCAAATTTGGACTAGGACGGATGAATGAGCTGAGCTAGTAGTAAAGTTGTTACAGCGTATGTAGCAGGCTATGAGTTTGGAGGAGATCCAATTTAAGAGGGGTGGTTAATGGTTTCCTTGATCGAAATGAGTATTCTAATTGGAAAAAAAAAAAAAAAAAAAAAAAAGATTTGATATGATTAAGAAAGTACATATGTAGTTGATGTCTAAGGTAACTACTTTAGATTATAGGATATTTCTCATAATCTCCATAGAGTCAAGGATAAATTTAAGAATTATTACATTGTTGGGGGGCCAATTTAGAAATCAATTTTAGTAATAATTAGTCCAATTAGCCATAATTACATGCCAAATCGGACAAATTATACTGTGGATCGCGGTCCACAATGCATTAGGTCTAGGCATCAAAACAATGTCGTTTCTTTTAATGAAAAAAACGGTACATGTTCCGCGCCGTTCGCAAAAAGTAACTTTGATTGTATAACATATTCAGTTTAATTTTGCATACACTGCAGTTTCATTTCAACACAACTACAGTTTCATTTTGATATGACTACAGTTTCATTCGATATTATACACTCAAATATGTGAAACTGTTATTCAGTTTCATTTTATATACACTGTAGTTTCATTACAGCATAACTACATTACCATTTCGATATAACTACAGTTTTATTGCACAATATACATTCAAATATGTGAAATGTTATTCAGTTTCATTTTATATACACTGCAAATTCATTTCAACACAACTACAGTATCATTTTGATATAACTACAGTTTCGCTGGACAATATACACTCAAATATGTAAAATTGTTATTCAGTTTCATTTTGTATACTCTGTAGTTTCATTTCAACACAACTACAGTTTCGCTGGACAATATACACTCAAATATGTAAAATTGTTATTCAGTTTCATTTTGTATACTCTGCAGTTTCATTTCAACACAACTACAGTTTCATTTCAATTCAATTTCATTTGATAATATAAAAATAATATGTAAAGCACTGAGGCATTGTCAGTTTAAATACACTTCAGTTTCATTTGATAACTAACCCATCAAAAATATACGTTCCATTAAACTGTAACAATTGTCATTTCTTTACTTAAAAATACAACGTCATTTTTGATCCATGACCCACGATATAATTGTTGCCAAACCGGGCATAAACTACAATTCCCATTACTAATTAAACTTTTATGTTTTTTTGGGCCTAACCCTACGACCCAATTCACGGGCATATCTCACAGTAAATACAGTTTTGACCTACTCACAAATTATGCTGTGCATCCGTATGCACCATGCATGGTGTATACGGATGCCACAAATTATGCCTTGAAAACGTGTTCACCGTGAATGGTGAACACAAGTCCAAACGACATTATTTTTATGCACAAAAAAAAAAAAATTACGGATGTGGAATTAACGGCGCGCGTTTGATCAAATTATGAATTTTCTGTTATGAGATTATGAATGTAATGAAAATTCATAATCTCATAACAGAAAATTCATAATCGCATAAAAGTAAAATATTTATTAAATTATGAATTTTCTGTTATGAGATTATGAATTTTCTATTATGACTTATGAGATTATGAATGTAATTTAGATTCATAATTTCATAACAGAAAATTCATAATTTCATAACAGAAAATTCATAATATCATAACAGAAAATTCATAATCTCATAACTGAAAATTCATAATCTCATAACTGAAAATTCATAATCTCATGGTTCCAAAGTGAATGTGTAGGCATGGTTCCAAAGTGAATGTGCAGGCATGGATTCATAATTTATGAATGTCCGTGATTTCGGACGGGAATGTGTAGGCATGGTTCCAAAGTGAATATGCAGGCATGAATTCATAATTTATGAATGTCCAAAATCATTGCTCAACTCAAATTAAAGTGAAACCGCGAAATGTGAAAATGAAGAAGAAAAGTCACGCAATTAATTAAGAAAAATAAATAAATAAAAATAACGGTGTACTAACACCGTTGGAACTGTGTTCACCATGTTCATGGTGAACACGGTTCCATGGCATAACGATTGTATGGATGCAAAAACGACGTCGTTTTAATAAAACGCGCGTCTCCCCTTAAAAAAAAAAATTCAGGGCCATATAGGTCTTTATACTCATTATTCCTTACAATTCCAAATCTAACCAAACGATAGAATTAGTATTCCCAGTAAATTTTGGTCCCCCAACCAAACGATGAAATTCATCTTCCTAGTAATTGTTTTTCCATTGAATTCCAATTCCACTTCCCTTAAAATATTTTCCGCGAACCAAACGAGCCCTGAATGTTCATTTTCCTAAGTTTCATTTTTTATATACTAAACATTCATTTTCAAGTATACTACTAAAAAGTGAACTATTGATACATTAAAAATGAACATTCAGTATACTAAAGTTAAACATTTATCAATGTTGTAAAAAACGTTAGGCGCCAAGGGGTGCCTCCGATTTTTTATTTTATTTTTATTTTTTTTATTTTTTTTTAATTAAAAAAAAATTAAAAATTAAAAATTTTCAAAATTTAGTACTAAAACATAAGATTTTCATAGTTATTTCTTAGAAACTATTTACAAAAGTGGTCGTAAGATTGTTCAAAAGATTGTTTAAACCATCTAAATACATAAAAAACTAAAGTTAAAGAGCTAAAGAAGCATTTTTTTGAGAAATTAGTGGACCAAACCGCCTTTGGCTGTTTGCGGTGTATAGATCTCGAAAAAATACGCGATTTGAAAAAAAAAATTGTCCGAATCGGACAACCGAGTCAAAAGTTATGCCTTCCGAAACTTTTCTGACATTTAAAAAAAAAAAAAAAAAAAAAAAATTAGCCGAACCGGCCGGTTAGGCGGTCTAGGCGGCCGGCCGCGTAAGAGGCCGCCGAGGCCATTCCTCGCGGCGGCCTCCTAGCGCCTAGGCGCGATTTTTGCAACTCCCTAGTCCATGGTATAATTTTCCCATAAATGCAACAAAAACAAAAAAACAAACTTACCAAAGAGTCAATGTTGAACACCCATCCCATCCCATGTGGTCTCACTAGCATTAGCATTAGAATTCAGGTGACACACAGATCCCAGAAATATAATTATTGTATCAAACCAACAGACATGAATCCATCCTACTATGATTATTACTGACTTCTTATTGCAATAAACAAGAGAACAGATCCACAGAAGTCACAAATTACACTTTAAAAGGCAGTATTAACATGTCACATAGTGCATTCTATTGCAAAGCCCGCAGATGATCACGAAGAAGAAAGCAATGGGATTCCGAATTCTTAAGCCTTGAACTTGAATGAGGAGAGTGTAGATATCAGTATAGCCTCCTCCTCCTGGGCGGGCGTGAATCTCCGCTATCAACGTCTGCAACTCTACCAGCGTCGTTATTTCTCCTCCCCCCGGAAGATGATGCAGTGAGAGACACTGTGGAGTCGATTTCAATGGTAGTGTCAACTGTTTGAGACTCGGAGTGAATCATGGCAGCGATACTCGATACAGAATCTCGGTCGTCAACTGGCGGATGCTGCTCCTGGGTTCTTTCGAAGGGGTTGGTTCGAAAGTATGTCTCGACCAGCCTCTCAGCAGAACTAAATGCAGATGCAAGGCTAGAAATACTAGGAGCTCGATCCCGATCTCGATTTGGATTCGATATCCTTCGCAAGAGCGATGGGAGTCGCCCACTGTCCCACGCATCGGAGTTACTAGGATCTGTCAGGTCAACTGTTGCATCATCGGATGTTGGCACGGGATTTTGATTTTGTTCTCTACGCATTCCCCTCGAGGTTAGAATACGAGCCAGCAGCGAGTTGCGCCTCTCGGGAGATTCCCGGGAGTCTTCGGGATTAGGAGGCTGGACTTGGGCCAAATCAAATCTACTGCCAAGCCTCCGAATCATTTCTTCCATGGGAAAGGTGAATGCGGTCCTTTGAATGGTTTGTCTCCAGCTCTCAAAGCGACGAGCTTGAGGTCTGTGAGGAATCTTAGGACTGGAATCTCCTTCAACTCCTCCTCCTTTTATACTACGCCCACGGCCATAGATTGGAGTCATAGTCTTCATCGTCACTTCCCCTTTACAAACCGGACATTCCTTCGCATCTGAATGAAGATTTAGCCACCGATAGAGACAAGGCCAACAAAATAAATGCCCACAACAAGTGACAACAGGCTCCTGAGCCAAATCCAAGCATATATTGCAATCAAAGACGCTAATTTCATCACTGTTAGCCTTTTCGTTTTCTTCCTTCTTCCTCGAAGCCTCATCGTTCAAATAGCCATTGCTATCATCACATGTTTTCAGCACCTCGGAAGTAAAACTCGCCTCGCCAGCTTGTGATCCACTCCCTCCTCCAATCAATTCCAATGCAAGATTTCTGGTTTCAGGTGGGACAGGGGGTTCTCTCTGCATAGACCGCCATCGCTGTCTCCTTTGCCGCCTTTCCCAAACTATAAATTCCTCCAAAGTAATGCGTGGGGGAGATGATCTTAGGAATTGATCATCATGGGGATGATCAACAGGTCCCAAGTTAAGATCAAGGTTCATTGTATTTCCAGTCTCCTCTCCCATATCCAATTTCCTAAAACTAAAAACACCCTAAACTCCTCAGCTCACTGAAATCAATCAATTCAAAGCCCTGGGTTCTTCTATAATTGAATCGAAACCTAACTCCTACTTCTGGGAAACCCAGGTAAGTTCCGGTGGATTAGTGGAGAGCCCTAAGTGATTCAGTCAAGAAAAAACAAAACCCAGAATCCTGTGGTGAAATTGAATAAGAGCCATAACTTTTTGTCCTCCAACTTCATAGGAATTCTTTATGCTGAGCTGAATTAAAAACAAGTGTTTGGTGGAGAAAGCCCTGACAATAATAAGAAAAAAAGGGAAAAAAGCTTTATCACGCGAAAAGCAAACGGCTCAGCTAGATTCTGACCCAAAATGGAATCAATTTCAGTACTCGAACTCAAAAACCATGATTGACACTTGCTATTCAAAAATGCTAGAAATTCAAGAACATAGGTCTCACTTTATCGATAAAGACACAAACTTTGCAGTTTATTCAGAGAGAGAGAGAGGAGAGAGAGAGAGACCTTTGCGCAAAAGATTGGATTTTGAGGCCTTATGAGTCGCGAGGCGGACTAGGAAATGCTTGCTACTCCTCTGAATGACCGGATTTTTCATGGGTACTTCTCTCTGAAGTCTGAAGAATAGGGATCTGGGCATCGGAGATCAGATCAAGATTTGGGGTGACAATTGGCTGCCTGATACCGATAATCCACAGATTGTTTCTTTCCCGTACCCTTTTCTGGACAATGCAACTGTGGACGTCCTAAAAACCTCTGATAGTTGCTACTGGGACATGGAAACTATTAGAGAGATCTTTGATACAAGAGATGCAGATCTTATTCAAAAAATTCCGCTGGGAAAACACCAGACAGAGGACAAGCTAATCTGGAATCCGAATGATGATGGGGTTTTTACTGTGAGAAGCTGCTACAAAGTTTTGAATGGTGAATTAAGGGCAGAAGATAGAATGAAGTGGACTCTTATTTGGACTCTCAAAATTCCACCCAAAATTAAAATCTTCATTTGGCAGTTATGCACTAACTGTCTACCAACCAAGGATCTTCTAATATCCAAGAGAGTTAATTGTGGAGAGTGCTGCCTTTTATGTGACCAAGAGACGGAATCTGCATGGCATTTGTTTGTGGATTGTATTCATGCTCGACAATGCTGGAGTATTCTTGGGTGCCAACCGAACTCTGCTCATTTCTCATCTGTCCAGGAATGGTTCATCTTTCTATCATCATCTTTGCCTAGGGATCAATTATGCACAGTGATCGTGTGTTGCTGGGAAATTTGGAGGCAAAGAAACGACAAGATCTGGAACAACAAGAGGATTCAAAGTGCAGAGACCATTGTCTTTAAAGCTTCGAAGTATCTGCAGGATTGGAGAGAAGCAGCCTTACCATCCTTACCAGTTAATGAGGAGTCGACTACTGTGCAACCTAAATGGTCAAAACCACAGGAAGGTTTTCACAAACTAAATGTCGATGCAGCGATAGACTCAATCAACGGCAAGATGGGCTTTGGGTGCGTCATCAGAGACGAACACGGCACTTTTGTAGCAGCTAGAGGAATTCAATGGGATGGTGTTTTCTCACCCAGGGAAGCTGAAGCTACTGCGATCAGGGAAGCACTGAGCTGGATTAAAGAACTAAACTTGAATAAAGTCAGCGTTGAGACGGATTCTCTTCAAGTGGTCAACAGTCTCAAATCGAGTATAGGAGAATCCTCTTTCCATGTAATCCTTAGTGATATTAAAAACGTATTGTGCGACTTTTCGCATGTGTTTTTATCCTTTGTAAAGCGATCAACGAACGGTGTAGCTCATGCTATAGCTAGATATGCCGTTTCTAGTTCTGGTTGCTCCGAGTGGCTTTCTATTCCGCCACCTTTCCTTTGTAATGCTTTGTCTACGGACTTGATGAATTAATGTTATGACTTTCTTTCAAAAAAAAAAGGGATCTGGGCATCGGAGGAGAGAGGGAGAGAGAAAGGGACTTGATTCTCTGCATGCTAGCACACACACGATGTGGGTAATACTTATTTGGGTCCCACATGGACGATGTCGAACACTCGTGCTTAATCGCCATTTGTTAACTTTAATTTTTACCTTTAGGGGCCGTTTGGTTCACGGAATGTTAGATTACCTTAGGGAATGTTAGATTGCTGGGAATGTTAGATTACTGGGAATGTTAGATTCCTGTGTTTGGTTAAGACTGAGGTATATAATATAATTATGTTTGGTTTAGGGTTATCTTTATATATATATATATATATATATATATATATATATATATATATATATATATATATGTGTGTGTGTGTGTGTGTGTGTGTGTAAGCTAACATAAAATATATATTTTTAAATAATTAGAATGAAAATAGCAAAAATATCCAAGGTTATCTCACATTACCTAAGAAAAGGAAGGGAATCACATTCCCTTCAAAATCCTATGTGGAGGGAATGTTCCATTCCGTGGGAATGTTATATTCCCTCAGATAGTATGAACCAAACATAGGAATCTAAGCTCAGGAATGTCATATTCCCATGATTATGTAATATAACCTGAACCAAACGCCCCCTTAAACTATCTTTACTTAAATTTTTTGATAAATTAATATGGAGTAACATACATCACTCCATATAAGAGAAATTGATCTTGCACCAATGTGATGAGTTATTTATAATCACCGGACACTAATATTATTACCTAATGAGTTACTAAGTAACTGAGATTTACATGATTAATGAATTAATCTTTTATTTAAAAAAAAATAACTGAGATTTACCATTTTATTATTATGTCGAATCAAAGTGAAATTTTGAGATCGAGAGAATTTTACATTTTGTGAGAAAAAATAGATACTAAAGTCATGCTTTTAATGAAACCAACCGAACTAGTGGTATTTAATATTTGCAATCACAATTGGATGTTTTTGGCATTAGAGGAATGGTGCGATTTTCTCACAATATTATATATATGTTGAGTTTTAAAAATAAATTAATGAAATAAATGACTTTTTTTTAAGGATATATCCTCTAGTGTTAAAAACTTAAAATTAGATTAGATTTTAACTAATCACGAAAATGAAAAAGTCTCAAAATAGTTTACTTAGGCTAACCACATCTCTAAAAGAATGAGATTTAATTTGCACATTGATGTGGAAAATACTAAAGTCTTTTTTCTTTTTCTTTGCTTGTCAAGTGTGTTGCAAGCTTGGATCGGAATTGCTAGAACACAAGCTTGCAACACACACTTCTGAAAAACTGTAAAATAGCAACTTTTGTATTTTGTTTTAAAATTTTATCATTATTATTATATATAAATATATTTATTTATTGAAAGTGACACCGCTTTTAAAAGTGAAAGAGTATTATGGATGTGTAGAATAAATCATGAAGGAATTGTAATTTTGATTAGGTAAAAGTAGAGTCCACTTTTAAAAAATGAGAGAATATTGCAAGGATAAGAATAGCCTTAGGGTGATACACATACATGTTGAAGTTGCAATAATGGAGGGAAGACTAGTTATGGGGTACAAATTAGATATTCCATGATACCATGTGATACATGTTTCACTTACAATATTGGTATATATCATATATAGTCAGGAAGATCGAAGTAGATGTTTGGACTGTTTTTTTAAAAGACTTCAACTTGTTTGAGATAAGAGATATCAATGTGTTTCTTTGAAATGTGATTCTGAGTTAGTTGTAAAATGACTAACAAAAGGATGACATGCATCAAGATCTTTTGTTGAATATTTGGGAGGCAAGAAAGCAAATGGTGTGTCATCACACTCCATTGTAGTTGGCATATTTAGTTTATTTAAATTAATTATATTTTTGGCAATTTATATCCTACACCACGGCGCGCGTTGCACTGTGCGCCCAGATGCAAAACGACGTCGTTTTAATTTTTTTTTTTTTTTTAATTTTTTTGAAATTTCCCGCCCCAGTGAATGGCAATAATTTTTTCTTTAAAAAAAAACCCGTTGTTCAAAAATGTACATAATGTTATACTAGAATACACATAATTATATACATGAATGTACATAATTATATAACAAAATGTACATACTCTCTTTAAAAGATAATACACATAATCTAACATAATACATAATAAACATAAATTTTTAACATAATACACATCAACTCTTAACATAATACACACAATTTTCTGATTCGGATGTACATAATTGTATAAAAAGAATGTACATAATTGTATAAAAAATGTACATAACTGTATGAACAAATACACATAATTGTATGAACAAATACACATAATTGTGTGAACAAATACACATAATCACAGTAACTTCCTACCGCGCTTCCCAAAACGACGTCGTTTTGGGAGGCGCGTGGCGCACAGTGCTACGCGCGCCGTAGTGTAGGGTATAACGATGGTATATTTTTCGTATATTAACATAATATTTATTGTGGGCTTGGGTAAGTATTTATGTACAACTATGATCCATAATATGATGATCGAGTAATGTTGTGAAAGTTCTTTGCAATTGTGGAATTAGCCTGCTTCGATGGGAGGCATGAGTTTTTTCTTAATTTTTGATCAATTGAATGTGTATTTGGGTGGGAAATAAACGAAAAGCCTATTATACCCTTACATTTCACGATTGAGACGGAGAAGTTTTACGGAAAGACTAGTAGAGGTCATTTTTGAAATTCAGAAGATCACGAAGAGTCAAAACGAAAGTTTAGGACTATTATATTGGTGACTGAACCACTAAACTCGAGAGACCTTGACTGATATTTACTCATATATATATATATATATATATATATATATATATATATACACTGGCTTCGGGTCCCATGAGGTCACTTAGATGGGTGAGATAATGGGGCCTCATCTCATCCATTAAATCATAACATATCAAAGGGTGAGATTGAAAGAGATTTATTTTCCATCTATGGTAGTAGTCTATGTATAAGGGTGTATAAGTAATTGTAATATTAGAGCTATATATGGTTAGGAATAGATTGGAATATATTTCATGCTAATGATCAACTAATTATGGTGTTGAATAATATATTTACGGTTATAAATTATTGTTGATAGAGTGTGAGTTGTATTTAAACATTTGTACTCAGCAATAGTGTTTTGCAGTGGGATATCTCCTCAACAATGAAGGTGTAACCGGAAAGAGGTATGTGCAACCTTAATAGAAGTGTGTTATGGGTTATGTTCTGTCTGTGCAGCCATTTAGTTAAGTCGGTGCGTTGAGTTAAGAACCCAACGCAGAAGCCCAAAAACTAAACCGAACAAACGTCAGACCTACTAGAATCCAGTGTAAATTTTTTTAAACCCAAAAAAAAAAAAAAAAAAAAAAAAAAAAAAAAAAAAAAAAACACACACACACACCCCTTGTAAACCCCAACCGCACAGACCATAACAACAAAAAACACCAAATAAATATATAAAATAACAACACACCAACAGTTAATAGATCATTACATGTTACAATTAAAATACACATACCAAAATTACTTTACATAAAAAAACAAAAACCAAGCTATAAAAATATGGTAAAAGTTTGCCTCAATTCTAGTTGACAGTCCAAATAAGAGATATTTGGCCTGAAAACTTGTCAACCTATTTGTGACCCAACGCACAAGCCGAACACATAAAATGCACACAGAAAAACTTCATAATACAACGCAAACTTCTGTTCATTAATTTTTAAATTGAATAAAGGAATCAACATGCAACAAAAACCACAACCATACCGCTGATTGATCATACCCGTCATAACAAAGAATTTAAGCCAAACGCACACACGGAAAAACAAATTGCACACACAGCATAACAAAGAATTGAAGCCAAATGCACACACGGAAAAACAAATTGCACACACCCGATACAATACCATAATTAAGTAGTGCACAAGCCCATAAAATCTGCTAATTAATTATTACACCCTAATTAAGACACTACCAAAAAGACAACAATACCCCCACATGCAAATAAATCACACGCACAAGGCATTATATTCAGCCAAATCTAATCCATCCAAAAACCCAAATAAACACACCAGATCAAGCCTCACCCCCTCGCCTGACAAAGGTAACCTCACCGGATCCAAAATCTAAAGACACTAACTAATTAAATATGTTTGAAATATTTATTATTCAATCTTATGATGATATGTTCAACATTTATGGTATCACATTGTCAGTCTGTAATCGTTACACAAGGAGGAAAAAAAAAACATTGATTTTTCCCCATATATTGATGAATTGATCGACTTCACCTTCACCTTCAATTCACGTAGCCCCCGGTTCTGAATCTTCAAAAATTACCAGCAACAAAATCCCCTTTCTTTTACCTGAAATTTAACCTTGATTCAATATGTCTAGTATAGAATTGTACTTACTGGAAAATGGAAATTAAATGAATTGATGAATGCTTACATTTTGAGATTTTTGTGTCTGGAAATCCTTTTTGCTCTCTGGGTCTATCTCCATCCAGACTCGAGAGCTAATGGGAGAAGAAATCTTGACATTTAGCTCTTTCTTTGAACTCTCACTCATGGAGTCAAGTGATGGCTTTTGAGCATGATGATGATGATGATGAGGAGTGAGCGGTTTGGGCAGATTAACATATCCGCCGGCGGTGGTTTTTCCTTCCCGTCCTGTAGTCAAGTCCTCATCGTCCAACACCGACTTGGCGAAATCAATGGAAAAACAGGCGTCGCTGAACTGGTAGCTAGGCGTGGCGGCCATGTCCTCCAGTTTCGCCGGCGTTTCTAGGTGCTCTCTGTTCATTCCTCTCCACAGCAACTCCATCAATTCGTGGCGTTTGCTCCAACACGGCTCCACCCTGCCGCCGCCGCCGGATTCGTGGAGAAACTGCGCGCCTCTGTTGGTGATGGCGCAGGAAATATGCACGTCGAATTCGCACAGGCCGCAGTGGTAGAGCCAGGCGGCGGCGTGGGCGGCGTAGCAGGGCCTGGCGCACAAGTCGCACCGGAAATCATACGGCGGCGAGAATTCCAGCGTCAGCTCGTGGGGGTGCGAGGGGACTTTGACAGAAAGCGGCATGGCTAAGCAGAGGACATGGTAAAAACTCTGGCATTTAACGCAGCCGTAATAGAAAGTGGAGATTGATTGCCCACAGGCCTTGCAGGGCGCCGAGATTTTCAGGGACGAGAGGTCTAGTGGGTGTGGATCAACCGTGTGGTTCACGTTTTTGGGCATGCCGAAACACACTTGATGAAGAAAGAAGGAGCATTTCCGGCACATGTAACAGGGTTTCGCCGGAAAAATGGTGGTTTTGCAGCCATGGCAGACTGGGTTTCCTTCCGGCGGCGGATTGCCCAGCACCAACAGATGACCGTGGCTGAAATGTTCCATCAATCGTTCCTCCCTCTCATCTTCCATTGGAAATCTCACATTTCATTTGTGAGGTATCCTATGGCTTCTCCCTCTTTTGAGTCGTCTTTAAGCGGATGTAACGAGGGCTCTTGTTACAAAAACATATAATATAATAATGCATGCAAGCATCATTGATCCTCCCCTATTGGCATATTCATGACTAAGTTGTTATCATCAATTATAATATAAAACTATTTGAATTAGGACAAAACACCCTAAACATGGTTCTCAAAATCACACAATTTGTCACACTTTCAACTAGGGATGCAAACAAGTTGAGCCTGGTTTGAACTCGGGCTCGATAAACAATAAATAGGTTTGATATCGAGCTCAAAAATTAAAGCTTGAGTCCGGCTCAATTTTGACTCGAGCTCGAGCTCGAGTTACTCAAGATCTAGCTTCTCTGGTTAATAAATTCAAAATAAATTGATAGTTTAGCGTTGCTGACATGGAGAAATTGATTTTGCGGTGAACACAAGTGTACAAAAATAAATTAAAGTTAATCTTGTCAAATCACATAATTTTTTTTCGGTTAAAAGAAATAAGAAAATTAATTTTAAAAAAATGAGAACAGTTTCATAAATATAGTAGAACAACCTGGTCAAACCTTTGAATGGTCTGCAGTTTGGTTCGTTTACTAAGACTATTTTCTTCTTCTTCTTCTTCTTCTTCTTATTGTATTGATGCCATTTGTAGATCAACTAAGAGAAATGCAATCAAGATTTAAAAAAAAAAAAAAAAAAGTTGTACACAATTATTAATTTAGACAAGAACACTTGCATTTCAGACAAACTGACTCAGATTGAATGATGCCATCATCTCTGCAAGCTTCTGGTTCATTTGCATCTGAAGTTGAAGCGAATATAATTCCGCCGCCGCCGCCTCATCTGGTGTTAGCTGACCACAACTACTGCTTTCACCCTGACTCTGATTACCGCCTGAGTTTGTAGCCGGCGCCGGCGCCGGCGGTGGTTCAGACTCCAGGTCCTGATACAGCCCCGGTTTGACCTCCGTGGTGGCGCAGAAAGTATGGACGCGAAAATCACATTCATCATCACTTTTAGCACAGCAATAAGACCAGAGCTTAGAATCCATCTTTTTGGTGCATATTTTGCAGTACTCATCAACCGATTCCTTGTGACCCCCCGGGGCGGGAAAACTGAGGATCAGATCATGCTGGTGGGCCTTGTGGGTCACCTTGGGCGGCAAGAACGCGCAGTGGAGGTGGAGATCAACCTCGCAAAGCGCGCAGCCGTAGGAAAAAGCGCTCCCCGGCGAGCCGCAGGCGTTGCACAAGAAGGAGCCGCTGCAGTAAGTTGGGGCCGGGAAGAGGACGAGAGGGTGAAGGGGGTGCGATGGGTGGTTGAGGTAGCGGTTGGCGTTGCCGCAGTGGTCGTGGAGGAAGAAATGGCAGCTCCGGCAGGCGTAGACGGAGTCGTAGCAGAGGGATTGGCAGCCATGGCAGCGACATTGCTGCCCTTCTTGCACCTTGAACAGGTTTAGTGTGTGAGGGTGGCTGAAATGCTTATACTCCATCTTAGTTTAATTTCTTATCTCAAACTTTTTTTTTTTTTTTTTGGATACAGAAAATGAAGTGTTTCTATGTATGACATATATAGTCCAGTATTATTATTATTATTATTATTATTTACATTATATTTAATTTAATTTGGGCACAAAAGAAAAGGTCAAAGTCAAGCTGCCAGAACATATTGGCTAGCAGATATTTATGAATTCTTGGTGTAAATATTCCATAATGCCAAGTGGAGAATTAAATATAATATAATTGGGTAGGTCAATGTATGTAGCAGCATATTGAAGCTTTGTTGTTGTTTACCTTGACATTTATGAGTAATGTGATGCGAAATAATTGGTTGAAAGAGTCAAAAATATATGGAGTTACCAAAATAATAATAATGATAGAAAGAGACTTACTAGTTGACTAAGAAAATAGGGATAAGGGTACCTAGTTTACAGTTCGTTTGTTTTGTTGGAAAATAAAGTTCGTTTGTTTTGTTACACGGAATGGACTTAGAGATTTAACTAGGTTAGTCTTATCAGGCAAGAAATAAAGTATAATATATTCTTAAGTCTCAAAGAACAAAACTGAGAGTCATAAAAGAGTAGGCACCATATCATATGACAATACTTTGATATTCAAGAAACACCATTTTTATCAAAAACCAAAACAGGTAGCAACATTTAGAAGGAACACAACTCTTCTTACATAGTAATCCCATGAAAATCAACATTAAAACTTTGGCATGACTTTGTTCCTATGTCCGCTGATCAAACCTTCAAAAACTCGGCCAAAAACAAAAAAGAGGAACAGAAGAAAGATACCGAGTAATGTGTAAAAGAAAAAGAAGAAAAAAGAAACAAATAAGAAGCAGCAGCACTAGTCCGCAATCAATTTAATGAGAAAAAATCTCCCTAAGACATCCTGTAACCTCTCCATCGCCCTCGCCAGCATGCAGTACTTAGAAGCATTTTCTGTGGACAATGGAAGGACCAGACTCATCATACTCAGCCTTTGCAATCCACATCTGCAGTCACAGAGAAGAAAAAAATAAATCCACAGTGCCTAACATCTTCGAAATAAAGATAAACATGGAGTTAAGAGATGTAATATACCTGCTGGAAAGTACTGAGGGAGGCCAAAATAGATCCACCGATCCAAACACTATACTTCCTCTCAGGTGGAGCAACAACCTTGATCTTCATGCTACTTGGAGCCAATGCAGTGATCTCCTTGCTCATTCTATCAGCAATGCCCCCGAACATGGTGGTACCACCACTGAGGACGATATTTCCATACAGATCCTTCCTAATATCCACGTCGCACTTCATGATAGAATTGTAGGTGGTCTCATGAATGCCAGCAGCTTCCATCCCAATGATCGAGGGCTGGAACAGAACCTCTGGGCAGCGGAACCGCTCATTACCAATGGTGATCACCTGCCCATCAGGGAGCTCGTAGGACTTCTCAACAGATGAGCTGGTCTTCGATGCTTCTAGCTCCTGTTCATAGTCAAGGGCAATGTAGGACAACTTCTCCTTCATGTCCCTCACAATTTCACGCTCCGCAGAAGTGGTGAAAGAATAGCCTCTCTCTGTCAATATCTTCATCAGGTGGTCTGTCAGGTCACGCCCTGCCAAATCAAGACGCAGGATTGCGTGTGGAAGGGCATAACCTTCATAAATGGGAACTGTATGGCTCACACCATCTCCAGAATCAAGAACAATTCCTGGCAACAATTACAAACTCTACTATGTAAGTTCAAAAGAAAAAAGAAAAGAAAAAACTCCATCTTTCTTCCCACCGACTCTAATCATAAATGGGAACTGTGTGGCTTACCTGTTGTACGACCACTGGCATAAAGGGAAAGAACTGCCTGAATGGCAACATACATGGCAGGGGTGTTGAAGGTTTCAAACATGATTTGTGTCATTTTCTCACGATTAGCCTTTGGGTTAAGAGGAGCTTCAGTGAGAAGTACTGGGTGCTCTTCTGGAGCCACACGAAGTTCATTGTAGAAGGTATGATGCCATATCTTCTCCATGTCATCCCAGTTGTTGACAATTCCATGCTCGATCGGGTACTTTAGGGTCAAAATACCTCTCTTGGATTGAGCCTCATCACCAACATAGGCATCCTTCTGGCCCATGCCAACCATCACACCAGTGTGACGAGGGCGTCCAACAATGCTGGGGAACACAGCCCTTGGAGCATCATCTCCAGCAAATCCGGCCTGGCAATTCAAGATAAATTCAAGATCAGCTTCTAAAGCCCAAATTTAGATTATATTAGATGTTAAGATGGCTTACCTTGACCATTCCTGTCCCATTGTCACAGACAAGAGGCTGGATATCCTCACCTTCGGCCATCTTCTAATATCTGTCAAGATTCAAGAAACAACCCCATTACATACTTCAAAGGAGTACCTAACATCAGCAGGCCTAAAAATGAAAATACAGAAACTAATACAGGTTTCAACAAAACTAATCACAATAACATGATCTCAAATGCAAACCTGGAAGGTTGAACAAAATTGTACAGAATGAAGAAAATCCATGATTGCCTATTACAGATTTCTATTATAAAAGGGAAGGGCAATGATATGATCTACTTCAACATACCAGGGGTACAAACCATATAAAGGTACCCCTACACTAAAGTGCAATGATACATTGGTACACATTAAAACCCATTTGTTTCCAGAAACAAAATGCCCAAATCTCAGAGTTTCATATACAAACCATATACGCAATCCCGGGGAAAAAAATAAAAAAGAAGAGAAATGCCCAAAATTAATACTCCAATCAAAATCCAGATAATAGCAGACAAAGGAAAATGCCAAATCATTTCAAATCAAATAGTACTCAATAAGCAATGAACATTTCATTCATTTTCAAGATACCCATTCGGAGATCCATGAACCTAAATTCATCGACACCATAATCAAACCATTTCTTGAACAAAAAGATAATTACAAATCCAAAGAAAGAAACATTTGCAGTGAATCCATCAAGAACCAGCCAAAAAAAATCAACCTTTTTCGAGAAATTAGAGAGCAAAGATGATACCTTTGAGGGTTTGGAAGAGATGGGTTTGTGTGTGTGATGAGGCGTTGTGGCTCTCTCCCTCGTGTATTTACAGAGAAGAATGGTTTGGTACTGGGGGGCTTAGGTTTAAACGGAAAGCAGAAAAGTCTCGGTCAGCCAGGAACGAAATTCTGGTGAAATTCAGTTGAGATTAGATCAAGGCCATTGGTTATATGATGGCAGTGTGTGGGACCCTATAATACCATCATTTTCATTCCATTCATGGCTGAAATTTGCTGGCTCGCTTTTGCCTTCATATTTGCTGTAAAGACAGATGTAGCCCCCAATTTCAATACAATATCTTCCACTTTCCTTTACCTTTTAGATATTTCACATCATTTCCTCATGCCCAATTTGCCCACCCACACTCTTCATCAATAATAACATTAAAATTAAAATTAAAATAATAAATAAATAATACTCCGGTATATCAAATAACAACATTAATTCTTTACTCAAATTCAATTAATTGTATTTTTTTTTTGTTTTTTTAAAATGAACAATATTGCAAAAGTCACTCATTTTTTGTCACCTCTAGTGTGGTGAATTTTTCGTTAGTTAAAATTTTAAATTAAAAAAATAAAAATAAAAAATAAAAAATTAGTCACACGCAAAATAGCTACATTGGAAAATGACAAATTGTGTGACTTTGTACGAGTTGGGAGTACTTTTTTTTTTTAAATATAAATATATATTATTGCTCGTCTTTTCACAAGCTACTAAGTGTTTTTTTTTTTTTTTTTTGAAAAAGAAGTATTGAATGTGAAGCATTTTGAAATTAAATAGGCCACAAGATTTGAATCTTGAACTCTAGTAATTATTGTTGGAAAAATATTATATAAGAAGAAAAGTAAAAAGAGAAAGAATAAAACTAAAAAGGGCAAAATTGTCAGGTGCAAAAAAAAAAAAAAGTGATCCCTCTGAAGATTCATTAGAACCTTTATTGTCTGTTTACCGGTAGCAATCAAATGCACTTTGTTCACTTTTTATTTATTTTTAATTATTTTTTCTTTTCCTTGTCAACAAAATAATAGTGGGGTGGTAATAATGAGAGGTCATGGTAGGGACAGTTGCCAGCCTACAATTCCACCTCTTTCAGTCTGGAGATCTGTTAATTAAGGCTCTAACCTTAACCTTCACGTGTGCTCTTATTTTGAGTAATAATACATCTTAATTATATGCTTTTTCTTATTAATCTAACATATTTTAAATAACAGTGTGTCAATTTATATTTTTTATAAAAAAATTAAACATATTTTTTCGCAGGTGTATGTATATATCAACTTTGTTGTCCTTTGGGTTGCTATTGATGTAAAATGTGAACAAAAACATCAAGTTAGGTTCATCATATTCAACAAACTTAACCACATACGATAAAACCCTAAAACATCATAGGACGTACAAAGAAAGAAAAAGCGAGCATGCATTTCCATGCATGCATGCAAATTGCAAAATCAAACCCTAACGAAGAAGATGCTAAGCTCAGGTCCGCTGTTCCCATCCGGGCTCATCATGTAATAAGTCTCGGAATCTTTGGACCCGATTACCCGCTCAAAGAAAGCTCTCAAGTAAGTTAATTCCCCTTCCGCCGGCGGCGAGTCGACGACGTTTTCGCTAGGGAGCACGCCGGCGCCCATCGACACGGCGTGAAGCTTCTGCATTACATTCAAATCATCGTCGGTTGCTCCCCGCTTGACGGCGTACCCCGTTTTCCGGCCGTTACAGTACATCGTCCAGATCGGCTCGTCGATGAGCTTCGTCTTCTCCGACGGGTTCTTCTCACACTCCAGTGCTATTCTCACCAGGCCGGAACCCATGTCCTGGAGGAGCTTATCCGTGTGGATTGACATCTCCAGGATTAGCTGCGGGACGCTTCGCGGGGTTTCTTGAATGCTCACGTTGATTCGACCCTTCCGGAAACCGAACAGCGTCCCCGTCATCTGTTTGCCGCCGTGAATGTGGTTGCCGTCTTGGAGGCGGCCGCCGGGAACCGGCATCTTGCACGGAGTGCTGATGACGGGGAACGACCTGAAAACTGACTTGACCCGGCGGAAGAGCTTCTGCGGTTTCCATTGGCCGCCTTTCTTACCGTGAGAAGGTTGTTGCAGGATGACTGGGGCGGCCGCCGGCCTCGCCGGAGACTGGTTAGGAGCCACCGCATTGTTGGGTGTTGGTCGCCTGGGGGGAGGTTTCGGCACCGGCATTATTATGTGGTTCTTGATAGCCGGCCGGAGCTTCAACATAAGGTGTTAATGTGCAATGCCAAACGACAGTGATCTCGTCGTACTATATGAAGAGATATGTTGTGGGAAGCACGTATGTTTAATGTTTTGTTGTATATATATTAATTGTACTGTAGAGAAACATGTGTAGATGTAGGTGTTAGGTATGTAGTTTAATGTTTTATTTTTTTTGAATGCAGTTTAATGTTTCATTCAATAACCAATCATACAATCAATTTAAATTTATACCTCAAAACGACTCAACAGTACTTAAATAATTATAAGTTTAATCATGGTCAACACAAAATATTGCTAATGTAATTTACTTCTCCTTGTGGGTTAGGAACCTATTAGCATTATTTCATGAACTTCCATTAATATGATAAAGAGTTAATTATCAAAATTGGTCCCTTAACTATAGTGAAATTACCAATTTGGTCCTTGACTATATTTTTTAACCAATTAAGTCCCTCAACTTTAAAATTTTTAACCAATTTGGTCCTTCGTTAGTTTGACCGTTAGTCAACCGTTAACTTGGGACCAAATTGGTAATTTTGCTATAGTCAAGGGACCATTTTGGTAGTTAACTTTAGGGGTGGGCAATTCGATTTGGTTTTCTCGAACCGAACCGAACTAGTTTGGTTCGGTAATATACCGAACGATATTGGATTCTTGTATACCGAACGGTTCCATAAAAAAACGATCCAAACCGATCCGAATTGTTCGGTAAAAAATTGAATAGAACCGAATATCGTTTGATTTTTATATAAAAATATAATAATAATAATAATAATAATAATAATAATAATAAATAAAAAGTAAATCCAAGTCCCTTGCTGCTTGCTTTGCCGTTCAACTCATATTCTCACGGGTATCTCTCGTAAATGTTTTGTTTGATTTCTTTATGGTTTGTTATCAAAAGTTCTATATTATTTGTTATGGTATTTACATAGTCCATATCCAAAGTCTAATATATAACAAAATAGCAATCCAAAGTTCAAACGGTATTCGGTTCGGTTCGAATTTTACCGAACAATTCAGTTCGGTTCAAGTTTTTACCGAACCATTCGGTATACAAGAATCTATTATCATTCGGTTGTTCGTATATTACCGAATCTAACTAGTTTGGCACGGTACGGTTCGAGAAAACTGAACCAAATTGCCGACCCTTAAAGTTAATTATCAAAATGGTCCCTTGACTATAGCGAATTACCAATTTGGTCCCAAGTTAGGTTGACTAACGGTCAAACAAACGGAGGACCAAATTGGTTAAGATTTTTAAAATTGAAGGACTAAATTGGTCAAAAAAATAGTCAAGGACCAAATTGGTAATTTCGCTATAGTCAAGGGACCATTTCGGTAATTAACTCTATGATAAATTCATGATTTTTTCTATAACAATATATATTTATCTAATTAATTTATGTTACAACCAAACAAGATTAAAAAAAAAAAAAAAAAAAACGGAATAAGTGTCAAATAGACCATCCAACTGCACACGATAATACAATTAGGGAACCAAATCTTTAAAAAAAAAAAATTTAACTAGCCAATTTCAAAAAAAAATTTAAACTAGCCAATTTCATACTATTACAGGTTTTTAGGTTTCTAACTGATCACCCCAAATTTAAAATTCAATACTGTCATTAATTCCTATTGCTATAGTTCATGTTCACATCGTCCGGTCCTTGAACATTTGTCTCAAATGTGATGAACATTTCAATAAATTAATATTTAATTGAGTTATTCACCATTTTGATTCCTCAATTGTTTTTTAACTGTTAATGTAGTCCATAATTTCCAATTTCAACCAATTTGATAATCGAATTGTTATATTTGCACAAACCTTTCAAGTAAAAACATTGTAACAAGGTTTAACTTATTAGAAGTAGGTCATTTTTAGCAATGTTGGCCAACCAGCCAAGCAATGCATGGGAGGTCATCATCTGCTCTCCCGGGTTCGAGACACAATGATGACACTTACTTGATTTATATATTCTATATAACGTCATTCCAAACATGTTTACGAAAAAAATTTAGAGATAAGAAGGAATTAACATGTCGTTTTCTTGCATTCAAAAAAACATGTCGTTTTCTTTAAACAATATTCTATGTTCAAACAATATGGTAAAATAATAGTTATCGAGGAGAATCTTTTCATACAGAGTTTGAGAAATAGTGGTTCAACATTAAATTAGTATTCCGTAAGAGTCTAATGTGACTATTAGATATCAAAACTAGAATTCTTTAAAATAAGATAGAAAGACACATGACTATAATTTCTATAGGTGTTAAACTAATTATCCAAAAACTTGAGTAGGTTGTATGATATATTGCAAAAAGACTAATTCCCAAGAAACAAGATAGGCCTAATGTAACACATGAGACACTTTGCTACACATTTTCGAGGTTTCCTATATCCTTCGAGACATATGTTGGACTTTCCCACAACTTCTCATAGTTTGTAGAATAGTTTGGAAGCATGTACATAGCACTAGAAGATGTAGATATACTTCAAATATTCTAGAACATTAGGAAATTCTTTTGGTTGTGTAGAGATTCTTAGAGGATTCTAGAGAACAAATCTTAACTGTAGGAGCAAATAGATCTCCACCCTCCATTGAGAAGGTAGAATGAGTATAAATACCTCTAAGGGGGCATCATTTGTAATCAATCCAAGAGAATCTATGAGTTCAAGTAATTAAGTTCCTTCCAAAACTTTTAAGTTCTTTCTTAATTAAGCTTCTTTGTGAGATTCTTGCCTTAGTCAATTTCTTAGTCATCCCATTATTAAATTAGCATTAGCTCGAGGGTCAAGCGAGGGCTATTGCAAGGAAAAGAATAACTAAGGCCGCATGTGACGTCGTTAGAGGGAACAAGAAAGTGACACCTAAGCTAAGCAAACATACTTTGTAGTTTTGTAGTAAAGTTTGAAGTATTTGATGTAGTAGCCATATATGTATATATCATTTCCCGTGGTTGCTATGAAGTGGTGAACCTAAAAGAAGCAGAAAGTCACCACAAGTAATCAAGTGAAATGGCACCAAAAGCTCAGGGTGTGGTCTAGGAAGTGAACCTAAAAGAAGCAAAATGCCATTACAATTAACCGAGTGGAACCAAGCTCATTGTGTATGGAATCACAATGGGAGCAAACATGTAAGTTGGGCCCCAATGCAGAATAAGGGCAGAGCAGTTTGGCTTTCCTGATGTCAAAGTTGTATGCATAGACGTTAGTTATATACTCAGAAACAACTTCATATCCTTTGAATGACAAAAGATTGATCTAAGGAAAAGTGTTAGTTGTGAGATAGCTTTCAATGCACTTTGGATTCTCTTTCTCGATTTCAAGTGCTGTAGAGTCCAAAATGAAAACAATCCTCGAGTTTAGAGGTGTTCAATAAGTTAATCAAAATTTTTAAAATTTTAACCGTTAACCGCAATACCGAATCAAACTTTGTATTACCGAATTAATAACCAAATCGAAGTTTTTTCGGTTAATCGGTTTACCGATTAATCGAATTTTTTAAACTAAATTTTTAAATTCTAAAAATAATACTTATAATAATAAATTCAATTAAAATAATATATATAATTATAAATTCATAAGAATATATACAAAAACAATATCATAACAACATTACAAATTTATAGGGATTTCACATATTAGATTATATATTTATTTATTTATATATTTTAAGAAAAACGATTAACCGAACTTCGTCGATTACCTCGGTTTATCGAAAATTTACCTAAATTTGGGCGCCCCTAATCGAGTTTCCACAGTTGAAGTCCATCCTCGGAGATTAGCACTTACTGCAGCCTGCCTTCAGCTTCTCCCACGCACACTTCGGGTGTAGAATTGATCTCAGAAGCGGGGAAAGGTTTCATAACCAAGCAAGACAGATCATTCTCGGGATTGAAGACGATGATGGGGTCGCCATTAGAAAGCCAAAAAATGACTCCTTCAACAATGGCACATCCCTTGTGCTGCAAATTATGCGCAAATCTCTCAAGATTTTGTCCATGCTTTTGTTCGTGATGAATATATGTTAAAAGAGAAGTCAACGTCATCTTCATCTAGATCTCTTTCATCAAAGTATGTTTGGCAAACTGTGACAACCTGAAAATCAGTGGAAACATCTATCCGCTTTTGAAGGGCTCAAATATAGCGTTGTGTTAGTCTTTCGGAGAGTATGCCACTGCAGAGTTATCCACTCTCTGTTCAATGGATTGCAGACATAAACCACTGGTTCAAAATAAGGGAAACTTTTAGGACAACAGATAAGTCAATTGCTTGAGGACATGAAAACCATAGGAGAAAGTTAAAGAATACCTTTTTCAACTTTGGCGAAAGTCCCTATCCACATTCATTGATGGATTTAATTACTCGGGTGGACCCGAATTACTAAATCCGATAAATAATGGATAAAAAAAGTCAATGAATATGTATCGCAGGGACAATTTTCGTATTGATAGTCTTTTAATTTGTAGGAGAATTACAAGGAATATTTGATATTTAGACAAGGTAGTAGATGTCCTCAACAAGACAATGATCCCCTTTTTATACTAGCTAACCTCCCAACCGTTCACCCTATTCTTATGGGGCGGTTGGATCGCGGTTTGACCGAGTCCACGCGAGGACCCGGGGCAGCCTTGCCCCTGGGTCGAGGTAGGCCCCAGCCGTGGGCGACGGGTTGAAGTAGACTCCCGCCGAGGTCGACCTTGGCCGGGCCGCGGGAGTCCCCTAGCCGAGGCCTTAGTCAGCCCGTGCCGGGGCCGCCCTTGGCCAATCATTATTGTGTGGACCATATTTTGTATACTGTAAAATAATGTATATTCAGTACAAAAATAATATACATTCAGTATAAAAATAATGTACATTGTATTCAGGGGATGTACATTATTTTTTTACTGAGTGTACATTATATTGTATAATGTATATTCAGTATATTAAAAATGTACTTTTTGTTATGGTCCACGTAACAATGTATGGACCATGGTCCATACAATAATTTGCCGCCCTTGACCCCTTTCACCACTCCCAAGCCCGTTCCTAATATATCCATCATCAGTCCCCCACTCATTGAGTTGCGAGTCGTCGTCAATGAAGGAAAGTAGCCCGAGTCGAAGGTCGACCCCAAGCCCACGAGAAGACGTCCGCCCCACCTCCTTCCTCTTTGGCCAACTTTGGTGTGATTCCATCGCGATCGGGACTTCTTCTCTTCCGCATTCCTCTTTGGCCGACTTTGGTGTGATTATTTATTCCTCTTCTTCTTCTCTTTTTATTTAAATTCATTATAACATAATTATTTATCTAGTGATAAAATACTAATATTATATATCAAAGTTTTCTTGCCAATTACCATGTAATGTGATGAAATTTTGGTTATCATACTAAATGGATGGTCATAGATTTGAATATGGGGTTTAGATTTTTTGAATCGAAAATGTTTTAGAAAGTATAGATTCTTAACTTGTAAAGAATGATGAATATTTTTTAAAAGAAAAAAGTTTTGAGTTAATTCTATTTTTGGTCCTAGATTTATAGGTGATAGTCCACTTTTGGTCCGTTTTTATTAGAACATTTTCATTTGGTCCTAGTATTTATTGTGACATGAGCATTTTTGGTTCTCCATTAAAAAAAAGATTAATATTTGATGCATCGTCGGTGTATAGATGCTATACACCAACGGTGGATGAGGAAGTGACACATCATTAAGAAATAAAATCAATATTAATTAGGTCTTTTTTTGCAAAATATCTCAGACTTAAATGTTTTTAGGAAACTCTTTTTTTTTTTTTTTTGCAATAAAATACAAGGACATTTTGATCTTTTTATACAAAGTAGGTTAACCTGCCATATTTTTTAAGTTTTTTTTTTTTTTGAAAAAAATCAAAATTGAAGACTAAAAATGTTCGTATTTTGACAAAATTTAAACTATTTTGTTAACAAAGAACTACAAAATTGTATATCACAATAATATTAGAACCAAAAATAAATATTTAAAAAAAAAAGATTAAAAATAGACTGCCAACTATAAATCAATGAACAAAAATAGAATTAAGTCAAAAGTTTTCTTACTAGAAACGTATTTTAAATTGGCGACTTGGATCCACTGAAATCCCTAGATTGATGGCCAGCGAGGCTTGTAGCTAGCAAGGTGTCAAAAGGAAAGGATGGATAGATCGATGGCTGGACGTAACAGGCAAACGTGGCATCTCGTCGTTCGGCGGTGGCATTCAGGGCGGTTGTTGAAAATTGAAAACGATAACTTTTCTTGTACCATAAATATCGATCCATCTCCAAGTCCACTGCATATATGCAAACAAATTAAAAGGAAGATTGTAAAACGCAGTGAAGAAAGAAGCAAAATGCAGTCAGCAAAAGAGACAGCCTCCAACGCCGCCGCAACCGCCAAGTCCGGCATGGAGAAGACTAAGGCCTCCGTCCAAGAAAAGGTATGGAAATACTGCGATTTTGAATGGTTTAGACATTTGATTAATTAATTTTTGTGATTATTAATTGTAGGCAGAGAAGATGACAACCAGAGATCCGGTCCAGAAAGAGATGGCGAGAGCGAAGAAAGACGAAAGAAAGCGCGAGGCGGAACTGGATAAACAGGCTACGAAAGAGCAAAATGCAGCCTCTAAACAGGCGGCAGCGGCCGGTGGAACTCCGGCCTATACCACTGCTGCTGAAGGCGGAGTGTACGACCCGGATGTTGCCGGCGCCCGCCATGGATCCGGCACTACCTCTGTACTGTAGGGATCAGTACGTTACGTTGTGGTTCAAATAATAATGTTTTTGTTTATCAAACACAAACTGTACTATGTACTATGTATTCCAAATAAGACAAGACTCGTAGTGTAATTGTATGCTCGAATGTTTTTTGGGGCATACCATACGCTAATATAACGAATTAGTACTTTTTTTTTTCTGCCATTATATTAATATCAAAAAATCAAATGTATTAAATTTTATTTTTATTTTTAACATATATTTTCATTATAACAACTAATCATCAATATTAGTAATCATTATAATTTTATTTCATTATCAAAGATGCAAAATATTTTTATCAAAATTCATTATTATTATCAAGAGATTTTCACATGTCACATCATGTAGCTTTGACCGTGCTGCAGCAAGCTAAGCTAAGCTAGGATTTGGCTGGTTCAACATTATATTAGATTTCCTGTAGCCACTAAAAATGATTCCATTTTTATTTTTAGTGGTGTTCTAATCTTCATGAAGATCTTCTACACTTCCAACATTATATTGTTACAATTAATAATAATAATTATTATTATAATAAACCTCATCGATCATCTTCTGTGGGTGATTCTGCATGTCATTTGAGTCAAGAACGTGGGCATTTGCCCATTGCTCGCTCAGCTAGTCAGCTCACATGTCATTTTATTCTATCATTAAATAACCTACCTATATATTTAGGGCAAATTATGTTGTGCAATTGTGTGCACACGGAATTAGATTCATAATTTCTATACTATAAATTCATAATTATTGAATTTTATATTCACAATTATAAAATTTTATGTTCATAATTTTCAATGTTCATATTCAACAATATTCACAAATCACTAAATTATATGTTCATAATTTGATAACTATACAGTATATTTGAATCTGCAGTACTACAGATATTATGATTCTGCAGTACAAATATTATGAATCCAATTTCGTGTACACATTGCATGGTGCATACGGTTGCATAGCATAACGCTCCTATATCTAGCTTTAGGCAATGGTGCATACGGTTGCATAGCATAACGCTCCTATATCTAGCTTTAGGACTAAAATTAGTTTTGGACTTTATATTCTCCCAAAATGTTCTCATATATATCTAGCTTAGAGGACTAAAATTAGTTTTGGACTTTATATTCTCCCAAATTGTTGAATCCTCACCTCAGTCTGACAAAGCATATGAAATGATGTAAATTATGGTAACTCAGCTGAATCACAAAGATTAAATCTTTATCTATTGCGCACAAAGAGCTCCCTCACCACAGTCTCGTTGGTGAGACTTGATCACTTATCATTCTTCATAATTTTTATCTCTATGACCAATTGAGTTGCGCATGCAAATTTTATATGTATGCGTGAATCCACATACCAAGTTACCAACTAATATAAGTAAGAGACCTACAGTATATTATTTCAAAAAAAAAAAAAGAAAGAAAAAGACCTACAGTATATTAATTATTAGTATGATGATGATGATGATGATGGGGTGGCGGGTGGGAGGGGGGTTGGTATAGCGCATGTGCTAAATCCACGTGATGATCAGATAGGCAAGCTAGGTATGTAGCTTATTGTAAAAGAAAAATTAAAGCTAAGGTAATTAATTGGAAGGTGAGGATTATTGCAATGAAGTCAGGGAAGTATAACGCATCGGATCCGATCGGTTCAGCTTCGCATGCATGATCACTTGTCTCCCCGTCCTCCAAGTACAAAACTTTTAGGTCGTGTTTGTTTTGCTTATTTTTATCATGTTTGTTTGCTTAATATATATCTGTTCAATATACTTTCTTCATCAATGGTACATGGCTCAAAAGATCAATACCTCACCACAAGTTTGATAAATATAAATTTGTTTCAAGTAGTTGCATAAGCATATCGAGCTTCCGACTTTGCAATTACAGTAACTGTTCCAATCTGATTCAAATAAGACAACTTTTGGAACATATATTAGAAATAGTTATTAAAAAAAGAATGCATGTGGCGGCATGCAGGGCAACTTGAAGCAGGTTAGTAACTTACCCATACATAAAATTAGAAATTAGCTAGATTAAATTAAAGATGATGGGATGGGTGGTCATGCATGCTGCACGTGCATGTAGCAAGCAAATCAATGGATGCATGTTACCTTACTATAAATAATTAATCTACACTTCATCTATATATCTCTCCCGCCAAGCTAAGCTAAGCTGCTCATCACCGAACCCATCTTTTTGGGCTCCGATCCTCTCATCTGATTTCATATATATCTATGAAGATCAGCAATAATTACACAGGTTTTGCCATTTCTTATTTACTTTTGCTTCATATATTCGTCATCATCTTCTGGTGTTCGTATGCTACTCATCATGATGACCACTACCGACACAAGAATCTTCCTGCGACAAGAAAATTGATGATTATGCAACCTGCAAGTTCCATTACTAATACCTTTCAAAGAAGCAGTAGACAAAAGGGGGCGAGGAGTGGAAGATGGAGATCAGGCAAGAAACAGGGCAAGAAAGCTGTGGACCAAAGCCTTAGGAAGGCGCCGCCCAGCGTCCCTAATCCTACCCAGAATTGAACTTGCTTAGCTAGAGCTAGCTACAGCTATATATATATATATATATATATATATATATATATATATATATATATATATATATATATATATATATATATATAGCTAATGGTTAGCTTAATTTTTGTATAAAATATACTCCCTTGTTATTGTTTCTTGCGTTTGTGTGGATAGTTGGGAGTTCAACTATACATCATGTTTGGTAACATAGTTAGTTTATCAGTTAATTTTAACTTATTTAATTTGATCACTATTAACTGTTTGACTGGGTTAAATGTTTGATTAATTAGTTTTTTTTTGTAATTGTTTATTGCTCCAAAATGTTAAAAGTCAACAAGTTGATCAAAATCGTTTTTTTCGATCAGCTTCAAAGTCATTTTACATATCAGTTATTAACAGCTCATTTACCAAACATGTTTCTACAATCAGCTAATGTTATCTGTTAATGAAATTCACTAACAGATATTTACCAAACACCGGTGAAATCTGCATTAGGTACTAGAAAGATAAAAACAAAGCTCAGATCAGATGAGCCCATTAATTGCATTCTCTGAAGTCTGATCTGGTCTGGATGGTTTGCAGTATACATACCACTCTTATGTCTGTTTAATTTCTTGCTGGGATGCTCCAATCCCAACTACATTTGGTAATTTGGTGCAGTGGATGGATCGGAGTCGAGCATACAACTAAGCACACATACATATACATAATTTAATATATATCAGCTCATGTGAGTTCATTTAATTAATTCATATATGCAGTACAGTACAGTTAATATTCGTTATAAATGTATAAAGTTTGATATTTGTCACATATGCACATAGATATAGAATTGTGGTCAAATAACATATTTTTTACAAAACAAATGCATTTTAAATCTTTCAATTATACAATTTTAATCATTTCAGTTAATGTCTAAAACTTGTAAAATATAACCCTTTTTTATTAAAAAAAAATTACAACAAACAAAAAAATATTCCATAGTTGCTAGAAGATAAAGATTAAAACAATTAAGCGCTACATAAGCCTCCACAAAGCCATTATAGAGCATAATATATATAAGCAATAAATGTATATATATAGTCCAATTATTACTTTATACTTTTAGTTGAGATAAAATATATCATTCATTTTAACATAAAAATCAACCACAATTATATCTACGTGTTGACTGTTGAGTGCGATCTATTAAAAAAATAATGGATCCATATACGTGAGGGGAGCATAATATATATATATATATATATATATATATATATATATATATATAAACAAAGGGAAAATTGTCAAATCATACACAATATGATAATTAGGGCGCCCTGAACAATAATTACAAGTTACAATCTAATGTGGAGCGCTAACGTGAGTGGGGGCATTTGAATTTGTGACCTCCCATTTGGAAGATTCACATAGATGCTATTGAGTTACAAGCTACTTGACAACATGTATAATTTCAAAGAGTGCGGACAACAAGACAACGACGACGGGATGACAACAACGATAAACACATATCTGAAGTGGTTAATTGGATGATTACATGTAAAAAAAAAAAGGTATAAAGGACTTGGATGCAGAGTTTCAAAGAGTTTGAGTATGTAATTGAATGTTTTTTTAAAGTTTGAAGATCTTAGTATTTTTCAGCAATAGTTAGTGAGTCTATTTAACATTTTTCTTTATAAATAAATATATAGTCTAATTACACTACTTTTAGTTTAGACGGACTACATCTTTCAATTTTTATACTATTAACAAGGCGTTTGGTTCACTGTAATTCCGTTGTAGTTGAATTGCAATTCAATGGATGCCTCAATTACCATACATTGTTTAGTTGGAAGGAGGAAAAACAAATGAAATGACACTACTACCCTTAGTTGTTATTACTATTATTATTACATAAGGTTATTTTAGTCTTTATACCACTTCTTTCCTTCTCAACTCCAAAATTCTATTTCTCCCTACCAAACAATGTAATTTGAATTCATACTTTATTACCACCTTATTCTTTTCCCACCGAATTACAATTCATTTCCCCCCTAATTCCTTCCTTTCAACCAAACACCCCGTTAAGATATTAGAAACAAAAACAGTTTAGGGCGTGTTTGGAAACCAGGAAAATGTTTTCTAAAAAATGACACATTTTTCAGAAAACATTTCTATTTTTGATGTTTGGTTTGCATTTTACAAAAACTATCTTGGTGTGTTTGATTTATTTTTCAGAAAATGAGCGAAATTGTATCATTAAACATTTAATTGGTTTGTTTAGAATATAACAACTTTTATAATAATAATAATAATAATAATAATATAAATGGTGGTAATAGTGGTGTGGTAGCGTGGGTGGTGGGAGTGATAGTAGTAGTGGACTAGTGGTGATAGTGGTAGTGTGGTGGTGGTGGTGTTGGTCTTGGTGTTTGTAGTGGTAATGGTGGTGGTGGTGGTGGTGATAATGGTGGTAAAGTGATGGTAGTGGTGTTATTTGTTATATAATAATAAGTGGTGGTTGTAGTGGTGGCGGGGATGGTAGTATAGTGTGGTGGTGGCAGCGAAGACGATAGTGACGGTGGTGCAAAAATTGAAAAATAAAATTCTCCTAAAAAAGAGTGAGGTTATTTCTAAAAAACATTGAAAATTTTTTCGTTTCACCAAACACTCATTTTCCCTAGAACTACATTTTACACTCTTTACTAAACATTTAAAAATCATTTTCTATGTACCAAACATACCCTTACAAGAAAAATATTCAAATAAATGAAATAAAATAAAATTTCCAAAAAATAAAACAAAAAGCCTCTTAATATGGAAACGACAACATTGCCCTTGCCCCAATGCCCCCATTCTGCTAAAACCTTTCCGTCCAAAACCCCTTTCTGGAGTTTATGGTCCGATAGAGAGCTCCTTTGACAGCCGCCACCGGAGCTCTGAGCACTTGTCCTCTCCCCGACAAAACCCCGTCAAAAGCTACGGTAAGCTGCTTCTTCAAAACCTCGATTGATTGATTATAGCTATATTTACCTTTTTAAAACTCAATCTTTCATGTTCTCAGTTCATTTCTCGTTTCCTACCCTGCACATTTCAACAAAATCTCCATGACCCATTTACAGAAACTCAGAGTTTCACCTCTTCTCAAATGGTTTTCTTCTTTCTTTGATTACCATTTCGGGTATACAACTCCGACCCTTTGGCTTCCTGGGTCAGCCCAGGTCGCTCAGAGTACTAGGTTTTATAGAACCAAAAAGAACGCTCCAATTCTTGAGAAAACCCCCCAATTTCCTCTCGCCGTCAGGCAAGAGGCCCAGGCTGCTCTTACAGAGTACCTGCATTCCACCAGAAGCTTGCCGTTTTCCGATGCTGAGCATATAAGTAGGAACTCACCGCATTTTCTTGAAAGGTTGTTGAAGAGGGTAAATCCTGACAAGGAAGTTTCGCGATCTGTAGTGCGGTTCTTGAGGTACCATCCTGTTAATGAATTCGAGCCCTTCTTTGAGAGTGTGGGGTTGAGCCCTTCTGAGTACTTGCCGTTTCTGCCTCCAAAGATGATGTTCTTGAATGATGATAAGTTGTTGATGGAGAATTATCATGTTTTGTGTAACTATGGTGTTGCGAGGAATGAGATAGGAAATATTTACAAGGAAGCTCCTGAGGTTTTTAGATATAGCCCTGGGTTGTTGAGACTAAAGCTTCAATCTTTCGACGAGGTTGGCCTACATCGGATTACTGTGGCTAAGATTATTTGTTTGAGTCCTCACCTTCTGACAGGCGATGAGAATAAAGATTTCTTTACTGTTCTGAAGAAGTTAAAGAGTTCTGGAGTCGAGACTGGAACCGAGTGTGAATGGATTCAGGGGCAAATATCGAAGGGTAACGCTCATAACTGGAGGCATGTATGTGAAGCGATGTGTATGTTGTGTAAGTTGGGTTCCCGTGAAGAGAAATTGAGAAAGATCATATGCCAGAATCCAGAGCTTTTGTTTGAGACCTCGGGGCATACTACTTTTTCACTAATTGGGTTCTTGTTGAAATTCGGATATGCACAGCATGATATGCAGAACGTGTTTCTGCAGCTTCCAAAAAATAAAGTTGGGAACTTTATTAGGAATCTACGCAGCTGTTATATTTTCTTGGTTGAACTTGATATGCATAGCCAAGATATAGGGAATATTGTTCGTTCACACCCTGTGCTACTGGGCTCGTGCTCTTTGAAGAAAGCAGTTACCTTGCTTACTAACCTAAGATCTGGGAAGAAGAGGATTTGTAAAATGATCTTGACGGATCCTCATGTTTTGAAGAAATGGGTTGTTGGTATAAGACTCGAACCACTTCCGTCAACAGAGGAGGATTTTAACTCAAAATTGATGAAAACAAAGTTCTTGTTGAGTCTGGGGTTTGTTGAGAACTCGAGTGAATGGGAAGAAGCTCTCAAGGCATTTCGAGGCAAAGGATTGGAGCTTCAAGAGAGATACGACTGTTTAGTGAATTCCGGTTTGAAACCAAAGGAGGTGGCTAAGATGGTCAAAGCAGCTCCACATATTCTCAACCAAAGTAAAGAGCACATTGAAGCAAAGATTGATTTTCTCACAAACACCTTGGGCTATCCAGTGTCTAGTTTAGTTGCGTTTCCGTATTATATCTCATACACATTCGAGAGAAGCACACTTCGGCTTTCAATGTACAATTGGCTGAAAGAACAAGGGAGAGTTGGTCGAAATTTGGCCTTGAGCACCATTATAGCTTGCTCAGACAAAATATTCATAAAGACATATGTGAATCCTCATCCCGGTGGCCCTGACATTTGGGAAAAGCTGAAGAAACAAGTGTATCCAGATTGATCAAACTGTTATTACTGTAAGAATCCATCTAACAGATGTCTACACGCTAGATTGATGTATGATAGATACCCCCGCTAAATCTGAAATGCAGCATTCTTTTTAATTTTTGTGTCAAATTTTCCTGGCATTTGATTATCCAAAGAGATCATTTCAATATATGCATATTCCATAAAGTTATTAGTCATTTGCTTTCTATGCCTATTGCTTAATTCTTTTCCCCAGAGACTATACAGTCATATAGTTATGCTGTGTCTGACACTCCTCATTTGCTTGGTGGAAGGAGATAGAAATGTCTGATAGCTTACCTTTCTACTTCTGCTGTGTTCTTGCTGTCTTAACTTTTTAGTGGATGAATTTTAAATGAATTTCATAAAATCTCTTTTAACTTTTAAAACTTTATAAATGTCCTATGATAAACATTTAAAAAAGTTTACTAAAGTCATTAACTCTAAATTGAATATACTTTTACAAACATATAAAATCATTTAACTTATATTGATACATACAAACTATTGGATTAACGTTATTATTTTTGAGTTTGTCATACTTCATTCAGTTTTTACGTACTCCGTAAGAAATAATTAATATAGAGAGCAACCCCAACCAAGTTGGTTACAAAATTGACCTAATAACAATAAGGAGTTAATACCGCTAGTGGTCCTTCTAGTATTGCGCTTTTACCAACAAACGAACTCCGAGTATAAAATGACCAGCAAACATCTTCGAGTATCAAAAAGTGACAACCCGTAGTCTTCTGTTAGCAAATGTGTGAAAGTGGCGTTAAATTGAAGGGTAAACTGAGTGAGTTGTAAATGTAACGCCACTTTCATGCCTTTGCTAACGGAAGACCACATGTGGTCATTTTTTTATACTCGAAAGACATTTACTGGTCGCTTTTTGATACTCGGAGGACGTTTGCTGGTCATTTTATACTCGGAGAACATTTATTGGTAAAAGCACAATACTCGAAAGACCACTGGAGGTATTAACTCTAACAGTAGGTTCCAAGTTTCAGTCTCTATGGGGCTGTTTATTAGATTTTTTATTTAAGTTAGTCAACTATAGACAACTTATGCGAGTTTACCTCCTTGTGATCTTTTGTCTGTTAGGGTCACAAGATAGTTTTCACCCAAAACGTACATTTGTGAAGGGGTTATAGACCCATAAATAAAAGAAATAGTGAATGTGACACAATTTCACGCATTTGGAAGAGCATTGGTTATAACTTGTCACAAATAAGTTAACCACTCCATAAATATCATATGTACGTATGTTATAAAATATTTCAAGGATAAGGTGAAATTATATTATATGTTTTGTTTGTGTATATATGATATAAAATTTAATGTATTTTTTTTTTTTGAAAAGAAATTTAACGTATATAATTTTATGAAGTATTGAAAAACACTTACGATGTTGTTACGTATAATATTGTACAAATTTTATTCTTAATATATCTTTATGATGACCAGGACTATGTGGTCCAATGGTACCCGGGTTGGACTTCCATTTGGAAGATTATGAGTTCGAGCCTCAGTGGAGGCGTTATTGGTTCTTTGTGTTTCAGTAGGTTGAGAAAGTATATGAACAGATACTACAATGTAATAGAGCCAGTAACTTTCAAAAAAAAAAAAATATCTTTATGATGTTGGATTAGATCTTATAGTTTTAAGATTCCAAGTGTTCTATAGTATATTCATGGATTCAATCATGCATGAAACTACATACTCATTTATAAATGCTTTAATCCTTCGACTGATCTTTTAATTTCAACAATCATTTCAAATCAATCAATCTCTAAATGGCAAATTATTGTATGTACCATGGTCCACACAATATTATATGGACTATAACAAAAAGTACATTTTTAATATACTAAATGTACATTATTGCAATTGGATACGGTTGGATATTTAATCCAATGGGATACGTGGTTTCATTTATTATATTCTGTGGGAGACTATGTTTCTTTCTGCTTTATTTATTTATTTACTTTTATTTTTTGGAGTATGAATCGCACATGCCTGTATTTTCTTGCTAAAATAATAAAAAGAATATTACTAGTACTCCTAAATGTTACTTCCTTCATTTTACACCCTGCTGCGGTGGACTCTGACATGACAATAACACATACACAATCCATCAAGGTTAACGAGTTAGAATTCTAAATACAAACATAATTTCTGAGTGGATTGACGCGATAGACACATTTAATTAACCGATTTTAGGTCTATATGACATGATAACTTGTTAAACATGCATGTTAATATAATTTACTTTTTAGAAAATAAAACTTTAGAAAAAAACTCTTTTTTTTATTATAAATAAATTAAATATACAATTAAATTCAAATAAAATAGTAAAAATATTTCATTCATAACATATCATAATATATAAAAACATACAATAGTATTCATTAAATGATAAAATATTATTTGGATTGACCGGTGAAGACAAATTTTAATGGGTTCTTAATGGCCAACACATTAATGACCCAAGACACGGTACAAGTAAACGTTAACCTATTATTTTTGCGTCCGATTTTATATAGTGTTAACAGGTCATGTCACAAATTGTTAGATCTAGTACGTGCAAATAAGATTTATTTGTTCATCTTGAATGACTCAATGTATTATATTGAATCGAAGTGACTTAGCTTGTAACATGATGACGTATTTTTTATATTTTGATAAAATATGAACAATAACTATTGTACATTATGAATTTTCAAAGTATAAAGTTTTATTATTTCAAGAATCAAGACAAATAATGTTATTCCCTTTAGTAAATGAATTTTTAAATTTAATAGTTGGATATGACATGGTATTGGAAAAATGTTGAATTTAATTAAAATCGAATAATAATAAGAATTGGTCATACTAAAAGGACAATTTAATCTTAATCATACTAAAAAGACAATTAATCCCAACCTTACACCACTACATGTGGTCCGCCAATTAGTGGATTTTGTTCTTTCATCTAGTCCTACCTTATTAGTTATTAATATCTAAAATCAAAATTAAACTAAATCATAAAACATAATTTATTTTTTGATAGTATATTTTTCTTTTAAAAATTCATGTAAAACTATAAATAAATAAATCAGTAAAATTAATACTGTAAACATGAATCAAGTATTCAAATTGAATTTGATGGAGTTATATGGTGAGTCTATTGGTACTATGGCCTAGAATCGACTACATCTGGATACTTCTCGATCTTTGGGGTTGGTGGATCAATCACGGAGACTAGACGTTGTCGACAAACAGGTTATCTTCACTATCACTACTCTAAGCATCATAACAAGGCGTAACACGTGTCACGACTGACTTGTGCCACCAATGTAACAATGCACCGCTTCGTCGAACCTATTAGCGAGATTTCAACATGTGTACTTATTTTGATACTATAAATAGAGATTTTTTTTTTTTTTTTTTCAAAATTGTTGAGGAATTAATTTACTAGTTTTTTGTCATTTTTTTTCCAACAAGGAGAGAGAACGGGATCAAGGAGGGGGGGGGGGGGGGGGATAGAATACAAGTAATTTTTAAAAAATGTTATTAATGCGTGCACGCAAGGCGCACTGATATTTTTTTTACAGGGTCCACGTCTCTACGAAAAGTCCATTTCTTGCACATCTATTTTTCTTCGCTCTCTTCCATTTTCTTCCCTCCACCTCACACTCTCTCCCGTCCATCTAAAAAATTCAACCTAAAAAAACTTATTGTGATTGTTCTAAGAACTTTAAAATGATCAATAATACACTTTAAGTCATATCTCATTGAAAATTTTATTCTACATAAAATATATTACATAATGTATAAGAACCGGACCTAATAATACTATCAAATTTAATTGCTCTTATCATTTTCTAATTGTAGCATTGGGTCATAAAAATGTACTCTTGCATAGTTGCAGACAAGCCTTATTCGAATAAATTAGACTTGGATTCAAGTTATTTATAATTTATTTATTTTTGTAAGGAAAAATTGCATCTTTAGTCCCTGAATTATAATTTATAACCAAGTTTCGACTCAGTTCTTAAGTTATGACCGTATTCGAATTTAGCCCCTCAGTTATGAATGAAGTGGCAAATTTAGTCTCTGACGCTAGTGGTGTGTTGACAAAGTTAATTCCAGAGATAAAGAAGTAAATTCCTTAATAAAACTTGTAAACTTAGCCAAAATACTTTTCCCCAAATCCACAAAAGCCCTAAGTTGCTTATGTAATCAGCGAAGAAATCCTACACCCCTTTTTCTAAAAATCAAATTTCAATTCTATTTTTTTTTTTTTAAAAAAAAAAAACTTAAATTACAATTTTTTGACAAATACAAAAATTTGCTCCATAACATGGACAAGCTTGGTATCTTTCCTCTCGATTAGCATAACTCCATGACATTTTGATGGGTAATAAATCATCACGTCTACATAAAAAATTATCTCCAAATTGGGAAAAAGATGAAGTAGTACCACAACTAAGATATGACATCCTATAATTAATGGCTAAATTAGTTCATCAATACAGAGAATATTGATTATTTATTTAAACGTATAAAATAGAGAAATAACTTACCTGTGAATTTCGCAGCTTGGAAGTGCACGAATTTTAGATTTCAAGCTTGGGGAAGAAAAAGACCTTCGATTATAGGTATAAGAAGAAAAGAATGACTGTTGCGCAATGTGTTTCAACATAGAAGGGGATTATAATTTGAAATTCATATTTTACCCTTCTATTATTAAATTGTTTTAAAGTTTTCCGTTAGCTGCAGACGGAGTATTAACGCTAGGGATCAAACTCGCCACTTCGCTCATAACTGAATGACTAAACTCGGATACGACCATAAATTAAGGATTGAGTCAGAACTTGGTTATAACTCAGGGACAAAATATGCAGTTTCCCTTTTTGTAATATTAGACTTAATATTATGAAATTATATATATATATATATATATATATATATATATATATATATATATATATATATAATAATAGCCAATAAAATTATGCCTATAACGGGAACTAAAAAATGTTCAGTCCAATTGTTTATTGAAATGAATAGTTCATATTATTTTGATTTTAGTATTTTTAAATTATTTTTTCTAATTTACCCTCAATTATATCAATTACTTTTTATAGATACCCCAACATTCTGTCAGTGTAAATTTTAGTAACAAAATATTTCGTTAACTATTTATTATTTTTAACTTACTCATTAATTTTCATGAGGAATGTCTTAGGTTCGAATCCATCCCAATTAGAGTTAGCATAATTGTTGAACATATACTATGACCATGTTAGAGTGTATTTATATAATGATACAATTGTACAATACTTTACAAATATTGTACGATTATTTTTTTATTGGGCAAGTGTGAAATAATTTGATCCATCCATCTAGGATGATAAATGGCTAAAATATGATGGGGTCTTCTTTTTGCAAACTAGCACCAGTCATCCAATTGTATATGAGACACTACCAACAACAACAACAACAACAACAAAAAAAAAAAAAAAAAAAAGCGGACAAACAATTAAGATGAAGACCATGATAAACCTATCCAAAAACAAATTAACAAAACTTAGAGTAATTCTAACAAAAAATAGTATGTACTACCTAATACCATACCAACTAAGTACTTAGATAATTGTGTTTAAAAAAATATAAATTAAACATTAATTTTATGTCAACTATAATAAATTTCTCATATATAATATTGTGCTGATATACTATGAATTACTTATTTAAATACAAACATTGGATATTAAATCAATCGCGCAATGCGCAAGTAAAACTAGTAATAAATTATATAAAGTTGAATAGAGGGAGTTCAATATTGTAAAAATATTATTCTTTCTTAATCCAAATGAGATTTTCTTCCAAAATAAAATAATCCAAGTTAATGAATAAAAAATGGAGCAAGAAAAATATTTCTTTTATTTTATTTTATAATTTTAAGAATAATATTAATAATAATTTATGCATTCTTCTTCCCCAATTCCCATTTTGCCATCCAATCCTTCATTTACACATTACCCTAATTTCCCAAACAACCCACACATAAAATAAAAAAATTCACCATTTTACCACTACTACTACTACTTACACTGTCCTATTTTTCTCTTCTCTTGTACTCCTTTGCCTCAGTTTTCTTGAATCTCCTCTTAAGCCTGGTATCATGGTACCCATTTATCTCTTCAAATCTATACACAAAAGCTAAAATCTTTCATCCTTTCTCTATTGTTTTCTGATTTGGGGTTCTCTATTTCTCTCCCGGATCAGTTATTTAAATCTCTTCGTCACTCACAGCACTCTCTCGTTTGCTTTTATTGATACCAAAAGCAAAAAGGAAACATTCTGATTATTGTGATTTCACTGGTTTTACTCGTAGTTTGAAACATTGGCGTTGGTTAAAGATTGAACTGTTGGCTATTTCTTGAGAACTCGGCTTTGTTTGGTATGTTTTCTCTGTGTTTCTAGTCCCAAAAAGCATCAAATATGTATGTTTGTCATACTTCTTCGTGTGGGTTTATTGAAAGATTGAATCTTTTCATAGTTTATTGAATTTCAGTTCCTGTGAACTTCTATATGAACACTCCATTTGTCTTGCCTCTGAGTGTTTACCAGTAAACCTTTTATTCTGTGATCGATATTCTAGATTTGTTTTGCACTAATGAGTTTGGATATTGAGATTCCGTGATGTTGATTTATGGCCATATGATACTCTGTTGTGCTGCTTTTTAGCTGTTTGATTATTTAGAATTTGTATAATTTGAGAAAGGTTGTTGTTTCATTGAATGTTCTTGTTTGTTTTGGATAGGTATGATTCTCTTGCACTATTTCTGTTTTTGTTTTCTTCCGTTAGGTTTTAAGGATTTGCTACATGTGTTTAATTACAATGTTACTTTTTTACTAGAACCCTCTTCCTTAGAACTGCTTTCCATGATTTGAAGTATTTCTTTCCCATTTGTTCAACATTGAAAACTAATGGATTCTTGAGTTTTATTCAGTTGCTTAGTTCTAGTATTCAAAGGGGCTCTGATACAAAGCTATGCCTGTCTTGTTCTTTTTTGGGTGGTAGAAATCTTTTTTGGGAGTAGAGTTTCTGGATCTGGACAATGGGCAGAGGAAGAGGAAAGGGAAAGAAACACTCGGTGCGTGAGGATCTTGGAAGTGGCGAAGAAGAGAAGAATCCGCCAGTGAGGAGAAGAGGAAGACCAGTGAAACCAGTGAAGGATGAAATAGAGGAAGAGGATGAAGTTGAGAAGGTTGTTGAAGTCGAAGAGGATGGTGACAATATGAAAAGCAACATCTTGAGCAAAGATATCAAGAACCAAGCTGCTGAGAATGGCAAGAAGAGGAAGCGGTCATCATCACAAGTGAAGGAGAACGGGGACTCAACGAAGGAGGAAAAAGGCCTGGGAACTAAAACTAACGCCAATGACTTAATAAAGTCAGTTGGGTTCAGACAGAACGGGAGCAGAAGGAAAAGCAAGCCCCGACGGGCAGCTGAAGTTGGTTTTGAGTGCAGATGAACTTTCTGTTGGCTATTCATAGACGATTCCATGTTTTTCTTATATATGCTTTTCTATATTCCTTTTGTCATATATTCTCGATTTTGAAAACCCCATTTAGAGGCTTCTAAAGGATTGATTTTTGTAAAGAATTTGCAGAGTCTTTACTCTTCCTAAATATATTGTTGCTAGATTCTCATTTTTTCTTCTCCATTTTGTTTTTGGTTATGCATAGATATTAAAAGCCAGAGTATTACATCTTTATGGTTTTAAGTCACAAAAATGTAATGTAATTCTCTAGGCATGAATCTATTTAAGAAGCCTGTGCTACTCTACTGGTCAAAGGCTTTAAACGAAAACCTATCATCGATCATGTCTAACAAATACAGAAGCAAGGATTCATAGGAGGTGCTTATTCGGAGTCCAAGGTAACTAATAGATTCCTCTTCCTTTTGTTACTTAGTTATTGCTACTTCAGATTATGTTGCACCTTGGGAAAACTGGAAGCGTTTTCCATGATTTTGTTGCTCACTGACTCACTGTCTGCATTTGTAAATGGAGAACGAAACATTAAGAATTGAGGGTTTTTCTATTTTAATGTTTTTTAGCGATTTTCTTCCATTAACACCGTTCTATCCTAGAACTCTGAAATGTGTGCAGTGTAGAAACGTGAAGCTTGGGCATTAGCCTTGGAATCGAAAGTCACAACAAACAGGTGTGTAGTGGAAGTTGGCTTACTCTTTTGCATCTAGGCTATAATATTAATGAGCATATCACACAATATCTTTAGTCTTTCTGCATGGTTTTGCTTTTAGTCCTTTTCTTAAACCACTCCTTTGAAGTTCTTTTTCCACCAGTGGAGATGTCAGCTTCTGCAGCACTTCAACCGCCTTCACGCCCCGTAGTCCAAAAATAGGAAGAGGTCGGTAGAGTCTACAAGACAAGACAGACACGAAACGAAAGGAGAAAGAGTTAGGTGGTAGAACGAGGAAGAAGCGAGCAACTTTATATTTTTGGAGTACAGTGTCACGCGGGCGAGCAACACGGCATTGCCAACTAGGTTGTCTAACATGAATGTGTTATGCCCAAGTTTGAGTTGGTGTTGTAGTAAGTCTTGCATATAGACAAAAGTGGTTTGTTTGTTTTTGTTTTTTAGAATGTTTTTTTTGGGGGTTGCTTAGATGGTTAGGCTTTATAGTTTGCCAGCAAGGGAATATGCCCAAAACTTTAAAACGTGTAAATTGAGAAATAGACTGGTTTAGTAATTGTTGGACTTCTTTCTTGTACGCTGCTAGGATTTTAGGTTTTAATTACATGTTTTTGTTTTTGATGATGATAAGGTAGAGAAAAAAAGATCCATATCTTCCCAACTCCAACATCTATCTTTGACTTTTTGGTTTTTATTTTTTATTTTTTATTTTTTGGGTTTTGTTTTGATTATTCATTCAACCTTCATCAAAATAAAACAAAACGATAAATTGAAATAAATTCTTTTGACAATAATATATTTATAAAATGAAATAAATACGAGAAATAAAGAAAAGAATTGACTATATCCATTGGTTCAATAGACAGTATTTGGAAGAAGAGACCAAGATTCAAACTTCGGCAGCGGTAGTGTGGGCATCAACATTTGACGATGTCTGCTGAGCCAGTGAGTCTGGGTCGGGAATTCAACCTTATTGGTTGATTTATATTTTAAATTTTAATATGGTCCTAACGATTCCTATATTCGGTCTAAGTATATTCAACTTTTGTATGGCAACCCAAACTTCATCAAATCCACTTGGGCCTACAAATCTCCCAACAAAATCTTAATTTCTGTAGCTAATTAAATTTTGATATAAATCACTCCCGTTAAAGTTTCAATCGTTATATCCTACACCACGGCGCACATAGCACTGTGCGCCGCGCGCCTCCCAAAACGACGTTGTTTTGGGGTAGTGCTGGGAGGCGCGGTAGGAAGTTGCTGAGATTATGTGTATTTGTTCACAACGTTATGTGTATTGGTTCATACAGTTATGTATATTTTTTATACAATTATGTACATTCTTTTTATACAATTATGTACATCCGAATCAGAAAATTTGTGTGTATTATGTTAAGAGTTGATGTGTATTATGTTAAAAGTTTATGTTTATTATGTATTATGTTAGATTATGTGTATTATCTTTTAAAAAGAGTATGTATATTTGTTATATAATTATGTACATTCATGTATAACATTATGTGTATTCTAGTCTAACATTATGTACATTCTTGAACAGCGGGTTTTTTTTTTTAAGAAAAAACTACTGCCGTTCACTGGGGCGGGAAATTTCAAAAAAAAAATAATTAAAACGACGTCGTTTTGCATCTGGGCGCATAGTACAACGCGCGCCGTGGTGTGGGATATAAATTGCCTTAAAGTTTTATAACAAGCCAGAATAACTTAATCCAAATAATTAGAATGTTAATCTGTATTGGACTTACCCAATATAATTTTATATTTAATATATATGGATAAATAGATAGTTCAATTTTTTTTCTTCAGACAATATATACGCCCAAGACCGAAAGAGTGACTAAATGCGTGGAACATAATTCTTTATCTGAAAATTACAAACTTGATTCTTGTCAATAGCTTCCAAACAAGCCCGTTGCAACAAAAAAAAAAAAAAGTGATATATATTAATTTTCAATTTGAGAATTTTTGTCACTAAATTAATTGACAGGGACATGGGCATGAACATTGGAAGTATCCAAATCCAGTTGCTGTCACCATTATTGGGCTTTCTGCTTATGCATTTCTCATATTAAACTCCACCTCTGAAACATACCCAAATAATAATTGATAGTTGCTAAGGACCTTGTGATTCAATGACACCAACTTGCTCCTTACAGAGGAGGTTGTGGATTTGAGCCTCTGTAGAGGCAATATTGACTCTTTGTGCTTCATTTGGTTAAGAAAGTAGTTATTAAACAAATACTACATTGTAATAGAGTCAGTAGTATTCAAAAAATAATAATTGATAGACCTTTTTTACACCTAAAAATTTTGCTTTTTGATGTTATATTATTTATAAGCATTTTTAAGTAGGAAGAAAATATTACAATTGTGAAATTATCATATTAATTGGTCCAAAAATTGAAGTTAATTGAATGAAAACTGTAACAATGAATCAAATGTGATAATTTCAACAAAAATTTGAGACTAAATGGGATCAGACAAAAAGTAATTAAATGTGAAAATATTACGTACAAGTGAGATTTGATCACTTATTAATTATAACAATGTTTCCCCAAGGCCATGCAGACACTGAGGAGTAGTGCACAACTTGCACACACATGGCCCATGATTTCATGACCAATAATCTAAATTAACACCTTGGCTATAAATTTTTGATAATTTGGGTATAAACCTAAATTAACAACTTGGGTATAAACAAATTAGGAGGCAATAAACTTTAACCATTGAACAGAGAAATCATTTTGATTTTTAAAATTTGAGTTCTACTATATGTATTTCCAAATTTTACTTCCTTACTTATACTTCTTGATGTGTCAAACAAGGATTGGTTATTTTCATAATGTTATCGCACAAAAAAATGTCGATGAGAGAGAGTACAAACTGGGAGTACACCAACTATTTTTTTTTTAAATTTTTGGGTATAAATATCTTTTAAGACAAGAGTTGACAGGAATCAACTCAAATATAGCAGTATGCCAGCATGCTTCCACCAGGTTGTAAAGTACAGGTGGGTCCCTTTAATGTATGAAATACTTTTGATTACAAACTGGGAGTAGACCAAGTCATTTGATTAAAATTATTTAACATTTATTTTTTTTAATAATAATAAATTTATCATTAATATATACTCCGTACAAATTTGAACTAAAAGTTTTATATATATACAAAACACTATAGAAAATTATGCATTTAAAAATAAATTTCAATAAAACTCTTTGAAAGACAAACAACAACAACAAATCATTAGGATTGAATTGCTATAGGCAAAATTATGGAGAAAATGATAAAATTATAAAGTATTTGTAAATATAAAAGAAAGAAAGCTCAATATAAATGTCATCAAATGCAGCCCATCATTGCATTATTGCTTTCTCACAAATTATTTGATAAGTGCCTTATAACCTTATACTACCTACCTAGACAACATGTGAGTGAATATACAACATATTTATATTAAAAATATATCAAATATCTACAATAAATAATTTTTTTTTGAATGCACCTACAATAAAGAATTATTTCCACTTTTAGTGGAAAAATATTAAGTTATTTTCACATTTAGCCTTTAAGTATTACTAGTAATTGTCCCGTGCGATGTACGAACTATTATTAATTTAACAAATTTACCAATTAAAATTTTGACATCCTCTGAATTAGCAAAGAAAATAATGATTGTGAAAACAGAAAAACGTACTTGAGTTCTTGAGTTTAGAATTAGTTTGATTAAAAATGTAAGTATAACTATATAATGTAATATTTAATTTTTTAAAAGTTTAATTATACTATTATTATGTTGATTTTAAAGTTTATTGTTACTTGTATTATTATTTAAATTTGAATTTTTTTTTGAAAGGAAATTAAAATTGAAATAACTACTTTAATTATATAACTAACATATTTAAATAAAACTTGTAAATAAAATAACATGTGATATTTGTCGAAAATCTCCACCAAAAATTTATTCATTTGAAAAAGATTATTTATGTAAGAACTATATTTATTTTATATCTAATTTCTCCTCTTTATATACGTGGAGTCAAATTAATTATTATTGAGGTTTAAATGAATATACACACAAATTATATTAAATATAAAACTTTACCAATAAATTTGAACACAATAAACTTTTTTCCATACTTCATTATGCTTTAGTATATATAGAGATAGAGCTATAATCATAAAATATAATTTATAAAATATAAATACACATAATAACTTAAAAAAATATATATGTATCTACCCACACAATTAATGCATGCATACTTGCTAATCTTGTTTCTATCAAAATGCATTCACACTTTTGAGGAAAAATTTGGTGGCTAGATTCTACTTTATTATATATTTATTATACATAAAGATTTAATTTTTGTTACAGTAGCTACACCACTTATAACTTTATGTCACATGTTGTCCTTCTAACAAAAAAAATTGGTACAAAATAGATGGAATGCATTATATTTTTAATTTGGAATCATACGCTTTCTCTCAGAAAATGTGGATATGTTCAAGTAGGATACGATTGTGAATTGAAAATATGATACATTTTCATGATTTCTGTAAAAAAAAAATAATTTGGTCAGAAAACTAAATGTGATAAGATCGGAACGCTTGAAGTAATGGCTTATCTCATTTTTAAATAATGATTGCAGGTTTCTTCACACAAATATTATTATTTACTCGAAGATAAGGTCGACTGATAAAAAAAATTTGAAGTAGTTTAGGTAGAATGTCCCAAGCCTAAGGCCTAGCATAGTTAATACATTGGACCAACAATAGTTGAACCCAACCTAATTAAGGAGACAAGTCAAACCAATAGAAATTAATGGGATCTTAGTGACCCGGCCGGCCTCAAGTCCCTCAACACTACATCACCAATCAACACACCACACATTTCAACCAACCTATCTTAAATTCAATGTAGATTCAAACTACAATTATGTGGCCTTCTTAACAAATAAAAATAATTTATAATCCAACAATATTATATGTGCCCACACATTACTGATTGTATGAGATCGAATGGCTGGGTAGTTAAAAATGAAAATTAATCAGGACGATATAAGTAGTTAAATATTATGGATTGAAATGGTGATAATTTTGTAAATTTTCATAACTAAAATTTAATATTTTATAATATAAAATGTAAGCGTATTGCTAGATGTACTTATATAACTCTCGTTACATGTTCATATTTTTATTTTATTTTATTTTTTGAGTGAAGAAAAAGAAAGGAATAAAGCATGTCTCACTATTTGTCTAAATCATCACTTAAAATTTGTCGCATTAGTTAGAAGTGTCAAAACAATGAATAGAGAGTGAATGTTTGTGTAATATTAATTTAAAAGTATATATATTGCATTGTGTAACTAACCGTGCACACATGATCTATAAAAATATACTCAAGTTGAATGCACTCTTATTTATCAGTGGAAGCACTCTCAAGCTTTTTTTAGTGCACAAACAAAATTTGCAATAATTATAAAAACATCACTTTTTTTTTTTTTTTTTTTGTTACAATTTATCCGCACTTCTCAGCTAAAACAATATATCACTTGATGATGATGATGATGATAGTGATATATATATATATATATATATATATATATATATATATATATAAATTCTTCAATGCATGCAGCAAAAGCTTACGAAAGACAGTTTTGTTTGGATGGGAGGAAGTACTCAATCATGGAAAGAGGTGGGGTTCCTTCTCAGTGTGTTGTGGTGTGGAATTATCAAATGCAATATATTATAGGGTCAGATTCTCGTGAGAACAGAGCTTTTCGTACGGTCGGTGTGGTTTACATCATTAGGTATGTCAAAATGTATCATATAGTGTTTAAAAATACACCGTTATGTGTGGTGCATTTTTTGATGTGTGGTACAGTTTCGAACACTATGTAGTGTATTTATGCATACCTAATTGTGTAAACCGCACAGGAATTCCTATTCTCATTTGAACATATATATATATATATATATATATATATATATATATATATATATAGTTTCAAATAGAACTAGGCCTGTGCAGTCGGACGGATCGGATTGCGGAATGAGACCCCCGGTCGGATTTCGAATTTCCATTTTGACCACCCTAACCGTTTATTTTTGTTGACTAATCCGATCGGTTATTTTTATTTTCGGATTGGTTCGGATCGGTCGGATATCCGTGTTGTAATTCAGTTTTATCAGAATGTAAAAAACTTAAAATCAAATATTCTATTCATGGATTTAAATGGAACACCTAAGTGGCTAAGTACCTAACTAATGAACTACTTAAGTACTAAAAGCCACTAACTAGTAATTACTAACTACTTAACAGCAAAAATAAGTAAATAACATAAGTAAACTTATACAAATTAGCTTACATATAATCAGCAAATTAGCTTACAAGTTACAACTTACAAGTTACAAAATTAAAACTTGTAATGAGAATTTTAATTGTTCATAGCAAGCAGACAAGTTCCAACAGCATCACTGCATCAATCTCCAATCAGCACATCAGCATTCAGCTTTCATGTTTCAGGCATTGAGCAAAAGAAAGCCAGATATCCAAAACTCCAAAAGCAATATATGAATATATGATTAATATAATATAGAGTACTCTATGTCTATTCTTCTTCCTGATAAGTGAACACATAAAAACACAATAAGTTCAAAACATTTGTAGTTAGTTAGAATTGACACAAATAACACAATCACACAAACTGAAACTGTAAAAGACTAAAAGAGTGCTCAGATAGCTTTTTTTTCCATATCAAGTTAGGATTGGGGGCACACTACTCAATGAGTATGGCATAAACACCACACTTCAAAGGCAACATACCAAACCCAATTCTATATATTCAGAGAACATGGTTGAAGCATCATCATAGCACAATAATGAACATTTATACAGGTATAACTTATAAGTATAGTGAGTCAGAAGTCAGAAGTTACATTTAGACATTTAGTCAGTACTTATACTGATACCTGAGCTCAATGGCAGCAACATTTAAAATGTTACCTAGCCATGAGCACTTTCCAATTTCCAGTTTCAACTTCCCAGCCTCACGAGGGACATTGATTTGAATCATTGATACACATACATGATACACTGATACAGAGGCATAAATTTATCATGAAATCAAATAAGTAAATAAGTAATCACAAATCAAATAAGTAAATAAGTAAACATACAACAATTGTAGGCATTCCAGTTCCAGTGCTGGATGTGCAGCACAACTCTGCAGTACAAAAACAAAATGGAAATTAAAACTTAAACAATTAAACAGATCATTGCTGGAAGTTAGAAGTATATACCTTTCTCAATCCTTTCAACATCTTCAATATTTTCTTCAATTGAGATTGGTTGGTTGCTTAACCTTAGCCAATCCTGTGCACACACCAATGCCTCAACAATTCTAGGAGTTAGGGAACTCCTAAAAGCATCAAGTACCCTTCCACTTGTACTGAATGCTGATTCTGAAGCAACAGTTGATATTGGAACAGCTAGAATATCCCTTGCCATTTTAGATAAGACAGGGAACATTTCAGATTGTTGCTTCCACCATCTTAGAAGGTCAAATGAATCATCCTCATCCACAATAACCTCAGAGAGATACACTTCCAACTCAGTTTTTTTCCTAGACAAATCCCCACTCACCAATTTTTGCTTCTTAATCTGAGATTTCAGTAATGATTGAGGTCTCCCAACAGAAACTGAATCAGATATTGTTATTGAGGGAGAAAATTTTTCAGATTGTTCAACACACTGGACAGGGAAGCATGCAACATAATCTTCAAACAACTCCTTAAGGCCAACAATCACCTTATCAAACATTGTTTTACCCTTGTCCTCACCATATAACTGGTTAAACTGAATGGGCATATACTCAATTTTGTCCCTGGGGTCTAAGATATTTGCATAGAATATCAAAAAATTCATTTTTTCAGGCTCACCCCAATACTTATCAAATTTTGCCCTCATATTTTTACCCATCAGTTTAACACTATCTTCTGTAGCTTCCTCCATATTTTTCAACAAGCAAGACAAATCAGAAATCTCAGAGAAGAAGGTATTAGAAGTCACATACAATGATCCAGAAATCCTAACAGTCATTTCATAAAAAGATTTTAGAATCATAACCAAAGATTGAATGGATTCCCAATCTAAGAAATCAGGTACACTTCCACCCAAATCAGATTTAAATGAACTGTCATGATCATCATAGGCTTCAAATACCTTCTGAAACAGTAATGCAGTATTAAGCATCATATATGTGGAATTCCACCTTGTAGGGACATCTAGACACAGAGAATTCTTAGCTTCCACCCCAATTGGATCAGCTAATGATTTAAACTTCTGCAACCTAGCAGGTGAGCTCCTCACATACCTAACAGCATCCCTGACTTTCTTAACAGAACTGTCACATTCTTTCAACCCATCCTGTACCACCAAGTTAAGAATGTGAGCAATGCACCTCATGTGCAAATACTTACACCTAACAGCAGTACAACCCCAAGAGCCCAACTTCTTCTTCAAGAATCCTAGGGCAGTATCATTGCTGGAAGCATTATCTACTGTCACACTAAACACTGATTTTAGACCCCAGTCCAAAAGGCAACTCTCTAAAGCCTTTGCAATACTTTCCCCCTTGTGGGAATATATAGGAACAAATGAAATAATCTTCTTTTGCAGCTTCCACTCACTATCAATGAAATGTGCAGTTATGCACATGTAGTTTATTCTCTGGACTGAGGTCCAAGTATCAGTTGTGATACTTACCCTCTGACTGCTAGTCCTAAAAAACTTCTTCAAGTTGACCCTCTCATAAGAAAATATCTTGAAAATGTCCCTACTGATAGTCCATCTTGAAGGGATTTTAAACCTAGGACAGCAAACTAAAACAAACTTTCTAAAACCCTGTCCCTCATCAATCATAAAAGGAAGTTCATCTAAAATAATCATCTCAGCTAAGGCTCTCCTTATCAAGTCTTGATCAAACACCCAAGTACCCAACACCCCTTCAGTTCCTTCACTACTTTGAGTTCCAACAGAAGAAGGTGCAGGTTGGAATGTGAGTAGGGACTGCCTTGTCTCCTTAGAGTGAGGATTTTTAAGGCAGTTTACCACATGAAGTCTGAGAGAAGAAGTCCCATGTTTCTTGCTCTCACAGCAATACACTTTTGCACAATATATACATTTTCCTTTGATGACAATGCCCTCACTGTCTTTGATCTTTTCAAAGTGATCCCAACAAGGAGCCCTGGATTCATCCTCTTTCCTTTTCTTTGGAACAGGTGGAGGCAAAGGCTGCTGAGACTGAGGAGTAACAGTCTCTACAGCAGGTGCTTCCAACTCAGGTTGTGTTCCAGATACACCAGTAACAGTCTCTACACCACTAACACTTTCCATCTAAAAAGGGGAAAGTATCAGTGACACAGAATGGGAAATCACTCATTCAAAATCATCAACAGAGAATGGCCTTTGTCACATACACACATGTATCAATTAAAGTGTTAAACAGGCAGAATTCAGTGAATTGAACATTTCATCATGTATGCAGAATTGCACATAAATGATTTAAGGGTCACATATCCATAAACTTACAATTTCACATTTTCACAGTTACAACTTACAACTAAGTAACTAACAACTTACAAATTACAATTTACAATGAAATCCATAATCAGGCATTCAAGCTAAGTAGGTGTATGCTACTTTATATGCTCATCATTTATATGGATTTCAGTTACACACTCCCACATTTATATGGATTTCAGTCACACATGAGTACAAGACACACTCCCACATTTATATATAGCTTCCACACAAATACCATCATGCTTAACATTTATATGGATTTCAGTATTTAACACATAGTGGCAACTGGCAAGGGGCTAGGATAGTATGGCTTCCACCACAGATTAGGTTACAAATTAGAAACCCTAATCAAACAATTCACAAATTCATACTCAAAGAACTACTGACATGCAATCCGGAACTTCTCAACGGATTTACAAGTATCATAGTCTAGTGAGTCCACAGATTAGGTTACAAATTAGAAACCCTAATCAAACAATTCACAAATTCACACTCAAAGAACTACTCACATGCAATCCGGAACTTCTCAACGGATTTACAAGTATCATAGTCCAGTGAGTCCACATATTTACGTTACAAATTAGAAACCCTAATCACACAATTCACAAATTCAAACTCAAAGGACTAGTGACATGCAATCCGGAACTTCTCAACGGATTTACAAGTATCACAGTCCACATAATCATAAAAATTAGAAACCCTAATCAAGAAGACAAATACACAATAATCTATAACGGAAATGTAAATAGGGTTTAGTAATTACTTCGTTTCTCAGATTTAATCCCTCGAGAACAAAGGGCTTCGAATCCACTATTCCACCGTTCCACAGTTCCACCAGACTCCGGTGACCGGACTAGGGTCTAGGGCTTCCACCGTTCCACCACTCCGCCAGTCGCTACTCCGAGTCTCCGAATAGGGCTTCCACTAGACTAACAAACAGAGACGAAGACTCTCAGAGTCTTAGAGAGTAAGACACTAAGAGTCTAAGACTCAAAGTCTCAAAGACCAGAGCGAAAGAGAGAACGAGAGTCGAGAGATGAGAGATTGAGAGAAGTCTAGAAGAGTCAAGAGTGAACTGAGAGCTCGGCTGCGCTCAATGAAATGAGTGATATATATACATACACCAAACGACATCGTATTATATAGCGGAAAAAAACCCTAGGGTTTAGTCGGGTAATCGGACGGGTTCGGGTGGCGTTTAATGCCTCCCACCCGAACCCCTTGCATCCGTCTAATAGCGTAGCCTCGGTTCGGGTTGGGTATTCGGATACGGTTCGCGGCACGGATGCGCCCGTCGGGTTTCGGGTCGGTCGGGTGGGTCGGAATTTTCGGGTTTTGCACACCCCTAAATAGAACAGGTCTTCCCGTGCGGTATATATATAACTTTCTTCAAAAATTATACTCTATTTTGAAAATAGTGGTCAAATTAATCAACAAATGCAAAAATACAAACTAAATTAAAAAAAAAAAAAAAGTACACTTATATTATTAAACATTCTAAAATCATGCAATCAACTCCAAATGACATACAGGTACGATTTAGAAATGGAAGGCAAGAAGCTGGTGACTACTGACTACCTTTGACTATCTGGAAAACCCCTATTTTATCTTTTTAATTCATTGGGCATTTCGTGCATAATTTGATACCATTATACCTCTATTTTATTGGTATAGATATTAAAAATTTTGATAAATTCATGTTCATTATCATCTTTAAACATAATAACAAATGTTAAAGAGAATTGTAAGCAAGATTTCACCCAACTCGAATGTGTTAGGCTCTGTTTGGTAGAGCTTATTTAGGAGCTTATAGCTTATTTTAAGCTATTAATAAGCTATAAGCTCTGTTTGGTAATGTTCCAAAAATAAGCTCCTAGCTTAAAATAAGATCTTATTTTAGAACGCTACCTAATATAGCGTTTCAAAATAAGCTCCTAACTTCCTAACTTTATTTTCATATTTATCCTTATTATTTTAAAAAAAATGACATAATTTACCCTTACCAATTAAAACTCTTTTCTCTTCTTCTTTATCCGCAACTTTCACCGCAAATATTATTATTATTATTATTATTATTATGAGATTTGCAACAATATTGCTACTTCATTATGAGATGATAGATCATGATAATGCTAATAGTTTTATTTCAAAATGTTAAATTTTAATATGTAACAAACTAATTTAAATTGTATGAAAATGTTCTTTTTAGTCTTTTTACATTTATCAGCTTATCAAAAAGTTAATTTTACCAAACATTTTCAATCATAACAGCTAGCTTAACAGCTCTTCAATTTTCAGCTTTGAGCTTATAACTTTTCAGCTTTTAGCTCCTAACTTATAACTTTTCAGCTAGTTTTGCCAAACAGAGTCTTTGTAAATGAAAATTTTAATAAGTTAACCCACTACTATTGTTTGCAACGGTCAAAACTCACAGAACTCAAAACATAGGATTAGCGGTTTCTGTGCCACTATCCTCCATTATTATTTGAATAATCGAGAAGTTGTGGAGTGAGAGTTAACTACATTCGGAGCAGAACACAAACGAGTTCTAATAAACGTATTCCTTCACTTTTACTCTCTGAAATTAATTAATTAATGATGATATATTTTCACATATTTTAAAAAAGTGTTTACATCAAGAATTTATAAGAGTGAATAAAAATTGAGAGTAAAAGCATCCACACCAGTGGTGAATGAGGGGTTAATGTCAGACCATTAAACTTGGGAGGGGATAATAACAAATGTGGGGTAGGATTATTTGGAGAGATATTTGTCCTGCAAGTGAAGAGAAATTTCAGAAGTGGTGAGACCCACCACAAAAAGTCAAAATTTTCACCACTGGTGACAGCCACGCGTGGCATAGTGGGCGCGTGCAGTGCACGCGCCCGCTAGGCGCGTCAGGCGCGCCTGACAGTTACAGTTTATTTTTTTTTTTTTTTAAATTTCATTTTCCTTTTTTTTTTTTTTCCTTTTTTCTCCTCCCCTCCCATCTTCTCTTTCCTAATCACTCTTACATTATCCCCCAATTCTTCCCAACTAATGTGGATGCTCTAAGAGCATCTACACCAAAGCATAATAGGGAGATAATAGTACACTAATATGCACTTCAACTGATGGGAAGCAAAGATAATATCAAAAATAATCCTCCTGCAAATGCCAAGATAATGGCAGAAAAAAGGAAAAAAAAAAAAAAAAAAGAAGGTTCAGCGCGCTTAAGCGCGTTACGCGCAGTTGGGGAGAAAAAGCCGGGCGCGTGCGTTGCACGCGCCCGGAGACGACTGGCGCGCCTGACGCGTCTGTTTACCTTCATTTTTTATTTTAAAATTTTTAATTTTGGTTTTTTTTTTTTCTTTTTTTTTTTCTCCCTTCCCACACCCTCTTTCCTAATCACTCTTACATTATCCCCCAAATCTCCCCAACTGATGTGGATGCTCTAAGAAGTGAGAGATTAGTACACAAACCCCCAAACTGGCGATATGGCCCCACTCCTGTCACATCTCTGCTTTTTATTTTTCTTTTCTTTTCTCTCTCTCCTCTCAACCTCCACCATTCGTGTATATACATGGGGTTTGTGCATTTATCTTGTACAGTGTCAGTGTTCTGCATTTCAATGATTTGACCCAAAAAAGATGTGGTGAATGGGCTCTGCAACTGGAAAATGGAACTGGGTTCTTCTTCTTCTTCTACCTCTACCTCCGCCGACTCCTCATCCGACGGCTTGAAGTTCGGCAAAAAAGTCTACTTTGAAGATGCGGGTGGTGGGAGTGGTGGGTCGTCGCTGCCGGCCAAGAGAGGGAGGAGCGCGGTGGCGCAAGGCGGACAGCCACCCAGGTGCCAGGTGGAAGGGTGCAAGGCAGATCTGAGTGAATTTAAGGCTTATTACTCAAAGCATAAAGTTTGTGGTATGCACTCCAAGTCTCCTAAGGTCATTGTTTCTGGGCTTGAACAGAGATTCTGCCAGCAGTGCAGCAGGTCAGCATATTATAATTTCTTTGCTAATTTGTTTGATTCTGTCCTTAAAGAACCCGAACCAGAAACGTATGTCATTATGATTGAATGAGCAAAATAAAATGCTTTCTTTCCTCGGAGTATTAGTAGCTTCTAGGTAGTGAATTTCCAGGTTTCATCAATTGAGTGAATTTGATCAAGTAAAAAGGAGCTGCCGTAGGCGTTTGGCTGGTCATAATGAGCGTCGTAGGAAGCCCCCACTTGGATCCATATTGTCCACACATTATGGGACTCTTTCTTCTTCAATGTTTGGTTAGTTGATCAAAGACTCATCCATATTCCATACATAATTATGTCCCATAATAGCATTTTCGTTGCATTTGGATCTTTATGCCTGCAATGACAGGAAACAATGGCCACTTTGTGATGGATTTCGCCTCATACCCATATCCGGGTGGTAAGGGCTCATGGCGGCCAAGTACCAATGGCGTGGGGAACTTTCTTCAACAACCATGGCAGAGAAACTCTGAAGATCCCCCACCCAAGCTTCTTTTGCTAGGTTCGGATGCTGCTGCTAGGGCTACTTATCCCAGTCCTTGTGGAGAATACTTCAATGGGGTCTCGGATTCCACCCGTGCTCTCTCTCTTCTGTCAAACTCAAATCAGCCCTGGGGCTCGAGAAACCAACAACCCTCTGGTCTCGGGGTTAATAGCTTACTTAACACTGATGGAACGCTTGCTGTTCATCCATCCGGTTCCCATGCTGCCGTTATCAATGAATTTTCTTCAAGTCCATGGGGTTTTAAAGGCAATCAAGCCACTACCAGCTCAGATAAGATCCTTCCTGATAGTCACTATTCTGGTGAGCTCGAGATGATGGCTCATCAACAAACTGGACGAGCATACATGGGAATGGAGTACTCGACGGGTTATGATTCTTCTGTCCAGAATGTGCACTGGACTCTCTGAATGTTGTTTGAAACACAAGTGTGTTACAAAAGTTTCATCTTTTGTTATGTTGTTAGATACTTGCATTTGCTATTCTGGAGTGTTATTTTGTGCTCTTCTAAGATGACTTTATCTTCCTCTGACTTTCATGAAGCACTAAATAAAGTTGCATTGTGTGTTTGTCTTCAAATTTCTTGTACATTTCAAACTGTATGAGATGATAATCTAAATAGAAACTTTGTATAAAACTATAAGGAAGACAAATTCCAAGGCGGTTTCAACTTCAAAAAGTTAGTAATTAAGAATTACAGTTGATTTACCAGGCAAAAGTAGCTTCAGAGTCCACCCTTCCATGGCTTCATCTGGATTCATTAACCCTTAGAAGCAGGCTTCATATGAATGGTCTAGATCAGACTTGAAACACTCCCTCATTTCATTGCCAAAGAGCCATCATCAGAATTGAGGAGTGAAACAAAAAAGTCTCTAGTGTCCATGGAATGCATCCATGATCCACCCTTCAAGACATTAGAGAGTTCGGGCACCGGTTGTCTAGTGGTCTTCTTCCATTATTCCAGGGCAGTTATCCACAAGTGCTTCCAAAGACTCGTACTGCCAAAAGATCCACATCAACAAAATAAGATGAATAGCTCACAAGCAAAGAAGAAATTCACTTGGATATTTCAACCCCAACTTCCAGATTCACATTCATACAAATGAATCCTTGACTCGCCCTAGAGTTACAACAATACTACTTACCCGACATCCACAGAAGAGACAGTAATGATATTCATCTCTCAATTTCATCAATATCTTCAGCAAATCCTGCTCAAAAAGTTGAACAATAACAACATCCATAGTTAGCAAGCTTAAGCAGAATAGGCAAGTGGTAGATTGAACTAATGACATTGGCTCTTTCAAAATCAAAGCTTCCTAATTGTGCCTGCAGCCATCTGACTGGAAACTTTTGACTAGCCAAAAGAAAACACTTTTGTTGCCCATTTTGACCATAACATGAAGAAATGTTGTAACAGAAAAGAAAAACTGTGCTTAGTCTGTATAAAGATAGTAGAGAAGAAAATACCTCTTCAGTGATGATTTCTTCTTCCTCTTCCTCCTTTTCTCCTTCCTCTTCTTCCTTATCCTCCTCGACAACTTCTCTATTCTCCAACTGAGCTAACACAGCCTCGGCCTTGTGAAAATTGACAACAATCCTCCTTCCCTTCCACCTCTCCTTTTGGCGATGCTCAAACTCTACCAAAAGTTCTTTTTCCTTCATTCTCTCGATTTCAAGTGTCTCTTTTTCTTTCCTTGCCTTCTCTAATCTTGAATCTTCCTTCCCAAGGCCAGCACGGCCCCTTCGAATTTCCAGAGCCACTGGTTCAGCCCTGCCTGAGCCATCCTTGCCTAACGTTGAGCCAGGAACGTAACCCATTTGTTTCAACATTTTGAACCCAATGTTTGATTGCGGAATTGCCGATTCTAAGTTGGACAGAGTTTGTTGATCCTCTTCAACTTGCTTTTGTTGCCGTTTGAGCTTTCTTTGCTCTTGCCAGCTTAGGGGTTTGCGCTTGTTTGTAGAATTTGAAACCACGGGTTCACTGTTAGAAACCTGGAGAGTTAAAGGAGTTTGGAGTTGGGGAGGCAAGGCACAGAGATTTAGATTTGAAAATGCTAAAATCAAAAGAAAAGTTGGCTTCTGATTCCTCATAATCTCAAGGATTTCAACAGAGATGAACAGTAATTGAAGTAAACCAAAACTTTGAAGTATCAAATTTATTTCTGACAGGAACTCTTTTGATTCTCCTATGAAAAGAAAACCAGTCTTTTATAGAAAATCAAAACCGGCATTCCTGTTTTCAGGATTAAGAAATTAGATACCTTTAATTCTAGGGTTTAGATAGTTGAATAATTTCAACACAGAACCCTAATTCTCAATCGCAAACTCGAAACTTCTGAGATCAAAACAACTTTCCTCAACTCCGGAAGCAATTGTTTCCATCAAATTGGGCATAGAATTCTTTTCGAATTGCCAAGAAATATGTAGATGGAATGAATATAAACATATAATGCTGGGAAACAGCCATGTTTAGGAGCTGACCTTTTTAGAAGGTAGAGAGGCTTCTGGAGGTAGAAACTGGGAGAGGTCTCCCATGTAATCTTCTTCTTCTCCTTCCGCCATTGCAGAGAGCTTCTAGTTGGGAGAGGAACTCCAGCGGCTCTGTTAAACAGTTGAAACCCGGACCGGAACGGACCGGCTTTAGCCTTTAAAAAAGAAAAGGGTAAAAACGAAAAGAAAATGGGCACGTGTCTATATAACGGCCTAACCGTCAATCAGCTGACTTGGCTACTGACTCGAAGACCTTCTTCTTCTTCGTCTTCTTCTCTCTCTGCGTCTTGTAAAACCCAGAATCCCCATTTCTATCGCATATCCATATAAACTTGTTTCTTGATACAATTTCTGCATGCGTAAAGTACATCTTCTTTGTAGTATCTGCAACTTCTAAATCACTGAGTTTGATTGATAATGTGTATTGCATTTTGCTGCATTCATTCATCTATTAATGCATGTGTTATGCATTTATGCACACGTGAAGATATGCGTTTAAATGTGTGTTTACATATATGGGCGCGAGTTGTATGTATATATCTCTCTCTCTTTTGTTTTGGAGCCGTTGTTGAAGATTTCGTCCCAGAATTCGATAATTTACTTGATTATTGTGTGATTTTAAGTGTTGAATTTGGATGATTTGTTACAGTGCAATGCTATTCTGATGAATTTTTGTGTGTTTTCAGGTGAAATTGAAGAATCTCGAGTACGTTCACCTTTCATATTATTCCTCAAAATGCAATTCAAATGGTTCTGCGTCATTGAATGTATTTTCATGGCAGTTCTTCTGGCTTTTCAAGCCTGGGCCTACACTGATGACATTGAAGGTACCTGATTGATTCATACAAATTCTTGATATGGGGATTCCAGAATTTGGTTAAATAAGTCTGTGATAAAATTTTGATTTGGGGATTCAAGAATTTGTGAAGTTCTTGAACTGGGATTACTGTTACTTTGCCTTTATCCGACTACTGTATCTTCATTTGTGGCAGCTCAAACTCTGAGAGAGATGTACAGAGCCTTTAACAGCCCACCACAATTGATAAAATGGAGACTTGAGGGCGGTGATCCGTGCGAGGAACTATGGACAGGAGTAGGATGCTCAGGGTCATCAGTGGTTCAAATGTATGTGGTGCAATATAATTTATCTTTCTTGAATATAATTGATTCAGTATCTGGTCAGTTACCATTTTTTCTTCTAAAATATGGCAGTAAACTTGAAGGTTTAAACCTCACTGGTATCTTGGGATTCCAGATTTCCAATCTGCAACACTTGAAGCAGCTGTAAGTTAATCTAGCAGTTCAATACTTAAATCAGATCATCATTATTTATTGATTTCGATACTTGCTGTTTCTTTTGTTTAGGGAGCTTAGTTCCAATAACATTCAAGGCGAAATCCCTTATGAGTTACCTCATAATTTGACACACTTGTAAGATAAACATCCTTGCTTAGTCATTTTGTGAAATGATGCTGGTAAATTTGGATCTAAATATGGTCACTTAACTAATGAGTCTATTTTACCTTCTTATTTTGGAATAAAACTCAGAATTTTGGCATGCAACAATTTCAGCAATAGCATTCCCGGTTCCTTGACTAGTCTGAAACATCTCCAGCAGCTGTAAGCAGATTCTCTACTGGTTGTTTGTTGCTCGTGATTACAAAGTTTAATCAGTAATCTTCTCGCAGGAATCTAAGCCACAACATGTTATCTGGAGCTTTAGGAGATTTTTTTGGCAGCATGGAGAATCTGAAACAGATGTATGGGATTTTATCTGTTTCCCATGATTTGATTATAAATTCAATGCTGAAAACTTGAAGCTAATCAGGAAATAGCAGTATCTGCAAGTGACAATTAAAACTTGATGTCTCAGGGATTTATCACACAATAACTTCACAGGTGATCTACCTAGTTCGTTTAAAGCTCTGAAAAACTTGACGAGCTTGTAAGTCTTCGCTCCTTCTCTTTGATCACAATTGTCCAAACTGTCCTCAGTTTCAAAAGCTAAATTACTGTGAGGTGTTACTGCAGATTCATGCAGAGCAATTCATTCACTGGATCAGTTATTCATTTGTCTGGGCTCTCACTGAAAGACCTGTGAGTTTGTGTATTGTCTCTGAAGTTCTCTGAATTCACATTGTGTTTCTATCCTCACGTATATTTCTACGCCCAGGAATATCCAAGATAATCACTTCAGTGGTGTAATTCCAGAAAATTTTCAAAAGATAAGAAACTTATGGTAAACTATTATTGCATCCTTTTTGTTTGCATTAATTTTACGCATAGAATGTCCTTCAGTCTTTACCTGTGTTTATCTGCAATCAGGATTGGGGGTAATAGATTTGACAGGGGAGGAAACTATTCGCCCTGGAATTTCCCTCTGGATGTGATGCCCAGTGAGAAGAATATCAGTAGTCCACCAACTATGCAGTCAAGTGCCATTAAGAAGAATATCAGTAGTCCACCAACTATGCAGTCAAGCACCACCATTGAGAAGAATTATGCTTCTCATACGAAAGGAGGAGAGTCCAAAGGAAAAAGATCTGGGGCACTCGTTGCTGTGGTAATCGGAGCCTCTCTTTTGGCAATCTGTGCTGCACTCTTCGTTGTTGTTCGGATTCATAGATCTCGCAAGCTGATTCTCATAGGCTCAGTATGCACTGAAAAGTGTATTCATTATCTTACTAAAGGTTAGGTATTATTGAATCCATTTTTGAATTCTGTGCGTATTGAGTTTCAAGTACCGATATTTAAACAGCTTTTCTTGTCTTCTTTGATCCACAGACTGCTCTTCTACAGTTAAAGAAGACAGTCGATACTCATCACAAATGAGCTCTCCACCACTTATATCTTCATGGCAATTACCACCGGTTCCCACCAGAACTATGAAGACGTCCAGAAGGAGCTTTGTCAATACATGCGAAGCTCCAATATGTGCAAAATCCTATACAATATCAGAGCTCCAATTAGCAACAAATAACTTCAGTGAAGAAAACCTTCTTGGAGAGGGATCCCTTGGTTTCGTTTACAGAGCAGAGTTCCCGGATGGACAGGTATACTATTCTATTGTACATAAATCAGCAAAGCAAACTATGAAATTAACTAACTCAACTCGTTGTTTCATCTTACAAGACATTTGCTGTGAAGAATATCAACACGGTAGAATTGTCTCTCCAAGAAGAAGAAAATTTCTTGGATGTAGTTAGGACTGCATCGCGATTGAGGCACTCCAACATTGTAGCGCTCTCTGGCTACTGTGCGGGGTATGGGCAGCACCTTCTTGTGTATGAGTATGTAAGGAGTGTTTCTCTTCAGGATGCTCTGCACGATACTGGATTCGTACCTTTGTCTTGGACTCTCAGACTACGCATTGCACTTGGCACAGCTCGTGCTTTGAAGTAAGTGCTGCACAACATCGAATCCCTTACTTTTAGTGCAATGCCTTGTTGCATAACTGTGTATTCCATGTTTGATTTCAGTTACTTGCATTCCTCCTGTGTGCCTCCGATTGCGCATAACAACCTGAAGGCTGCCAACATCTTACTGGATGAGGATAATAGGCCTAAGATTTCTGACTGTGGATTGGTCAACTTGAGACCCCTGACCACAAACAATGTTAAACTCAAGGTATATGCTTGTGACTTTACAACCTGCTGTGAGAACATTATACTTAATTTCTGTATTTGATAATCACCATCCCCAAGCAGGCTTCTGAGATGGCTATATCTGATAGTGGCTATGTCCCGCCTGAACATGACCAAGGGGGATTTGGGAACACGAAGGCAGACGTGTACGCTTTTGGGGTGATACTTCTTGAACTCCTAACAGGAAGACAGCCATTTGACAGGTTTAGAACAAGCTGGCTTCTGCATATTCTTGATCATTAGCTGCTTCTATCTAAATGATGACAGATTGATTTTGTTGTGAGCATAGCTCAAGGCCGGGAAATGAGCAGTCGTTGGTGGAATGGGCTTCATTCAGGCTTCATGACAAGGGGTGTGTTGCAGAGATGGTCGATCCAGCCATGTCAAGAACAATCCCTTCCAAGACTCTCTCGCGTCTTGCTCACATAATCTCACTCTGTATACAGGTATGTATGTGTAATGGCATTGCATTATAAATGAATGTATTTATCATCTGTGCTACTCTTCCCTACCAACACTAGCTTTGATGGAAACTTAACAGGCTGAGAAGGAGATGCGGCCGGCAATGAGTGAAATGGTGGAGTGGCTGAAGGGTGTGTTAAACAAGCAGCCTGGGGGAGGTAGTAGACAGGTTGCAGAAGCAGGTGAAGTTGAGGGCTATGAGCGATCATTCCGCACCACCTCAAGCTGTTTCTTTGGCTCGCCAAGAGTAGCCTAAACTCATCATCATCATGATCATGATGCTTCTTTTGTGACTAAAATACTCTCTTACAACATATAATTCAGATTTTACTACATATACATATACATATATGATTGTACCGACAATAGAAGTTTCCTTGAGCAAATGTACTGTTTTTAGCAATTCTTGGGTGGATTCTTAATACAATTTAAACAGGTGGTGTCAACACGGTTGAGTGATTATTATTATTATTATTATTATTATGTTATGTACATGAATAGATGCTCCAAGTAATTTTTATACTTAGACCTCACTGGTGCTATTTGCTGAGGCATTTCTTCACAGATCCAAAATGATATTCTTCCAGCACAATATAATCATCTTTGTAGTAGAAATTAGAAAACTTTCAACTGCACCAAATTGGTCTTGGATTTATACAAAAATATGAAATGAACGACTTTCAACTGCACCAAATTGGTCTTGGATTTATACAAAAATATGAAATGAACGAATACACTTAAAAAGAACTGAGTTGGCAGATTTTATCTTAATATTAATCTGCACAACTTATAATGGGATGAAGATGAACTAGTTTCCTAAAGTGTTGTGTAGCACACACACCCTCCCTCCTATGCTACCTTCCACTCCACCACCAAAAATGGCAAAATCTGAAAATGGAAGTTAAGAGTCAAATTTGAAAAACCTTCCTTTCGGTCATGGCAGATCATCACCGCACAATTTCTACTCGCCTTGTAGGCAGTATAGTTGCCGGATATTTCCTGAAGCTGTCAAATTATTTTAAAAAAGTTGGGGTTAGTGGGTTTTAAGAAATTTTTATTGTTATTTTTTATAAGTAAAAGCAGAAAACAATGGAAAAAGAAAATGGCCAATTTAAATTACAAGCATGTGCATATAAAAGAAAACAATGAAAAGGAAACAAGTTACCAATTGCACATTGATACTAGGAAAATGATATAAAAAAGGTAACATGCTAATAATATCACCACCATTACCATATAACCACTCTTTAAAGCATGCATGCAGAGCATTGGCTAATTCTCGTTTCCGGTTGTCTTCAAGCTCAATTTCCTTCAAACTCTGCTTAACCTCAACCAAGTTCTTGTGCTGAAAAGGTCAATAAGGGCAAGCATGATTTAAGGGAAATTGACAATTTGAGTAAGAAAGTGAACAAACTTCAAAGTACAAAGAAGAATTTTATGGAGAAAAGAAAAATTGTGGGATTTTCCTAACAAGAAAGAAACGGCCTAGTTCATACATTTCTCTGCTGAGAAGCCCTGTATGCATCGGGCAACGGAAAAGGGTTGTCTTTTGTCTTCCCAGATGGTTCAGACTCGATCCAGTTAGGAATCTGTGAAAAAAGAAGCATAATATATAACCGTAAAAATAACAAATAAAAGCAGCAGTGAGAATATAAAGAGTTGAGTTCCATGCAACTTATGAAAGCTTTAAGAACACCACAATAACCAACTAAAACTTGGGATTTGGGAATTATAAACCATTTGAGGGAAAACAAGTCTTGTACACCTGAAAGTAGGAACCTACCAAAAAGTTAGTGAATTGATCAGGGTCTAAATGGGTAGCAGATTCAGTTTGGACATCAGAGACACCAGCAGGATGTGAAATCGAATCATGTGGATCAACCACTCCAAGTGTCACAGGTTCATCCCATTTGTTAATGGTAGGGTTAATACCAACTTGCTTCAAGTGCTCTTCCAATTGTGAGTAAAATGTGTTATATGGAACCACCTAATACAGTGATCGACATGAAAAAGAGGTTACACAAGATTGCAAATCTTCTCAGGAAGAAATCAAATGCAAAATAATTAAAAAGGTATAACCATGTACTCCAAGAATTGATCACCACATAATCAATCACATATGATCAAAAGCAAGTCTTGGTGGAATCTAGGCACTTGGCCAAAACCTCATGCAGCATAACAAAACTGACACACCTGCAATTTATGGTTATCACCGACAAGAAGGGGTTGTTGGTTTACTCCCAAGAAAAATACACATTCACGACAATTGGCAATACAGATACGTTTTGCCGCCACAATGACATGTACACGTTCACAGTGCTCAATTCTGACAGCCTGAAAATATAATTGATTGTCAAAAACTTTACATTGATAACATGCACAATAAAAAAGTCCATCAACATAATTTAATGCTACTACTGTACATCAAAAGACATTGTGAACATTATGAAGCTATACTTCATAAACAGCCCAACAGAAATCATACAGACATCAATGTCCTACATTGACATGAGAAATCACAAATGTTTGAAAACTCGGCATAGTATTGAGCATATTTAAAGTATACAGTCGGGTAACTTTTCAATGGTTGAGTGAATGACTATTTCATTACCCAAGCTGGTAAGACATGCAAAATAAACCTTCAGCAGTGATTCTCCTTAATTATCAAATATTCAATTCAGAAATAAGCTATGATACTGCGATATATGAAGAAGAGAACTTCTCAAATCCATAAAGCTACCTTGCCAACAGCTCCAAGAAAGATAGTTGCATCCGAGCATCCATAGACTGTTGCATATCTCAAAGGTGCTAGTATATAAATAGCTGATTCATTGCAATTAATAACCTGCCGAAGATAGAAAAGAACAGCAAAAGGGAAAAAAAACAAAAACAAAAAAAACAAAAACAAAAGGAATGAAAATTCATAAAGTATTTTTTTGTTTGAAAATTGAGTTGTGGTTTGGGCTAAGATTTTTTTTTTGTAATAACCATTAGCCCAAAAGATTAAAAAACCATTAGCCCATTAGCCTAAGATTTTTCCATTTTCTTTAGTTTATACTTATTACATTTATCAATGACCAAAATTAAAATATGGATTGGGCTAGGCCATACCAAACAATAAAAATCTTGGCCTGACTTGGCCCACTAGCCCACATTCCAAAAAAAGAGGTAATTTTTTTCCAAATTCTTTAATTCAGAATTATTATATTTATCAATTAATGTATTTATTTTTATTATAATAACTTACAAGTAAAATTTTATTTATTTACATCTTTTTGTTATAATTATTGTCAATCTTTATAACTATTATAAATTTTAATTTATAATTTTATTTTAATATAAATAATACTCCGTAATTATTATGATCATTAAAATAATTAATAGTTTATGTTTTTTAAAATAAACCAAACAGAAAAAAATACAATTTTCTGAAAAATTAATCATTTTCCGAAAAACAATCCATTAGTCATAGTCTAATTTAAGAGTAATTTCAAATAATTCAGAACTTACTTTTACAGTTGAGCCATTCAGATCATTTGCATGTCTTACATATGATGATTTAGAGATCCCCTCGATATAGTTTGGACCTCGAGAACCTAGAGATGCCTTTGCTGGACTCATACAGACATCAGCCATTGAAATATCCTGATCTGAGGCATTGGTTGGTCCATTTTCCTTGACAGATGCTTTGTCAGTTATCCGTTCCAAAGCAGAAGCAATATTTTGAAGAAGCCAGTCATGAACAAGGGCAGCTGGAACTGGAGCAGCGGGCATGTTGGGATCTGAATTTGCAAAAAATGGAGCATTCTGGCTCAGTGGAATTTTCTCAGATCCTTTTTCCCCAAAATAGAGTAGGTACCCAAGATGATCAAATTTCTCCATTGATAACACCTGGATAATTGATAAGTTAGCATTTCAGAATATGATTAACTTGAGAGGGCACAAATAAAAAATATAACAGCAAGTTATGATGGAAACAAATGAAATTTTACTGTTTTCAAGAATTAAGCTTCAATCAACAACCCAGATATAATGTAGAAAGAATTTTGATTGAACAAGTTTATAGCAGAGACTATAACAAACAGATCTGAACAAGATCCTCCCCTCAACAACAGTGGTTGTGTGGGATGGATGGATAAGAAATGGAAACTTGGGTTTCATATAAGTACATTAGCAGCACATGGCAATATCTTGATGCAGGTCTCAACATCTCTCTAATTTTATCCTTTTCTGTCCTCGAGGTATCGCTGTTTCAAAGTACCAGTGGTTTGCAGGACTGCAGAGAGATCCACTTAATTCTGAAGTATGCATAATAGATCATAAGCCAGAAGCAGAATTAAAACATAAAGTACACATTTCACAAACCAATGATTCTTCTGCCCCTCCTCCAATTGGGTCTGCCAACAGAGAGAGAATGTTGCCCAAGTGTTTCTGTAAGTAGGATAATTGATGAGCCTCTTCATCAGACTGTGACGGCATGAACCTACGACTATTGCTGCGCACTAGCTGCAATCAGTTAAAATCAGTTTATTATGTTAAGTACCTATGTGATTGAAACGCAAAATGTACAACCAAAAGTGCAATATGAACTAGAAATGCAAGTTCAAACCATGTATCAAAAGAAGCAGACACATTCAACTAAATATACAAACAAAAGAACACTACAGACTATCGTGGCAAATCAGATAGCCAAGTAAGGCTTGAAATGAAACACACACATTAAACAAATTTTAAGATAATTACTGCAGATGTGGCTTCAAACCAGAAGAGTTTAAAATTTTAAAGCACAAGAATGTATCTATTAGTGATGTCAACAAGGTAGATCATTCCTCGGATGTACCAAAAAGAAAACAAGGCAAGTCATTAATTCACTTACAATTTTATGCAAATAGATTAGGCCATGGGCCTCTTAAACCAGGTAAAATATTCAAAATTGCCAATTATAGTTAGTCGAAATGCATATCAAACGAATGCAAGCATTAATTAAGCATACATGTTTTTGGAATATCAATCCACATGATAAACGGGAATAGCGTTTCATGGTTATAAAAATAGTAAGGCATATCATATGATTATATTTCTACAAGAAGAAATACTTTCGCGTCCTCCATGCAGAACATCATTTTCATTTTCCAATAAAAAGCAGAGTGATGAATTAACAAAAGCACCATAAATGAAGATGCTTACTTGCATCGGCGACAGGGCAGATAAGAAGCCATCGAAAGCCGAAGTGGAAGGCCAAACATCGGCTACAGCTGCGGAGTCCTTATACCCCCTGGGAAACAACCTCTTGTAGCTCTGGATGTACAAAAACACCACCAAATCGAAGACGTTGACGCCTACGGATTCAATCTCGGAGGGCGTGGCGGTGACGATGGGGTCATCTTCGGACTGCAGGACGGCGGCGACAGTGTCGAGGAGGAGGTGGGCGTGCTGAGGCGAGATCTGGAGGACATCGGAAATGTGTCGCGATTGGACGCGACGGTTAGACTTGGAAGCGAGGGACAAGAGCTTGTCCTTGATGGGGCCCAGTGTTTGGGTGCCGTCGGTGAAGATGAGCTTGGGAATGGGGAGAAGGCCGTGCTCAAAGGGCTCACGTCTTGTGTGGATCATGTAAATTGGTGAAGAAGAGGCGGACGGCGTCGACGATTGCGGCTCGGCAGCGTCGGCCATGGCTTCCTGATCAGCTTTCAGGATTCAGGAAAGATGAGTTCTCAGATCCTTAATTGCGTAACTGTAACTCACAGATTAATCCTCAAAGATCACTTCTCAGATCCTTAATTGCGTAAAGCGTAACTCACAGATTAACAAATCATGGTAAAAGTTGAGCTTCACCACCAAAATTATAACTATTTTCACTTCATCTCCATCTCCGTCTCTCTCGTTATATAATTAGATTATATTAGATTAGAGAAAGAAAAAAATCAAATAAAATCTGAATAGTACAATTTGATATTTGTACTAAGAAAAAAATAGAATTGATTATTAGGATATTCAAAAATTATACAGTTTTTTAGTTGATAAAGAGTTCAAAATAGTTTTTTTTTAAAATACTTTTGACTTTATTACAAGGTAGTATCTGTTCTAGCTCGAAATTCGATCTTGTGACCTTCCCTCAAAGGAAGCCATCTAAGCAATGTACTTGGCAAGTCCAAAATAGTTAATTCCTGAAATGTTTACTATTATCATTTACCAATTTATATCTTTTGACTTTCAATTGGATCATAAATTATTTTTAACTAACTATTGATCTTTACCAATTTTCTTCATCGACTTTCAATTTAAACATGGACATATAACTATTTGATTTTTTTTTTTCAAATTTGATCCACAAATTAAATATCATTTTAATAAATAGTAGATTGGAAGATAACAATGTAAAAATTTTAGTTCTTCACAATGATGAACTCAATATATTAAATTTATGAACTCAAGCATAAAAATAGTACTTTATAGAAAAATTATAATAAACAATTTGCATGAAATAACTTGTTATTACATAGCAGAATTGCATATATAATCAGTATTATTAAGTCCGTATATCGTCAAGCAACTTGTGCTCAAATGACACCTCTGTCCCCCTCAAATGATGCGATGTCGATAAGCGAATAAGAATTTGCCACTACTTTTTAGAGAGGGAGGTAGAGTAGTTCCAATAGATATCGCCACAATGATAATATTATGTAAAAGTTATCTCATTCCCTAAATGAACTACTTTTTAGAGAGGGAGGTAGAGTGATTACAATAGATATCGCCAGAACGATAATATTAAGTAAAAGTTATCCCTTTATAATCATGGAATTAATTAGCCCTAATTCGCTAATGGTGTGTTTGGAAACTCGAAAAATGATTTCTATAAATCATTTTCTGGATTTTTAGTGTTTGGTAAGTAGGAAAACACTAAAGTCAAAGGAAAATGAAGTTGGGTCAATGAAAAATATAGTTATTTTTATGAAAAATGACTCTTTTTTTTTAGGGGAAGTCATTTTCCGCTTCAGGCTTCTTATTCGCTTATCGACATCGCATCGTTTCTCGACATCAGAAACTATTTTCCGACTTGGAAATCCAGAATATGGTTTCCCAAGTCGGAAACCAATTTGATTTCCGACATGGAAATCCAAAATCTGGGTTTCCAAGTCGAAAACCAATTTGGTTTCTGACTTGGAAAACCAGATACCGAAAACCATATTGGTTTCCTTGACCAATCTGGTTTCCGGCGATTGGTTTCCTTGCCGGAAATCAAACCAGTCTCTGGTCTGGTTTCCGACAAGGAAACCAGTTGAATGTTATTAAAAAAAATTATATATATATATATATATATATATATATATATATATATATATATATATATATATATATGTTAGGTTTATACATGAAGTCACATCTATTGTATGTTTTGTTGCTCATTCTCTGAAAAATGAATTGATGGGGAATATACCACATGTTCAAGCTCCCCGTACGTTCCGTGCTCCTACTTGGGTCGAGCCAGGATCAACGTGTCAAGGTCAACCCACCAACCCTTGACCCTATAAATAAGGCCTTAACCCTTCAAGATTGGGGTTCCTTCCCTTCTTCCTCTCTAGAGAGTCTCTCTCTCTCTAAATGCTCTCCCTTCTCTCTACAAATATGAACATCCATGAATAAAAAAGATCTCTTTGAGTTACTTCTTGTCTACTCTATATATTGTTCATACATTTTACATACATCGTACATACGCGGGAATTACCGGTATCATTACCAAACACATAAAGACAGTTTTCCGTTGTGCAGCCAAACACCGGAAAAGAAAATATTTCCTAGAAAATGACTCATTTTTCAGAAAACATTTTCCAGAAGTCATTTTCATGCTTTCCAAACAGACCATAAATGAACTATATTGTCTTGAATTCTTGATTCAACTTTCATGTGCCAGTAATAATTTTTTTCGGACATTTAATCTATTCAAGTTGTTTTGATTTATAGAAAAATTTTCAATCATTTGCTCAACCTACAAATGCTAATAGACAACTTGCATGAAATCTATATCTATATATATATAAAAGTAAAATCCTCCTAGCAGTTTTCCCCCCAAAACTTTGTGGCATTTTTGTAATATCAAATATTTAGACAAATATGGCATTTCAATAATATTAAAGATTTTACCTTTCTTGAGATCTCTTACCATTTTATAATTTCAATACTAAACCCTTTTGATCTCATCCATTGTGTATAAATACACCTTATATGACCATACACAACCCCAACTAAGGTTAATTATTTCATTTATTTTTGCTAATCATCCTGTGATCTTCCACAGTTGAGGTTGATACGTGATTTGCACGGGTGAGGTTTTCATTATCTTAGTTTCTTTTATTTTTTCTTCTTTTTGGGTTTTGTTTTGTTTTTTGTTTTTTTTTTTTTGTTTTTTTGTTTTTTTTGTTTTTTGTTTTGTATTTTCTTATTTTTAAACAACAAAAGTGGTTCGTAAGAAAAAATGTTGATATATTCTTTTTTTTTTGTCTATTTTTGTTGAGAAGATACGGATCTAGAAAGATTGATCGGGAAGCAATAGACTTCTAATCATCCTGTGATCTTCCACAATTGAGGTTGATACGTGATTTGCATTGGTGAGGTTTTCATCATCTTAGTTTCTTTTATTTTTTCTTCTTTTTGGTTTTGTTTTGTTTTTATTTTTTTTGTATTTTATGGTTTTTAAACAACAAAAGTGGTTCATAAGAAAAAATGTTGATATTTTTTTTTTGTTTGTTTGTCTATTTTTGTGGAGAAGATACGGATCTAGAAAGATTGATCGGGAAGCAATAGAGTTCCTTGCTCATCAAGATGATAAAGTTTTGTGATCGAGAGACGAATTATGTGTATATGTAAATAGGTATAGACTTACAGAGGGAAGCATACTAAGAATACAATAAAAAACAAAATGAAATTAAAAGCATTTTTTAGTTGTCAATATATCAAAGCGTTGGAGTTTGTTTCAATTCAATTTCTCCGTTTTAAAGTGTACATTTTTTGTAATAAGAGAGTAGTTTGTCTCTCCCTTCAAGACGTTTTTCTTGCCATTTAATTTTTTTTTTTTAAGGAAAAAAATGATTAAGTACTGTGGCTTTTTTTCAATAGAGTATTATTTTGATTTTATTCTTCATCTGACATTCCTTGATATAAAATCACTTTACTAATGTAAAATAATGTTATTGAGTTACCATGTTTGCTTCGATATGCTAAGCCATTTAAAATTTAATACGGAGTAAAATTTATAATTGTAATACTTCCGTAATAATATTGAATAAATATTAATCATATGTTTAGATTTAATAATATATTATATTAAAAGAATTATATATTAATTTAATATTGTGATGGTTAATACGGGTAAACCATATATAAGCAATATTGTACCTTAAGAATATTATACTTAATTATAAGAATTCTACCTAATAATTTTAGTATTAAATGTCATACAATAATTACCATAAACAATGTTTAATAATTGCCAAATTCTATTATGCAATAAAAATTACTATTATAAAATCTTTTGTAATATGGACACATTATTTTTAATTATTTCGATTTAATAATATTATATCTTATGTATAAAAATTCAAATAATACTTTTAGTACTATTGAATATTGATTGACTAACAATTATTTTAATTATTAAGGCAATTAATAGATATTTCGATTTAAAAAATTTTCAAATATATGAATTATACATAGTAGCATGGAATCAATTAGTAACACAATTATATTAGGTAATCTAATAAATAATTTATTTTTTAAATTATATCCCCTCTTTAATAAATTATACTTACCTTAATAATTAATTATTAAAATTATTACCTAATAATTATATATTGTTACCTTTTTTGGTGTAATTATTATGGTAATTTATATACATATATATTTTTATACTTAATGTATAATATTATTGGCATGAAATAAATTATACTTACCTTAATATATAATTAATTTTTAATATAATTACCTTATTTTTATTAAAGGTAATTATTCTGATAATTTTTCTTTCATTATTTTGTGTGATTATTATGGTAATGTATTTAAATTTTGGAAGATATTATTACAAATATTATAATTAATATAAGTAATATAATTAATGAAATTATTATGGCAATGGCCACAATATTTGGTAATTATAATTAATATAATTAAAGAAATTGAGAAATATAAGATTTCTTCCCTAGAAATATTTGTGACAATTTCATTAAATTACAATTAATAAAATATGAAATATAATTAAAGAAATGAAATTATTAAATTAACAAAACATGAATATTTCTAATCATACATACACTTATGCACTATAATAATCATGCAAAATTTAAATGAAACTTTTTAAATTTTTAAATGTAATTTTTAATTAT